>NC_044014.1:4257812-4576875 GCF_900496995.4 Aquila chrysaetos chrysaetos
AAAGTTAGCATACTTTTTTGAAAAATCACAAAAAGAGATGTTTTGGGAAGTCCTCTAGTAAGCTATAAATAAATAGTGATGTATTGATAAAAACAACTGTAGGATACTCATCAAGCAGATACACTTGAGGCCAGGAAGATGAACCATGGGCAAAACAAACGCCCTAACACCCTGTAACACAGCCGCAGCGCCTGATCAAACAGTTCTTCCCCCATGGGTTTTGTTTACAGCTGAGCATGTACAGATGCTCCCAATCCCCTCTTATGTTTCTATTCTTTAAATAATAAAGTGTTAGCATGTAATACAGAGGAAAGTTGCCCAAACACGTATTTGGCTTGCAAAATAGAATATGCATCTTTAGAAATCTGCAAACATACGTCTGAGCAAAACCTGACTGAGTCAGCTAAAAATCTTTGTATTTATCTTAAGGACAGTTCGCTCAGAAAACTAGGAGGAGAAACAGTCAGAAAGAACCTGATCAAGCTATGCAAAATTATAGTACTACTTGAGAAATAGGCCAGTATTTACATCACACTTGCTGTGAAGTGTGAATTACTGAAACACAGATAAATTTTAAACACTTCCTTTTAACTACATCATGGAATTCACTTTTGCAGAAAGTGAAATTTACGTTATCAGTCACTGCAAAAGTAAATTTGTAATTGTAACTAAAGGTACCTAATCTTATACCTCACATAATAACTGTTGGTAGAGCATTTATGAACAGAATTCCTTCCTTTTCAGCCTCCACGCCATACATTCAAGTTACCACCTCTCTTACTTTAATCAACTACAAAAAAAGCCCAACTTTATCATTCTCCACCCTACTTCAATTTCTCTACCCTTCTTTGTATACCCTTGCCTCTTGCTTTAAGGCTGGCTGCTTTTCACTGCTCTTAAGGGCTGCTTCACAAAAGGTCTCCTGCAGTGCTGCAGTGACAAGGCATGCCCCTTCGTCCTGAAAGAGCACCCAGATACCACTGTCACTCTGGTGAGAAACTACGTCAATGCTAACACCTGCCTGCTTCGCCCCCAACTTTGTAAGCCTCCGTCAGGAAATGCTAAATACAGTTTAGTTTCCAAAATGAACATTCACAGCCATAGTACCACAAGCGGACGGAATTTCAAATTCCATTTATTAAACCTCTTGTGTCTTACAGCAGTACAAACCACACAACTTTTGATATGTTTTCACAATCAGAATATTTCATATAAATTATAGACTAAAGGCATGTTGAGTGGAGGTCAAAACACATTTTTACTCTGGCTACAGGCAGCATGCCCATTATACAATGAAAAACTGCAAGTTTTCAGGGGACTGTTTTG
This sequence comes from Aquila chrysaetos chrysaetos, assembly GCF_900496995.4. Lineage (NCBI taxonomy): Eukaryota > Metazoa > Chordata > Aves > Accipitriformes > Accipitridae > Aquila > Aquila chrysaetos. Next base: position 4,259,139 of record NC_044014.1, read on the forward strand.
TTCTTTTTAATAGCTAATGCAAATTTACCTACAACACAATTCCATCCTCTTCCAGCTAACAGCTTGATGTGACTCTCCTTTCAACCTCCTTTATGTTTATGATTTATAGCTGAACCTTTTTTAAAGCTAAATTTGAAAAACTAAAGGCTTACCTTGAAAGCGGGTATATCCTAATGTTTCTCCTCGGAAACTCTTGTAATATTTTACTCCATAAACTATAATTGGTCTTCTAAGAATATGTGCAAGTACAAAAATGTGTGTCTGCTCCAAACTCGCTCCAGGCTGAACCAAACACAAAGACAGATATCACTTAAAACAGAACCTACCATTCTCTACTTTAAAATTTGAAAAACAGTCTCCAAATTGAGACAGAAAATGCTTTTAAGAGTGATCTAGCTTTGACAGGAAAACAAAAGACTGGAAGACTATTACATATCAGTTGGAAAGAAGCAAAAACATTTCAACTTGCACAAGAACTTAATCTGTCAGAAATAATTCTTTGTCCTATTGCCCAGATTCAATCTAACATATTTCATTCTGCAGTTAGAAGTGAAACTCCACATAACATGTAGTCTAAAAATAATTCATTTGTCTGACAACAGGTTAAGGTAAATAACTTTTGATGATAGGAAAAGAGCACATCCAAAACAAATCACAAGAAAGTAACACCAAAATCGTCTTTATACTTTAAAAGAGGAGCTAAAAATATTCCCATAGTTGGAAGCTTATAGGAATGGAAGTCTCATTTTGGAGGGGAGTTAGAAAACATCAACTTGCTGAAGTTTAAGTGGTGTAAGCTTACAGATTTGTAGGCCTGTTCTAGGTGGTAAGTATTGCAGGAGCTAGGAGGCAGGACATTTAGACAATTGTGTATTAGTTTATTCTACAGAATTCACTCTGACACCAAGAGCGGATACTTTTTTGTACTGTACTGCTTAATGGTAAGATCAAAAATTAGAATTTTAAATTATTCTTTCTATCTTGGCAAAAGAGTCTACCCAGTAATACTTTAAGATTACTGGCTTAAGAGGAATGTTTTCCTTTATACCTGAAAATTCTTATTCCTGAAGAATACTTTGAGTTCTTGAAATTTCTTTTCAGAGGTTAGAATATCCTTTCTAACAGACATCCTATAAAGAAGTTTTCTTACCTGGCTTGCAAGAGAGAGTATGAATGCCCAATCTTCCTGCCACTGTTCCTCTCGCAATGAGAAATGTAAACCAAAGCTTTGGGAATACCACGATTCCCACTCTTTCCAGCGTGTATAGAACCTAAAATGTTGGAGAGAAAGAGTAGTGAAGACAAAAATATTTACTCAACCACGATACACTTGATAGCAATATTCAAAGCTTGTAATCCTTTTTATCAAGTCTGTAAAGAAGGGGGAAGAAAAGAGAGCATACGTCAGGGAACTGGATTTTGTTTTGGTTTTTAATCTTCAGGAGACTTCATTTGGTAATCCTCATTTAAGAGATCACTTGGGATCGCAATGCCTACAGCAGACATGCTGTAATAGGTGCACCTTCCTAACAGTCTCCTGGCTAGTTTGATACTTCTTGTAATAGGTTTTTCGAAGCCTTATTTAGGATTATTTAAGTGTTGATGTACAGGAAACATAACTAAGACATTCCATTTCACCTAAGAGGAGTTGCTCATTCTTCTCACACAAACAATACAGGTATTCTCTGTTGCTGACCATATCACAAGCCAACTAACTCCAAAGTACTTGCGTATCAACTTCAAATAGACCGTGGTTAAGAGGCAGAATCTGTTTTACATCAGTTTTTGGAGCAAAGAGTATAGTAATTTCACATTATGTGGAACAGTTATAAACCAGCATGGATAAGAATCGAATATAGAAAGTGGGATTAATCCCATTTACACTGAAAGTTTTAAAGTGACAGGATTTCTGTTTTTCTGTTTAAATTAAAATTAGCATTTTTGTACACTAGTTTAGTCCTAATGTTTTATCTATCTTAATCAATTAAAAAGAAAAATTACCTACACATTGAAAAGCAGATGCTGGCTTTTTAACATTTTAAACTCAGTCTGATTACCACACTATGGAAAGGCCACAACTTCACATTAGGAACACGCGTTTAGCGAAGAGTGCTAAGCCAACTTTTAAACAATGGCCTTTACTGTGAACACAAAGAAACCATTCTGAAGTTCAGCTTATTAAAAAAGTCACTGAAATGAACTCATGTAATTAAAATCTGAGAAAATTAACAGACAGTGGGTGTGTGTGGAAGAAACCTTTCCTATGCTTTCAGTAAAGATGTAATCATCCTAAAATCTTGGTGTATGTAACAGCTGTCACCAACCAGGCTGGCCTTCCCAAGTACAGCTAAAATTTCTGCATGGCTTAAAAGACCTATTAGTGAGACATTTTGAGGGGTCCTGTGCTCACTCACTCTAATACATCTACAGGGAATCTTCTGGATCTACCTACATTCCAGTTTCTATCCAAATAGATCAACTGCCTCCATCTTTGCAGCTGATAGATATTTTGCCTGTTTTCCCCCAGAAATCTCTAACCTAACACCTTGTGCTAAGTGAATTAATTGCCACGTCTCCTGAAAGAAGCTTAATCAGATTCTGCTTAAAAAAAAAAAAAAAAAAAAAAAGGGGGGGGGGGGGGCAGGACAAAGGCAGGAAAAGAAAAAACAAGGGGAGGAGGGAGAGGGGAAGAAAAAAAGAAGAGGCGGGGGGCAAAAAAGAAAAAAAAAAACCAAAGAAAAAACCCAAACTATCCCCACAAAAGCTCTACTGCAAAAGTGTTTTCCTAAAGCAGTTTCTTCCTTGAGTTAGACAGCCATAGACACAGTTATCTGTAGATGTTCACAGGAGGTAGCTCTGTAGACAGAAGTCAAGGCTCAAGATTTTTATCTCATTTAAAACAAACTTTTTAGTTTAACACAGGAGAACTGAATGCATCTGTAAAAAAAACAACAAAAAAACCCTGAAAGCCAACCGAGGGCATAAGCCCATTCTTCACCAAAAGCTAATGGTGGAATACAAAAAGGGACAAATCAGAACACACTTTTGAGTAAACTAAAAAAAGTGTAGTCATTTAAAAGGTGAGTGGAAAAGACTCCACAGGCAAGAGCCTCTGGGAGCTTCCCTATTGAGCTTTTTCCGAGTACCAGACACTAGACTGCCTCTTGTAAATAGATTCTTTGTTCAGCACCTAAACAAACATCACAAAATGAGGCCAAATGAGTTACATGAATGTTCTGTGTCCGACTATTAAAAAACCTGGTTTTAAGTGTCTTTGTGAAGGCTCTGAAGAACAATTCCACTAGATAAAAGTTTAAGCATACTGTTGTTGAGACTAGTGATTGCATTTAAGAGCCTCTTCCTTCAGCAATTATCATTAAAGCCAGTGACAACAACAGTACATCCTAGCCCACAAAATTAAAAGTAAATGTATCCTCCCACATAGAATCTATACAGCAAGTATAGGATGTACAGGATGATCAATTTACGACAGAACTTAACTAAAAGACTTCTCACAGCCTCAATCTGGATTTTTTGAGAGGCATTATGACTCAATTCTGATCTAGTATCACCACTAACATGTCAGTTGACTCTTCAAGAATTTCCATCGCTAACAGTCTCTGCAGGCAGTCCAGTTCCTATTAAGGATGTAGCTCTGTAGAGGTTTGTACTAGAACCTGTACTAATTTTTCCAGTAGCAAACTAGCAAGCAAGATTATCCAGGCTGAAGGTAGGCAACTGTATTCAAACCATAAAGGAACACATGAATCGGTTAAAAAACAACTGTGCTTCCAGTAAGGAGAAAGATTAAGTAAATTCAGAGTAAAATGCAAATTCTGTCTAGAACATGAACTAAAAAGCTTAACCAGATTTAATACACTCTAAATAATGAGCGTTATGTTAGATACAACAGTTAAGTCAACAACATTAGTTAATACTAACATTTTGAAAGATTGGTTTAAACCTCAATAGTTTGCAGCATGTTTTTGGATACCATGCTTGGTTTTGTTACCATAAAGAACAAAACCTGATCTATCATAAATTTCTGTTCTGGCCTCAGGGGAACTGCTTGTGATGCCAGGGACATTCCTGCATGGTCAAGATGCACACTCCATTATAAACAACTCTAAAGTAGTGACAGATCCATTCGGAAACAGGTTCTCGGGAGAATTATTATTGAAGCACTGCTTTATTGAATCCAGCTCCGGATGCTCGTTTGGGGAGTTTTCTCCAAGCAGCAGGCAGCTGGGGACAGTAATCACAAAAGCTACTTATAGGTACCCCTAAAATGAACCCTTGTTGTTGACTTCCTGCGCAGTGCACAGAGCAAGGGGACAGGCTCTTTCTCTAGTATGCCTGCTGATGCTGTTTGTCTTGTCCCTGACTACAAGAACATAAGAAAACTAATCGCCCATCTCTTACATTATTTATCTTTATCAATCTCTTCCCATAGTCCCATTACACACTTGAGAGCTGTTGGACACTGCTGGTGGTCCAACTGTAAGAATTTTTCCTCTAGCAGAGGCAAACCACAGCATCAGACTAAAGCAGGTTGCCAGCGTAAAACAAGAAAAGTTGTTTTACAGACTGATAAATTAATTCTATGGCCAAATGACAGCACTAGTTAAACGTCAACACTCTGTGCTTTACTGCCATTATTTTAGCAGACAGAACATGAACAAAAAGAGCAATACCGAATAAAGCTGTAACTAAGCAGATGGAATGAAAATACTGAAAAGTTTATACAGGAATAAAAGGCTATCTTCTACTAACAATCTTCTGCAAAGCTTCCACCAAGCAGCAAGGCATGGCATGTGCATGATTTACATTGCAAGTATACAGAAATTCCAGTCTTAGTAACTGTGGTTAGCGCACTCTTGACAAGCACACAGCATAAAATATTTTACTCTATTTTAAATGCTATGTGCTGAATATCACATACTGGCACTGAGTTCAGAACGTCCAAGTTTCCAGTGCTGTCATTTAAAATACGCTAGATCTAGATTACTACATGAATCATGCTGTGACTCAACATCTCTGAGGCACAGAACCCACAGTAGATTGGGGAGTGGTGGTTGTGTTTCTTTTTAATACTATACTGCTATCAACTACTATGCTACATGGAAAGCTATCTTTAAAGTTGACATAAAAACTAACTTACCAATGTGAGCAGTCATGTAAACTGTCATGAAGAGCTTTCCGCAGCACTGAATCCTTGTCGTAAATGCCCCAAGTGGCTTGTAGTACTGAATCAAGCAGGCAGTCCCCTGCAGTCCGATTCCAAAGTGCATATAATCTGCTGTCCAAGCGCGTACCCAGTTCCAGTGACCAGTTAATAATGGGAGATTCCTCTTCTAGCTCTGCAACATGACAATAGCCTCTTTTAAAACCTATATTCATTTGAAGTCTCAGAGAATCCAAACAGCACAGTAATAGCATAATCTCAACAATTTACATGAATAAAACTAAGTTTTCCTTCATACTACAAAAATAGGTGAACTGCAATAACTAAAGGCATTCCTCAGGCGAAATACTGTCAAGAAAAGAAGGAAAAAAAAAACCCAAAACAAACCATAGCCTTAAATAAAGCATCATATCATGTGTTTGAGGATTGCTACTGAAGTGCAAAGATTTGTTCAGTTTTCTTTAAAGAGCTTGTGACTTAAAACTTTACAGTTTTTTAAAAATCTTTACAATTCAAAGATACATTACAAACATGATTTCTACAGACTCCATTCTCTCTCTCTAAAATAATTCCAGGGTAAAGATTAACTTGAAAGTATCAAATCTATATTTAAAACTAATTCAGGCAACAAAGCCACATATATACACATGCACTTTTTTTTTAAATCACAGAAATATTCTCTAACGAAAAGCAAGGAGAGATTCTAGCTATTCTCACAGCATTTACCTTTCTGAACATCTCTATCAAGTACTTCGTCAAATAACTTTTCTTGGACTGTGGGTGGTAAGTCTTCAATATCTGGAAAAATAGAAAGCAAATACAGAAGTCACTTAATGTTACTGTAAAAGAGACACATTACCAGCTGATGCTCAGGAGAACTTACGCAACAGCTTTCGCCCTATCATCCCTATGTCTCCTCTGAAATGCTGCCGCTATTTTCAGATCTGTCATTTGTGACCATATAGGCTTCATAAAGCACACTGAAGCAGATACGTATCTCAGACTGACTGTCATACCTTTTATGTGGAAAGGATCGTCACAGCATGCGTAGGGTAAGAATGGATTTCTCTGAAGGAGAAAGTGAAGTAGAGAACCACTTTGAGGTGGGGGGAAAAAAAAAAAAAAAAAAAAAAGAGTATTTTCAACCCTACTACATTTAGGATAGTTTCAATCCTAAGCAATAGTTTTCCACCCATCTAAATGGTTTCCCCTCCCCGGTCTCCCCCAGTGGACAGGTACAGTTTGCCAAGAGACTTGTTCTTGTACAAAACGTCCACTTCCTTAGTCATTTCATGCAGACTTCAATGAAATATAGTTCAGAGAACCCCAATGGTTTGCAGGCCACAGTCTGCAGGTTAGAAAGCAAGAAGTGGGAAAACTATTAAGCTATGACACAGAAAATGCCACTACTGACAACTGTTCCAAGAGCTTTACAGACAGAATCTGCAACTGTGGATCTACCTCAAAAAAAAAAAAAAAAAAAAAAAAAAAAAGGCAGAAAATTGTATAATGGACAAAAAGTCTTTTGTGACTCCTGTATCATGTAAAATAACAAACACTGCCCCACATTCCAAAACACAAACACACAACATCTGCTACACCTTGAAGATCTGCTCATGGCCTGCATTTCAATACAAGGTAAGTAGTAAAGGGTTGCTAGGCAGATCAGCAGCTAGAGACACTTTGCTAGCTTCAGCACAATTGTGAAACTTAAATATATGAAAGTTAAGGAAGTAAATCAAACAGTTAAACAAAAACATCTAGCATCCCTTCAGGCAGTCTACAGGATGATGACTGGGCTCTAAGTGGTATTTCAAGGGCACACAGACCTCTTAATTCCAGTGTCATATCTGCCAGTCCTGCTCAAGACCTCATACCCTAGGGCTTCAAAAAGTAAAGTCCATATCTTAGGCATATGAGTTGCTACTGAAGCATACTATTGTTTGGTGCAGGCATGCTGTTGTGGGGTGGGGTTTTTTTGTATGATTGATTAGGTTTTTTTAAACTAAAACTGGCTTGCAGTGGCCAGCCATCAATTTAGAAGATTGGCACTTTAACATCTGTGTATTGGCTCTTCAGGAAGATCTTATCCATTTATTTGAAAGACCATGTGGAAACTGGTTCTTAAACTACATCATATAGGTAATATCTGAATAGGATTGTGTGATTTATACCACCATCCTTGGAAATGCTGTCTTGAGACCAACTGCTAACAGTTGACTACAAAAGGTCTTCAGTTGACTAAGTGTGATGGAAGTGGAAATACACTGACAGCCTTGATGTACAGATGCTTCCGAATGTTCTTATTCCTTAATTATTTAATGGCTATTACGTGTGTCAAAGAGATGCACAGTCGTTTAAGACCTGTCTCTTGAAAATACTGAACAAACTCCTCAGTTCTGGCAAGAGCAACATTTCTCACGTGTGTTACAAAACTCTTCTGTTGCCTCTCTTTCGCTTCTCTCCCCCAACCAGCAATGAAGTGTTAGTCTCTAGACACTTTGTACACCCACGTTGTCTGCCTCTCATATGTGACCCACAGAATACAACTGAATACAGCCCCTCAAACAGAGAGTTGATATACAAGTGGCAACTATTTTCCAGACTTTTTGAAGAGGAGGAGATGAGGTAACATTCAACCAAAAAAGTTCCAAATACAATTTTTATGAAGCAGTAGCATTGTTAAGAAGACAAACAGATCTGCTGATTAGTACAGTTTTCATCTACGCATTTTCTTACCTCTGGTAGCATTTCTATTAAAGGAAACAGCTACTGAAGATTAAAAGTCTTCTAATAGCTTTTTGTTAGTAGACAAAAATTCTCTTGATTGCAGAGTATCTCAATAGTATTCAAAAAGTGCTATTGCTATGACCACATACAAACGCAAATAATAGCTCTGGGCCTTAACGGAAAGGACTGAAAGCTAACATAGCTTTGTGAAAAGTCATTTTAGAGCCCAGAAACGTCTGGGCTCCAATCTTAACTTTAAACGCGGCCTTTCCTTAGAATATACCACTTTTCTTAAATTTCCTTGTGTCTAAAGAATACAACAGATGTTCACTTCACAGGAACAACGTATGGGTTGAAGTGTGCAAATACTGAATATTAACAAGCAAATTCAACTACTAAATCTGACCCAAGCTATTAAAACTTCATAAATAAGACCTATACACACACACACAGCACCACCATCAGAAAGTCAAAGTATACATCCAAAACAAGCAATCCTCAACTAGGTGACCAAACAAAAAAAAAGTTCTTCCATCAGTAAGAAGAATTTCATAACTACCTGCAGGTAACGTAAACGTTACAAGGTCAGTCAGAAAATAGCAAGCAAAGTCTCCCTTTCGTTGATGAAGAGATGCAGCAATTTCACGACGAATTTGTTCTGTGACCTCTGGACACACCATGGCAGGAATGCACTTCGCTGCATGTTGCGATACCTGTAACATAACACAGTTACTGCACTCAGTATTATTTCTAGTTAAATAGACTTAGGAGTGATAACCACCAGTGGACAGCATTTTGTTAGCAAGTAATGCAACAGAAGTATAAACATTGGTAACCTGAAAGATTAAATGTTTAGTGACTCTCAATGAATTAATGTCTCATTTGTCATGTAGCTGATAACATAAAGCTGGTTAAAAACCTCTTTAAATAAAAGAAGTGAATTAACAGGTGACCACTTCCAGCAGGAAAAGGAAACAAAAAAAACCAGATAAGAGCTAAATAACAATAGGAAACATACCTCTTAACTTATGCATGAGCCCAGTGTACATTTAACAAAGAACTTCATTACCACAGCACAAGACAGTTTCCTACAAAGAATATTCCCAAATACTAAGCTAAGATACTTAAATTTCTCCAGATCATCACTGGCAGCAGGAACTCATTCAATGATACAGGGCAAGTGACACAGGGATGACACTAGATATATAAAAAAACAACTTTAATATACACATTTTCACTAGTTAATATCCTAGCAAAGTACCACTGTGGCTCAAACACTACTAAGCATTTTCACAAATGGTATGTTGAGTAACTATTCCTAGAAACTGAAACAAAACCGAACAGAAAAATCCGTAAGACAGTATTTCAGCAAAGTAACTTGTTTTTAAACATGTAACTCCATCCAGATAGCTATGTAAGCAGCACAAAACTACTGATACTAGCCACATATAAATATATACTCTTCTCAAGGCTTTAGGTACATTTGTCTTGCTTCATCTACTCTTTTTAATTACTCAACTCTACGCTTTCTGTCATCCTAATGAGCTTCTCAGGCATGCTACTTTTCTCAGGAACACATGCATTCAGAATTGCATTAAGCATCAAAAGAGGGAAGGAGGCAGAATAAAAATTTGGCTCTGACCAGATGAGGAACCAGAAGTCTGAGATGAAGGAAACAAACAAAAAAAGATAACAGAATTACTTACGGGCCTAGTAAGAAGACAAAGATGGCAGAGGACAAAGATCACCAGAGGTGAGGCGGACCATACAAAAATATACAAGGAAGTGGAACATGCAAGAGCAAGGAGACCACAGAGAGGAACCAACCAGTCTGTAAAATGGGCAAAGGGCAGGAAAAAATGCAGCAATTCTGCAAAGCAAGAAATTTGCCTTTCTCTGGGAGGCAAGTTCCCAAGAAAACCAGGGAAGACCGACCAGGTAGACTTATTCACTAACAAAACTCAAAAAACGACGCTGTCATTGATCTCAGGGTTTTGCTTTCAGGGCATTTCCTCTCCCCCACCCAAAGCACAGGAAGCCTCACAATAGCTCACTCCACTGCCAGTAAGGTCAGAACGTGTGCCAAGATTGCTCATTAATGAGAAAACTGAACATCCTCAAGACCACCACATACATACAGTCTTAAAGTAAACTCACTTCTTAAGGAGAAACGTCAACAAAGGCACAAAGCAGCAATTCATGTATTCTAACAATATCAGCCTCTATCTTCTAGCAAATAAAGTTACATGTCACTGGCTGCAAACAATGGCGCAGTTACATAAAGTTCCCATTCAATCTACTCAAGGGCCAAAGTAACTCACCTCCGTAAGCAAAATTGCTAGCATATCTTGTCTCTGAAAGCGTATTGCCAGATGTACAAGCGTGTACCCAACATCAAAAGCAGAAGGGCGATTTAGCAGGCGTACTTCATCTGCAGTAAGCTGGCGGGCAATATCTCCTCCTGATGACTTGTAAGCTTCAACAGCAGCTAAATCACCTTCTACAACTCCTGAAGGAAAAAAAAAAATAAATACAATTCGTTTTAGCTAGCGAATGAGCCATTCTGGATCGAGTTATCTTATTTAACACAGTTTATCTCTACCTATTCTGATACAGACCTAACATATAAAGATCAACTGCATACCAAGAAACTTGCAAATTTTTATTTCTTTTTTTAAACATAAGACTACAAAATATTTACACTTACCTCACCTCCTAGAGCATTTCCACTAGCCAAACTAGTTGGAAGACACAGCAGATCAAAAGCCAGCTATGAAGTGGTGCTGAGGACCCTTAATGAAATACCTAGTATAACATACTCGCTAGCATTTCATTTGATCAGCAGTACTAAAGGAAAGTCATTCATTCATATTACAGAGATCAGTTTGATTATTATATCTTCCCTTTTAACTTATCTTAAAAACAAACTACTGGATCTAAGAAACAGATCTATTAAAAGGGTTTTGGAACAAAAGTGTTTTTTCTTTTTTCCAAATATGGTTTAAAACAGTGTTGGAAGAGGGTACAGAGCACAAAGTTTCTCTTCAGCTCACCATCTCTGCTACTAATTGAACTCAGGCAGTTATCATTCAGGATACTCTATTAAAACTGAATTAAAGAGAAATTACACACACACACTGTGTGTACTTTCTAAAGCAAGATGGAGGGGGGGGACACCCATATGTCTCAAGTCCCTAGGAATCTCTAACTTCTGTATCATGCTTCATATCAAGACCATTCATGCTGAAAGCATTCCTTAGCTGCAATTATCAGAATACACCCTCAACAAGATGTGGTGGTGTTAACAGTATCAGTTCCAATATAAGACTTCCTAAATTTAGAAATTCCTTCAAATATAAAGATTCTATTTTAGAGATATGCTTCATAAGAGAACAGTGTAATGCTGAGTTGAGGAAACAAAAGTGATCTTAAAGCCATCTTTAATAGACAAGTAAACAGAATACTTCTAATTCACTATTGAGAAGCAGCCCTATTTGCAGCAGCTCAACAACAGAAGAGCGCAGATCACAGAAACGAGAAAACCCTCTCCCCTATTTTCTGTAGCTAAACCTCCTTGCCAACTCCTAAGAGTCAGCAGTTGAGTAGAGGCCATGAGGCTGGAAATTGAGACTCAAGTCTATCCTTCACTCAATTTGCTTACCAAGACTCAAAAATTGATCAGAAAGGAAAGAGGTAAGTAAGAGGTAAGTCTCAAGTCAGGGCACTCACTGCCATTCAGGACTAATATTCAAACAATAGAAAAAAAAAAACCAAACCCAACCACAAAAAAACAACCCCAAAAAACCAAAAAACCCCCATAACCCAAACAACAAAAAACCCCCGAACAACCAAAAAAACCACCAAAAATCAAAAAACCCAACACAACAAATGGAACTGCCTACTACCAGAGGAGTACACTAACTGCTGGGTTACTGGTTAATCCAGGATTTAGGAAAGCATTCTTAGCTCTGCCAAAAGTCTATCATTTTTAATACTGAGATTACAAAGCTTTCAGAAGAAACACGGGCGGGGGGGGGGGGGAATATGATGGATGGATTATCAGTACAAGACATTTCTCTACAAAGTTACCAGCTCTGCTTAGTAAGCCTCTACAGATAAAAGTTAAGATTATTCATTTCAACAGTAGTCTAAAGCAGAGAAGTTCCAGAATACAAACTCAACTGCAAATTTCAGCCGTACAACATCTACCCATTCATCAAGGACTCAAAAGTCCTAACAGGCCAGGGCAGAATGAAAACAATACAGGGCAACAATTTCTAAGTTTTCTGATGCATGTTTCTGGTCTGCCTGTACAGGAAAACATTCCCACTCCACTCCAGCATTAATGTCTAATTCTGCTTAAGCACTTGCCTGCATATTTACCCCAGATGAGTTAAAGAACTTGTTAGGCAAGAGTTTTGTCTGCCCAATTTTAGTTCTTGCTCCCCAAGTTAGACCTTTGCTGATGAAAAAGTATTTTCTTTTAAAGAAAGGAGCTGCTACTGATGGAGAAAAGCTATTTCAGTGAAGGGAAACAAACACTGAAAATTCACTGGTTTTCAAGATGTTCTCCAAACATGCATCAAAGGAATGCAATATGGGATGTGAGCAACATAGCTGTGCTCCTGTTGCAACATTTCCACTTCTGGGTGGAACTAAAACATACCAAAGCAAAAGGTACAGGTTTGTCAATATATGCTGTATCCATAACAAGAATGCCAAGTGTAGCATTTTATTTCCTTGCAATCACATTTATGCCACTGATAAGGCAATATGAAGGCTGCTTGTGATATGTCATTCCAACCAAATGCAGCAAACTGACTTACTGGGGTTTGGGGGATTTTTTGTGTGTGTAGATATGTATGTATACATAGACATCAAAGTCAGACAATTTCTCGTGACCCGGCCTCTTAAAACAAGTTACACGACAGCTTTGGCACAAGATCACCTGTTAGCAAACCCAAGAATCCACAGGGAAAGAAGAATCTTGATAGAAGAGCAGATTCACTGCTATCTTATGACACCCTTAATTTTTTATTATTTTATTAATTTAGGAAAGACATTTTGTTAAAGACAAATAGCCACTTCATACCCTTTTATATTTTAACCACTTCTATTGACACAGAAAAGATTCTTGTTACCATATCTGTACCTTCCACCACACCACCCAATGACAAACGTACCAAAGACCACCCAAGACCGGTAGGTAGCCACTCTGACAATCCAACTATCCCAGACTAATTTCAAAATTCAAACAAACATCCCCAAAATGATCTTTCGATGACAGATGATCAGGCCCAAATCATCGTAACAGTTCCAGCTGGCCAGTCTATCAAGTACACACTACACAGTAGTACATGCTACTACAGCCTTAAGTCAGTGTCCAGTCAATTCATATTTGTAATTATTCTTTTAGTCCCCCACCCTCAGCTGCTAAGGCAACTTATTATCATCCCACTCTTAATCAAACCTCAGCAACAACTGAGGTCTAAGACTGATGCTGAGAGGCAGCCATGTGAGGTTTGGCAATGCCTTCAAGCACTAACTGCTACAAGCTGCAGTAAGGATCCCATCAGTGACATGTGCTGTATGCAGTACTGCCAGTTCTTGCAGTTTATTCCCACGTCTTGCAATACTTGACATTCCTAAAAGCCCCATGTCCTAGAATTAATTACTAAAATTGTTATACAAGCTGTCATTTAAAAGTACATTTCTAAACTTCACTGATGAAGTTTAAGCTAAAGATCAATACATACATTAAAAACAGGCAAACTGTGTATGCTTTCCAGGCCTTATTTTAAAAAATGGAGACAGTAAACGTGTTTTAGGTATACGGTTGGCAATACTTTATCTAAAAGTGAAGAACAGTGATGGTGCGCTAAATGACACATCAGTCTAGCACAGTTACAGCTCATGGAGGGATGGTGCTGTGACTATGTGCATGCATCATATCTCGTCATCCTCTATTCCTTAATCCAAACAGCCAAGTGACTATTTGGGGGGTGGGCGGAGGAGGGAAGCATCAGGAAATTTTTACATCAAGTCCAGACAAACTCACTTCTGGATGCACTAACTCTGTTTTGTAACAGAGTCTCAACAGACAAACATGACACACAAAATGCATAATGTTTTGGGCAGAGACCACTACAAGCCTACCTCCTTATAAGCAGCTTCCTCTTGCAAACCTGCTGCATGCTCTAATGTCTGGTACTAACCTGCATTGAAATAACTATGACCCAAGTACCCAGAGCATCACTACTGCAGGGTCAATGTTCTATGGTCACTACAAGCCTCTTCGGCCCCTCTTAGCCACAGCAAGAGAATTCCAAATTTCTCTTTACCCAATCTCCCAAATACCTACTCCATTTTAGCTGCTTCAAAAGAACAGGGAGAATTCCTGACAGCTCGTCAGGTGCCAGCCTGCTTACAGTGCCAATCAGTAGAATCGAAGGCTGCAGTGAACACTGAGCAAAAATACAGTAATAATAGGCAGATTGCCAGAAATCTGAACCGGAAAACACAAATCTTGCCCCAAAACTAGGGGGTAAACTTGCCTACAGGCAACATTCAGAAGAACTGCCTGCAATTCCTAAATTCAGTATCACCACTCCAAAATGAAGTTTGAATATGCTTTTATTGACAATAGGAGGCACATTCCTACAATGGCTTTGATTTGTCAGATGAATGAGAGCCTCCAATTCATTAAGTCTATTTAAATAAAGCTTAACAAAACACTATTTACAAGAAATATTACAGAAATATTTACTGATGTTATAATTCACTACATTTCATAACACACAAGTGCCTGATTACTTACACAAGCAGCCTCTGAATCGTGTTCTGACACAGTGGCGTGCCAGTTGGATTATTCTCCACTAACACCCACTGCATTCCTCAGACTGTTAAAATGTCAAAAGGAAGAGGGGCATTTGCCTTAAGATTGTTCACACAGCACCCCTGAGTGCTCCAGCAGCTAGACCTCTTGCGAGGGCATAACTCTGATTAGCTACAAGCACTGCACAAATGCAAACAGATCTTTATGACTCAACATCTACTTCTGATCCACAGCACGAACAGTTTTTCTTTGAAGTGGACTCTAGAAATGTTAGTTTAGTGTTGCAACTGAAGATGCCAGTCTGTGTGTGTGTGTCCTGACAAGTTTTGCTTTGCTTAATGCACAAACACAGGACTACAGCCTGACATCCCAAGTGACAGGACAAAATGCCAAGTGCTGCACCCACATCATGAGAAAATACAAGTGCAAGTTAATATTCTGCGTTTACAGGTTCAACTGTGTTCCCATTTGCAATTCAGGCATTTCCTCTTACTGGAACATTCTTTCACAGCACTGAGAGCCAAGGTTTTTTCTTTCTAGTAAAGCCCTGACTCTTAGATAGCACAGATCAGGAATATGCAATCTCAGTATACATGAGAAGACACATGATAGAGAATAAGTTATTTAAATAAGACTAAATTTCAAAAATACTAATCACCCAATAACAACTATTTGTACCATCTTGATTCTGTATTTCTCCTGCTACAACTGTTACAACTATCTTCTTTATTAGATATCAGTACTACCTTTGCTCATACTAAATAAGCCCATAATTAGCCTAGCTGCTACAACCAAACTACTTCAGCTAAGGTGCTATTAAGTTTATTCTTTAGAACATGTAAATATTTATAGGGTTTAGTGCAGCTAAGTAAACTTGGAAAATACACAAAAGCTTACAGGCATATCTAGAAAACTAAATCCCATTTGCCCTAATTGCACAGTCCAAATAACTTCAGCCAGATGTAAAAGTTTCCAGAGAAAATACTATAGCAGCAGCCTTTATTTACTTCACTATCTATCTGATACTTCTAGAGCGCACTGGCTGGCACAACTTGCAAATGAAATAGGCAAATTCTTTCAAATAGACTGATGCAGTTCTGCCATTTATCTATGGGGCAGCAGAGAGGCTGGGGGAGACAGAACTGGGCAGCAGCACTGCCTTAGCAGGTCAGGACAGGGGCCCACCAGCTCCACAAACAGCTCCCAACAGCAGTAAGGTTTAAATATGCAGTTAGAGAGACTAAAAGCAAGTAAGAACAGAGAACAGCAACCCTCACTTCAACCATGTTTGCTGTCAATGTAGTTAAAGGTTCCACAACAATACCTCAGTCGAACTGCTATGGAGACAAATGACTAATTGCAGAGCAGCAAAAAGCAGGGGATCACACAGCCTACAGTAGCTGATTCGGCAGTAGGCTCCTGATCCTCAAAAAATGTAAAAGCATCACTGTATAAAAGGCACATGTGCAGTCTTGCATATACTAGAGGGCAAGCATTCTAAATCTTTGAAAAGGTTGAACAGGATTAAGCTGAAATGAAACAAGAAAAACCAAAGAGAATTAATTTCAACAATATACCTGCTAAAATAAATACATTTTTTGCTAAATTAATGGAAGAGTGTGAAGATGCTTCTGTTTAGATAAAATACCTAAAGAACCACCCAAAGATTTGAGATTTCTTTGATTCAAGGAGGTAGCAATGCCACAGTAAACAATGTGTTCTCACATCTGAGTAGACTACAAAAGGAAACACTTCATCTTAAGGAGGTCATTGTGCCTCACATGTGGGACAATTGTAATCAACTTCACTATTCCCTGAACTGCTTGGTAATAGAAGGCAGATTTCTCAACCAACCAAATGATGCATTTTAGAAGTCAGAAGTAGAGACAGATCCCTCTGTAACATACACCAGGTCAGAAACACGGAGCCCTGTGCTGCTTCTCTTCTCCTACAGATACAATTGCAAGTGGTCTACATCATACATATGCTCTCATTTACTCATCTACTGACCAATCCTAAGATTGGTTTAAGTGCCAAGGTGACCTTCCAGCAAGTGAGAGGCTGATCAACTGACCCATTAAAACCTCATTCCGACACTTGCTAAAAATCTTACTGCTCCTCTAGGCAATGAGAGTGCCGAGGACCTGTGGTTTGACCACACAAGCTGTAGCATTCTCTGGAGCTCTGCCCTCACCCTCTTCCAACTATTCACCAGGGGCGCATCAGGTAGTCATAAAGAAAGTTTTATTGTCAATAACTACTCCACCATTTCAGCATTTTGAGCACCAAAACCATTCAGTCTGAGAAGAGTTTCTCCTCTTAGAGGAAGAACTCCTTTGCAAGCAAATATGACACATCAATTAATACAAAAGAGAAGGACTGTCTGAAAAATCTTTATGGGCCTCTAACCACACCCTTCTGTTCATTCTCCTCTTTCTTCATTTCCAGGATCTCCCTTGTTAGTATTACCATGTGATCAACAGCAGATCAGTCTCTAGGTAATGACAGCTTGAGACAGAACCTTCTGTACACTATATTTTTTAAATTCATCAAGCTCAGCAACTTGCATCAGCTTAAAAATAAGTAACTTCCAAGAAAACAGGTACCTCAAACCTGAAGCCATCCAACGCATGCGAGTATGACAATCACCTATTCTTTTTTCCACGTAAACAGCTCTTACCCCTACATACAGCCCATGTAGCATGTTTCTAACATATCATTACAGGACAACGCAGCGCACATGCAAGAAGAACTGTTGAAAGATGTCCTTATCCCCTCTCCTATCTGTCAGAGGTATCCATGCCCCTTGTTGCATTAACAGCTGGTCAGTTGCTTGCAGGGTTGCACCCTAAAAGGAGGCTGGACAGTGGAAAATCATGAATTATATTAAAGTTAACCATCAGTGCTTCCAAGGTAAATTTAAGTAACTATTTTTAACTTGATCATTTATTCAATTATTTTTAGCATAAAGCATCACCAAGCATTTAAAAAAATTGGTCAAGAGACCAAAATAAAAGTGTTTCAGGAGTTAAGATCTTCTACCAAGGAGTAAGGCATGCAGAGTTTTACCTACTCTGCAAGATATAAACACACACACACAAATGTAAGTATGATAGAATATATGTATAGGACACAGACGACAATACAAGATTTCTTACCCAGGTGAAAGTTGTAAGCTTGCGTCATTGTTACCTGGCACAGCAGGCAAGTATGCCACACCATGCTTCCCAGTATCACAAAGGAATGGAGGAAGGAAGCCAGGCTGTACAGCTCATACCAGGGACTCTTCCCCTGCAACCATCCCAACAGGCACTGTTTGCCATATTTAGCCAAGGCCAGCGTGGCAGGTAAACACCTGTCAGTGACTAATTCTTGCTATACTTCCCTAAACAGTTCAAGCTAGCCTGAACCGACTCCAGCAAGGAACGGAGCATGACGCTTCCCCACCTCCAGCAGCTTGTTCCTACCCATACACCTCCCACTCCCTTATTACAGCATAAACAGCCCCATCAAGGTTTAGCTGTACCGTGGATGTGATGAGGAAACCAGTCTGGGTTTACTAAAACAGCAAAACCAACAAACAAAACCACCACCACACCCCCCCACAAAAATATCCCCTAACCAAGCTTACCAAGCGTCATTTTTAGCAAGATTAGTTTCCAGATGCATTTCACTGTATGCTGGCATGCAAACACGCCAGGAGAACAGAAACAAGCAGCTAGGAGGACTACTTTGGGTGGCAGTGCCAGCTGAAAGCGCCTTGGTACATCAGTCCCTTCAGGCTGCTTTTACTGTCAGTGAAGAGCCACATGCTCTGCAATACGCAGAGCAGGAGGTGGCTGCCATCTCTCCTGTAGCTGCAGAACAGTCTGGGACACTGCCCAGCCAACTTCATACCTAAATGTGGACAGAACAACTCTCCTTTCCCACAGGGTTTCTGAGTGCTTGGGTAACACATTTGGCACTATTTCAGAAAACTGAAGGGAGAAAAGGACAAAGGAAAAAAAAAAAAAAAAAAACCTGTAAGAGAGAGATAAAGTAGTTGACAAAGGAAAAACTAAGCAGACACATATGTAGGAGTACCAGGAATGAACTAACAGTCCTTTTAAGGATGTACTGCAAAACAGATTGTTCTAAATATTTTGGATTTGTTTAAGAAACACGCTCTTACTTGTTTCTTTCACACAGCTAAGAGGAATGTGTGTCTAGTTGGTTCCAGAGCCACCATCCCCAGCAGGGGAAGTCTGGCCCATTGACAGTAGTAGCTACCTTGCTGACCTGAATCAAAAGACAAGAACATGCTCTCTTGCAGCAGTTAATAAGCAGGGTTGGAGGAGAAAGGAAAAGGAGAAGAAATGCAGTTTACTTTTAATCTGTTGGCTACAGTTCAAGCTCAGGAGTTAAACACACAACCCAAGGATCCTCAGCAGTGCCCCGCAACACACTCTGCTAGCACCACTGTAAAATCCAGCCTTGAAGTGCCAGGAGAGGGGAAGATTCAGCAAGTTCTGAAGCGTGAGCCCCAAGCAAACTCTGAACACTAGAAAGACTTTATAGTCATGATCATCTTCATCCATTTGTACTACTTAAATCCACAGCCAGCTGTAACCAGCTTCACCAGGCCCCACAGCAGTACTGCTCTTCTTGCACATCAGATTCCTTATGTCCCACAGGCCACCAAACCTCTCTTACAGTCTCTTTGGCATAGATAACCATGAGTTACATAAAAGACAATGGAGCTTAATTTTAAATATACATTAGCTTTCCCCCCAAGAAATGAGAGTCACCTTGGACTTCACATTAACCTTGTACTAGGCCAGTACAGTAGAAAGCATTGGTGTCCTTGCAGAAGCCATTTGTAATTTCTCATTGTAATTCAAACTGGCATTTGTAGGAAGTCATGTCATTCACCGGCCATGCTTACTAGATGTTCTGCTTTGATTTTAATAAAATTTAACCAAACAATCAGTTCTAAAATCTCATCCTTTTGAGAAAGTATCATTTGATGAATACATCCACTGCTGCAAAAAAACAATAAGTCAATAACAAAAATAACATTCAAGTACATTCACTTGCAGAGTTTGAAAGGGGGAATGCCACTAATCCTTCTGATTCAGAAAGAATACCCTCCATCAAGGAAACTACTCATGCTGAAATGCAGGATTTGCAGTCATCACATTTTGTACAGCCTAGATTTGCAAGGAATAGAAGCCTTGATGGCATGTTTACTTACTGAGGTGGGCAGAACATTAATGAATGTCTCCAACAAAACAAAAAAGCCCACAAACATGCACACAGAGGTACTTTCTAAATCCATACAAGACACACGTCTATCTTCTGTTTCAGCTAAAAAGAACAGATGTGGAAAAAAAGTAGTTTGATACATGTTTTTAATGAAAATTGACATTAAATTTAAAATCTAGTAAAAAAATTTTATACTCGAGTTGAGATGCAAAGAGAGAGTTCAACTAAAAGGCTGTCCTAAAGTATCAAACATTTTGCTTGGTACCTTCTAAAAGATAATTTCTTCTAAGAGAAAAGAAAATAACCACTCTGCCAAGAATTACTCCTACTCTCGCTCCTCTAATCTTTAACCTCAGGGAAGGCTACACTTTGTACATCCAAAAACTTTAAACTGATAACATCTCTCCCACATTAGAGAGACTCAAAGCAAATGGACCCTCCACAACTGATTGAGCTTAAACTTGGAGGTGCGCAGTCTGAAGTTACCGAATCCTAACAAGCCACCACTTGTTAGCTGGACTACGGTAACAGACTACATACCAACTCTTATTCCATCAATTTTCACAAAACTTACTTGACATTTAACATAAACTTGTCCTATTTTATAATTGTGTTTGGCTAAGGATTGACAAGTGTTCAGCTCAGCTAGAAGATCACAAGAGCTCCAGCTGGCTAACTAACAGTAACTCACTAAGTCACAATAACTCAGTTGATTTCAATGGTAAGAACATATGCTTCAGGCAAAATTGTTCAATTGACAGTTAAATTGTTTTAAGAATGTCACACTAAGACAACAAAACCAGCATAAATGTGGCTTATTGCTTTTAAAATTACTCGTTAAACTGGTATACCTTTCCAATACAGATACGCTCTGCACAACGTCCAGAGACAACCACAAAAGAATCTATGAAGCTTTCATCAATCTTCCTAAGGTTATTCCTGCTACAAGGAATATTTGGAAAAATATGACAGCTGTGATATGCAAAGTGAAATTCCAAAATGAAAGAGTAATAATTAACAGGTTTTGGTTGCTGCTTTTTTCCCCTCAGTTAAAAAGCTGAGATATAGTAGGTGTTTAAGTTACAGAAAGGAATCCATGAAATCTTTCAGCAGAACAGTAGTAAAAATCAGCACACAACTCCATTTGCATTCTGGCTTTCTCATCAAGATCCCTTCAAACTATTTTCATTCTAAAAGAACTAAATCATTACTGCCTTACAAAACTTCTGTTAACATAGTTTTGAGTTTCATGTACAACTGTATAGTCACAAGCAACATTAAATACTTGCATAATGCACGTTCTTAAACATAAACACAACCATTCCCACACAGATTAAATCTGAAAGTGTGAAATATTTTAAGTAACATTGGAATAGTAAAAAAAAAAAAAAAAAAAAAAAAAAAAAATCACTTTTCAAAAAGCAGAGGAAAAACACCCCTAATATTTAATACAATTGCTATCAGAATGCAAAATAGACTCTTGTAAGGCACAGAAACGACCTCCAACAATTGATCTTGGGTATTCAATAACTTACAAAATACCATACAGAATTTAAATTGCTTCATTTCAGAAGGAAAAAGCACTGCACATGTGCTAGCATGTAAAGAGCTGAAGGTATCAGGAAATATTGAGGCATCTAACTATTTTCAAAAGGAAACGTGCTTGTCCAACTATTCACGCAACACAAAGATAAACTGGAATATTTATTAGCTCAGAGAAACCAAACCCATGATACCCATAAAAACATTTACCCCGATCAAATATATTAAATAAAGCAGCTCCACAAATTAGTTTTTCGATTATAACAACCATGAAGTGACTTCATGAAACATTAAGGAACAGTATGAGACAAACTAGTAGCACCAGAGTTTCAAATGAAGTGTTTTACTCTAAAAATAGTTGCGTATTTCAAGTGTTTAACCTGCTTGTATGCTAGGGCACAAGATATCTGCTTCTGGGAAGTTACAGCACAAAAGTTAACTCACAAGGTCAATAACTGAAGAAAACCCTGCTCTCACATGTCTCTGTTCTTTAACAGCACTGGGAGAATTATCCAGAATTTCCTTAGGAAAGCACTAAAATACAAAACAAAATTGGTATTTGAATTTTTTGAAGCAGTTGACTACAAAAATACTTTCAGAAAGCCTGTAAACATTTACAACACAGTATCCATATTAATACAACATTATTACTTTCAAGGTCAGTATTACACATGCAGTTTCTTGGAGCTACATATTTTGGTGTTATTTTTAACATCTGACAGAGCATCTTGTACTGTTGCAAGCTCTACACTGTTTACAAATACTCCCAAGCTGCAGCTGCTGATTCTACTAGCATATCTTCCCATAGCAAAAAGAAGAGTAATTTTAATTATCCAGTAATGGCATTTTTTACAGTGCTATATGCATTACGTTGTTCTGTAGACTGGTTTTGTAATTTTTCCATCTTTTGACGACTACACAGAACAACAGGATTTGGTTACAAGGATATCCATTTCTACAAAAGGTCAAAAAAGTCTGAGCATAGTTGGGAAACACGTTCAGATTATGGACAAACTCTGCACCCTCTCTTATCAGGTGCCATTTCAGGAACTTCTACATTTGCTTTACTTTTTAAAATTAAAATGCAGAGATTAAAAAAAAGCTGGTTTGAAATCAAATTTCAAGTTTATGGTTTAATTCTTCATTCTCCCAAAATACCTAATCACAGGCATAACAGTATAAGGTAGCAGCAAACGACTTACCAACGCAAGCATTTAGAAACAGCCAGTCAGTCTTTTTCATTCTATTTTTTATTTGCTTTAGTTTTTTGAAGTCAACTTCAAGTTCTTCCTTGCTGCCAACAGCTCCAGCCAATTCAATTCTTTGGAAGTCCATTTTCACATCAGATTCACGTTTGGTTGTAGGTGGAGATCTTCTTTGGCTATTACCACTACTACAGCTTCCTCTCCATCGAGCTCTGTCTTGCTCGTTTATGATTGAAGAAGCCTCTTCTGTGTCTGCCAGTTCTATTGCTTCTATATTGTTAGGTCTGGGATGATCACATACAACACACTTCTTGGCCTTCGCCCAGTTTTCATATGTACAAACAGAACAAGTCCAGTGCTGAGCCCTTGTGTTTAGTTTATTTCTGTCATTATATTCCTCACATGGATCAACAGAAAAAGGGACTGGTCTTGAACCAGAACCTGAAGACTGAGGAGACTCTGTGGGACTCCTGGTCCTACGTTGAGACAAGCACTGAGTACACCTTATCGCTCTTGGCCAGTTCAAGTATGTGCACATGTGGCATGACCATTTATTTGCACCTTCCATACTGTAAGATGATTTAACCCTTGGTCTTGCACTAGAATCTGGACATATCAAAGGACTGCTCCCTCCTTCAGTGCTCGTAGGATCCCAGTCTCTACCAATATCACTTGAACCACTTTTAAATGGATCTTCTGTGATAATTGTTCCACTAGGTCTCTGAGCACGACACATGGTACATTTGATTGCAGATGGCCAATTTTCATATGTACAATACTCACAAGCCCATTTAATTCCACGCTCTGTCATCGTGCACTTCTTGAAATGAACTGCGTCAGGCAGAAAGCTAAGTAATCAGAATACATCATTAGTACACAACGGTTGCATAGGAGCTCTGTTTCAAAAAAAAAAAAAAAGTAAATGAGATTTAACCCAGTTGACGTGTACTGCACCAAATATAAAAATCAGGCTGGGCAAACAGGCAATCTTTTTTTTCTTGAAGCTATTAGAACATTTAGGGGGAGAAAAACCACTATGAAAAGAATAAGACTTGAGCTAACAGCATTTTAAATGCAGAATTCAGGATTTCCTAGTGCAGAAATGAAAAGAAAACTCAGTCCTACATTTCTGCAATTTCTTAAATTTGCACAGAGGCTTCCAAAACAAATTCAGAAAACAGATACACATTTCGCACTCAGAATACTGGAGAAGAGACCAGTACAGCTACAGAAACAAGTCACAAATATTAAATTGTTAAAATAAAACTCAATATGAATACAGCAGTACAAGAAAAGGAACACAAAGTCTAGATCCTGCGAGGTCTATTACAAGAGCTCACAGGATCTGGAAGGAAGGAGGACTGTATCAGGTGGGCAGTTATACAATGAGTGAGCAGTTCTTTCAGAAGAGTAGGGTGTAGGCGTTTACATAAAATGCATAGATTTGAAAATTTTATACATGTGCTTAACCAAGAGGAGGCCTTGACTGGACATGACTCATAACAGTAGTGTTACAAAGTTAAAATTCTACTTGAAAGCGAGCACAAGCTGTGTGCATTGACAAGCTAACACAGTATTTTCATTCTACAAATCCAGATTTCAATCCAATTCCAACTCACTTTTTCTCTAATGAAGAGGGGATTCTGTCTTCATGCTGGCTCAGACCTTTTCCTCAGATTGCCAAATATGAAGGGTGAGACTAAGCAGATAACTATTCCTGTAAACAAAATGAAAACAGACTCATTATAGGTTTCCTACTGGACCTGAGTAACCAGAAAGTTAATTATTAAATACCACACCTATTCTGATCCCAATTTACTTGTTTAAACTCAGTCATGACCTGCTAAGACTAACATACGGACTGGTGAAAATAAACCAATATTTATAAAGAACCAGTCGCTACACAAGTGATCAATCTGCTGAAGTAAAAGAACTAGATCCAAGCAACATCAAATTTACACCAGAACCTCTATAAACACTCTTATTGCAATCTGAAACTTACGATGGGGAAGGAAAAAGAAGGTTTGTGTAGAAGGCATAATAGAGGGAAAGGGTGAGGCAGGTAGATGAAGGACAAATCGAAAAACGCATACAGTCTATTTCCTCCCTTACCACAGAATAGTTACCCAATATGTAAGACTCAATTATGCGATATTTTTAAGCACACAAAACTGTTCAAAATACAAATTTGTCATATCAATTGACTGACAATTAGTCATCATACTGCAAGTCTCTTGGCTAACAAAACCACCCAGAATCTAGTAAACAAAAACCTCAAAAGAGAAGTTACACAACAGGATTAAATTCAAAACTAGACACATCAAACTAAAAATTAGTTTATACCTGTTCTCTGATTAGGAAATGTTTTATGAGTTAGTACATTCTTCACTAAAATACCTTCGCACACACCTTGCTCTACCAATGCACAGCTAAATGTCCACTTAAATTTGTCACCCTTATTCCTACTATCTCCCTTCTGTGGACTCCAGTGTGCAGCATAGGTTTTTTCCAACAGCTCGACTCTGATCTATTCACCCGATCAGGTGGCTGCATGAATGAGGGGCTATCGCATGGCCAGGACAGAGGAGAGGGCAGGACTATCCTCTTCAGCAGCGATCCGTATTTATGTTGCATGAAAGCAGATGAGCAGTCAGGAACATATAAAGCTTTCTCATAAAGCTTAGGTTCTAATATTACTTGTTTGAACAGCCTGCAGAGCACTTCACTCCCACCTATACGTTATAAAACTGTGTCAGACTGAGGAATGTGCTGAGAAGGCAATTAGACTTCCTACTGCTTCCCCTCCACCATGCCTCACAAATGTCCATGCCAATGCACAATGGAAAAAAAGGAGCGAGACCATACCAGGGTCCCCATATCTGTAATAAAATAAGTGAAAAATACATACATATACACAAGAATACAAAGTCAACTTGATTTTACTAAAGGTGACTTCATAAAGACGACTTTTCAGAAACTTGGAGAAAAAACAGTTTCTCTACTCCATACACAAACTAAAGCTTTGCCAAAACACCTCCTATATGACTACTCTACATGCTAGATTTATCTATTCCACTTTGTCAAGCCTTTTACCCCCAATTCCCAAAATAAGTTTTTTAATGACTTTAACATTTCTTAATAAGCTTATTCTCTCTATAAACAGTAGTGTTTTCTGAGATATTAACATTTCCTAGTTAGGAACGCAAGACAGTTGAACACGGTTTTCAGAAAAGAGAAGGAAGCAGCACACCGTCCACACACCTGCCAACGGCCACCAACAGAACGACCAAGAGCAGTTTCACTTGTGCTACTGCGGACAACCAAAAAGCGGCTATCCCAATACGAGCTTGAGAATAACTTCTACCTGAGCAGAAGCTGGTATGTTTTGAGTAGGTAATGCTTTCAATCAAAAGCCAGATCTGTACACAGCATGTGATGAATCCTGACAAGGGATCTTAACTGTAAACGGTCTCTTACCTGCCCTAGTTTGGAAAGCCTTAAACCCAGTGGTTTAGGGGCAAGAAAACAAAACATCATCCATTTTACTGACATTAAGACTGGGAAAGGAGATTGCTGCTCAAGTTGAAAAGCAGCTGGTTGCAAAAACGATCTAAACAAATACTGAGATTCTATTTAGGAAACTAAATAGCACAGCACATACTGTATTACAGAAAAGCTTTCATGTATATCATGAGGTTAGGTTTTTAGCTGTGATTATTCTCTGCGCCCCTTAAAAAGCTAGATGCTTTCAGACATAATTCTTAGAGAGACTGAGTATCTGCAGCTCCAAAAGCCTCCGAGGTATGAGCTCACTACCTCCAAACACGAGGCCTCAGCTTATTATGAAGTAAAGAATATAAAAAAAGCTCAATGGAGCAATGCAATTTCTCTTCTTTGATAGCTCTGCCAATACCCACTACAGCACAGCTAGATGAGACAATTTAGCACATTCACATATTGGGTTTTATTTACTTTTAGGTCTTGGTCTGACCCGCAACTGCACCTCGACCCAGGGACACCAGCGCCAGCTGATTTACTGGTGATACAGGATCATCATCCAGCCACTGAGCAGTTTGAAGCTTGTTACATTTTTTCAGAATTACTTCTTTGCCACTCTGTCTTCAAGTAAACTTGTTATTTTAGATTCTTCACAGAGGAGAAGTTGAATCATGCAGTACCTCCTCTAGCACAGAAATAGCACAACAGTGACTGTGAAGCGCAGGTGCATGCCTTAATGTCCAAAAAGCATGAGCAGACAAGAAATTAAAACCCACAAAACTCCAAGGAAGTTCCAACTGATCAGTTTATACAGTGTGCTAAACACCTTCTGGACAGGTTAATAGAGTAACTCAGTATATTAAAGAGGAGGATATATTAAATTCTGATAAATCAAGTAACAAAGAAAAATCAAAACATTATCAGACGACCTTTTTCCTAAATAAAGTCAGTCAGAAAAGGTCACCTAGAACAGTCACAAATTTTTCTTTTGCTTTGTTTCAACTTTTAAGAACATTCTTCTTTTTAGGTGCATGGGAAAACACAAAATGGCACACAGAAATTGGGAAGAAACAATGAAGTCCTCAAACAACATTTTTATGACAGGGTGTATTATGCTCCCCTCAGTTTAATTATTCACTGTGCCCAGAAGTTATTTCTCCTTTGGCTCAAACAAGGAACAATATGGAGCTCCATTTCATTAAACGATCAAGCCCTTCCCCGTACACAGGCCAGATGCTGATTTAGACCAGTGTACACTACGGATTTTTTGCTGGGATGGTGCTGGCATCTGTGCTGGCAGAAACCTTACGTAACTATACTGATCAAATCAGTGTTCCCACCTTAACTCGTTCTGCTCATGCGTATGGATTTTCAAACAAAGCTAACTGCTTCTGTATTTACAGGGAAAAGAGAGCTTAGGTATCAACTTAAGCCTCCAGCAAGACCTACAAGGCAAAAGCGATCCACCCTCTTTCTCCCCCTCGATGTAGCTGCCTCTCTTAGGCTGCTCCAAAAAGAAAGGCAGGCTGGTTTATTTATTTTCATTTTAAAACACTGAAGCAACTTTTCAGAGGAACAATATAAGCAGAAGCATCTTGTTCTGAAAGAAAGAGAACTCTCTATAACCAAATGCAGAATCTATTAACAGTTTACGAGTGTGGAAGTAATACCTTTCACACATCCAACCACAAAAAGGAGGGGAGAGGAACACGACTGTGAGTCAAAGCAAAAGATCAAACAGCAGCACTTTCACTGACTGTATTCTTTACCTATTATGAAACATGGTGTATTTAAATGTACATCTACCAAGAAAGGGTCTCAATCTGACAGCTGTAATTGCTCACTAACAGCTGGATAATGTGGCTGTGAAGTTTATATATACACACAATGGACAAACAGCTTTTTAAGAAAAACTGCCTATGATTAACCCTTCATAATTTGACACATTTTCAGAAGTGTTCCCCCTTGTACGTCACCACCTCAAGTTCTCTTCCAATTACCCATAAAAAATTAGCATACTTCTTAGGAAACTGAAGTTCATTCATACACAAGTAAGCTTTCTAATTAAAGCTGTAAAGAGAAAACCTGTTAAAATCACACATCTGGATTATCCCCTTAAATGGTTATGATAAAATATGCACTAGTCTGAATCCAGATAGTTGTAGCTGGTTTTGTTCTGTAAAACTGCAGAACTTTTTTAAAAAGATGCATAACAATAATTTGAGTTAACTGTTCACAGTAGGAAACAACGCAATGGTTCAATTTCACTGTTTCCAAACAAATACATTTATAAACAGTGCCACTGTGTTGCTGACTCTAACCACACTATCTTTTTAAAGCTCATGTAAGCTGTACCAAGGGACTCATCAAACAAAAATTTTGCCAATTTTAAAATACAGCCAGTAGGAAGGTGTGGAAGATAACAGAGCTGTACACAAGCTTAAATCAAAAAGGCCAATTTGTTTCTTTCAAACTTGTAAACTCTCTGAAAATCTCCTCAACCATTTCTTACATAAAAGGCATTGCTGTTTAACTGGCTCAAGTTCACTTGTTATCTGGGTCCAAGAATCCCTGTGAAGTATCACACTGTCAATATACTTCAACAAAAAAACCTTACATTTTTAAATAACCTATTTGAAATTTATTGCCAAGTATTAAGAATCAATTTTCACATGAAATTTGCCTTGCCGAATTTTCCAAGGTGGAATTTTACTGACACTTTCTTCTCTTAACTCATTAAACTTACTTACTCCACCTTCAACTATTCGCTATTCTTGCATGATTACTTTCTCAAGAATTCAGCATAAGCCTCAACAGATCAGTATATTAAAAGCATAAAACTTAAACCTAGGCTCCTATAGTTTGAAGGGAACTAAGAATAAGTTCCATTGATGTCTCTGCAAATTAGTTTTAAAAAAAATTAAGAACATTGACCTTGTCAATGGGACAACCAAATCAGATCAGCGCTGAATCTGGAAGCTTTGCAGTAAGGGCAGTAACTATGTATTATAATAAAGAACGGAAAGATTACTGCAAGTCACAAATGTAGAAGCATTTTCTGTATTAGCCTGAATACATCAAAGCAAGGAATTTAGCACGTAAGCACAGTTTGCTTTGGTTGTTAGGACAGTTCTTTAAAAATGAAAGGACACTGCCCCAAACAGATCAGCAAAAAGGAGAAAATACTCTGTCATCTCATGAAAAGAGCACTGAAATTGTTTTCTGCAAGCTGCTCTATGAGGTGGGGTCTTTTGCTTAAGAAATTTTTATTTCTTGAAAGAACACTAGCTGGCTATTTGCAGTACAGACGGTAGGAACTGGTCTCAGATGGCACCTATCCTTACAGAAGGCAGAAACCCCTTTCTGATAAAATGCAGATACAAAGCAAGAACTATGTTGGAAGACAGAGGCTTTTGTCAAACTACATTATCCTTCCCATTGTCATCCCAGTAAAAGCACTGCTCTCATAACACACAAGGATCACCTTTGCTCTTCTGAGTAGTAGGCTGTTCCTTTGCTCCCAATAACATGGGTAACAAAGAATGTTGCTGTCTTACAAGAGGCATCATCGAGTTAAGGTTGGCACAAATCTCAGTTCTATTAAAGACTGAATCATTGCTATGTAAATCGCAACACAATCTACAAACTATAACATTAATGGCAGATGAGAAAAGAAAAATTGAAAATATTTTAGTTATGACTAACTATTTACAATCTAGTTGTTAAATAAGTTTTAACGTTCTTCTTCAGTTTTGATAGTCTAGGCTGTCAACAAATACTCTGTACTGCAGATTTTTAGGTATGACCCCCTTCATTACATACAACTTTTCATCTACTAAGTGGGCAATTCGTTAAAATCCAGAAGACTTGATCTTTCACAAAGAAACATGCTGCAAGAAATGCAGTTCTCTTAACCAAAAAAAATTCTGAGAAAGTAAGTAGTAACTTTTGAAAACATTTAGAAGTCTGTTCATTGGGTGAATTCTGATGGGCTTCATTTACATACAATTAGTAAAAAATTGCTTTCATTTTGACTTACTGATTCGTATCTCATTTCAAAGCATATTAAGTGTACTTTATTAGGTATTTATGGCATTCAGAAAAAATTATGCTGATTTTACTTCAGCTTTCTTTTCAATATTCTGTTCACACTTCCAATCCAACTGCTATCATTTCAAATAAACCTTAAAGCCTGACTTTTCATAAGCAAGAGAATTCATATGCAGTTTTAATGCAAGAGGATGCCTAATTTGCAAACGCTCTATGCAGTAAGTACCCAAACATTCGGGGAGGTGACAGATCTTAGGAGACATCTGAAATACAAGAATTGACAATGACCTTTAGGTGAGGATGTAGACCTAACTATAACCAGACTCTTCTGCAAAAGCTGAAAACTCATCACAGAATTAGCAGGTATTTGACAATACTAAACATTCACTCTTTCTGCTTTTGTTATTTTGATGTTTATCCCTTGAAGCACTTTTGTGCTCTTAACCACTACCGTTAATCCTGCTGTGTAACCTGCAAAGTACAAGTTCCCATTTCATTTGTCACTCATCTCAAATGGGTCAAACTACATATAGCTCTATTAAATTTGTGACTAAAAGCTAGGAAAACCTTAACTGCTCAAAACAACCTATAAAAAACAATAGCAGCGGCTTGCAGTTCAGTCTTCTTTCTTATTTCAGGAGACAGTTACATTTTTCAGGGGTTTTTTTGGTTTTGTTTTAAACTCAATTACAAGTGAACAACTATTTCGATGAGATGTTGTTACTACACATTAGGATGGACTAAATATGACTGCTTACTTAGAAACCAATACCATTTGGGAAAACAAGAGTAAGCAGATCCAACGGTTACATAACACACAGCATCTCCCACACAATACAAACCAAAACCAAGCAAACTGACTCAAAATAATGAACTATGATAGCACATTCGCATAAATACAGCCAGCGACATTTAATGAATCTGATCATCATGAACAGTCAGCAACAGACGAATACTGACTCAAGGTAAGAGGTACAACACAGTAACAAACATATGTAATAAAACACAACAGAATTGCTAAAACTTCATTTTTAAGACACTTGGATTGGACTGGACAAAGCATGGAAGTTGAACAAGAGGATTCTTTATAAAAACTGAGGTTAAATACAAAAATATAGTTTAGCTGTGTTTAGACTATATGCTTAAAACATGAGACTTATTTTTGTTTAGATCTCAGCCATCCTCACACAAGATGAGGAAAACCAGATGTCATGCTCTGAATAAAAACACACTGTGGAGTCAGACATGAAAACTTAAAAAAAACTTAAACCTGTCCAACAACCAAGGAACATTATATTAAGACTTGTACATTTGACATTCAGTTCTAGCAATTATCCTCTGGACCTCCTCAATACCAGCTGACCATAAATTAGATCATGGCTACATGCAGACATAGTCACCATTTGGTGGAAAAAAACCACCTGCCTCCAAATAAAACAAGGAAACACACACTCATCATCAACTGTGGTGTAGTCTCCTCCTAATTAATGGCAAGCCACTTCCAGTTAACAACTCTTTGGTATATGCATTTGCAATTGGGCTATATTTAAGACTAGCTCTAGTTCAAGTAAGCCATACAAGCTACACTCATTTTATCCAGCTCTTCTTAAGATACTGGGTAGACAGCAAAAAAAAAAAAAAAAAAAAAAAAAAGGGGGGGGGGGAGAAGCAAAAATGCTATTATCACAGTACACAAAAACCACTACTGTGTATATCACTGCTTAACATAAAGAACTAGTGCAAAGAACTAGTATCAAATATCACAGTGCAAACAAATTTAAACTCCTTCTAGAGGAGTGATACCACTTTGGGTTTTTTTAAAAATCACTTTTTTTTTTGTAACCTTATGATTAGTAATCTGTATTTTGCTCATAACACATATCCAACAACTCCAAGTTAATTACTGCAAGGTACTCCAAGCTGCTAGAAAGTTTCAGAGTAACAGGTCTAAAACAGTAGCCTTCTGCTTTTTGGGGGCAGGAATAACTTTCTGTTAAAGACAACACCGAATAACCTTCTTTAAATAAACCATTTAAAAGCCATGAGGTGACAATTATTTTTATCCCTGCCAAGCTAAACAGTAACGTGGAGGTCAAAAAAAATGTAAATAGTCCGGCAGACCATCCCAACCCTTCAGCAAGATAAAGATTAGCTTCTCAACAAGCACACAGTAAGGGGAAGCCTTTGTAGCCAAAGCCTAAACCCACAGGCCCTTCTGACAGAAGGCATAAATGACAATCAGACATTGTTAAGACACCTAGTACAAAGTACTCCTGACTTATTATGGTACTGTGAACTGAAAAAAAAAAAAAAAAAAAAAAAATCTAGCGTGAAAACAAGTATACTCAACACTCCTTGAAACTACAGAAGACTTAAGACTCAGACCTGTTGATCAAAGCTGTTTCAGGAGAGATAGCAGCAACTAATAAATATGCCCGCTGTCTCTACTGAATCCCTGCTTAGATACTGGGAAGATGAATGCAGACAGAAGAAATACTTTCAAGCCCTTTAGCCTGAAAGAAGTACAAGTCAACACTTACAGTCTTTATAACCACAAGAAATCAGATTCTCTCATAAACTGACAATCACCTTCACAAAGCAAATTTCCTATTTTTTGCTAGAATTATCCACCCTATGAGATTTATGACAGTCTTTTTTCTTCCCAGATAATCAACTGACTATGCACGAAGAATTGCATGGTTTTCAAATGAATGGACCTACAACAGCGCGTGCAACTTCAAAGCCACTAAAAGATTACTTGATCATAATAGTTCTAATCCACTGAAAACATAACAGACCTCTCAAGTTTATTTTTCTTTCCAGAGTCACATAAACCATGGTTCTGACTATTTTCTTCAGCTCAGGAAAGCTAACTCCTGAATATCTAGAAGATAGCAGAACACCAACGTAACTTACAAAAGTTTCTTAATGTCTGTAAACGCCCCAGTAACTCGGACTTTTTGTTTCATTAAAAACAGCTACTCAAGACTACATGCTAAATCAAATCTAATTCAAAGAATCGCACGGAGGATTTTTAAACTTTAACATTTGTTTACAGAAATAATGGCAAACATAAGCCAAATAAAACATCGCTGCATATTGGCTTCTGGCACGATAGCAGGAAGGAGAAGAAAAAGAAAATAAAAATACTGCAGCCTTCTTGCTCACAACCGACAGTTTCAGAAGGAAGTCCTATTTACACTTACCAAAATAGACATAGGTCCATCCTTCCAGTCCCCCCATCCCTTGGACAGCAGGTTACGTGCCTGGTATTTGTTTTGTACCTAGCTGTCATTACTTCAAGTGTTTTCAGCTCAGTTCTGAACTCAGCCGTAAAGACAGATGTAAATTCTGTGTATTCTCCAGCATTTGTCTTGGAAGTACTAACTTCCATTAATTTAAAACGCACATGTGAACACACAAGCAGAATTAGCATCCATTCTCAGGAAAAAAAAAAAACCACCTTACTAGAAATAACAAACAAACAAAACTAATAGTATCCTTGTTTTAAGAACAAGCAGAACAGATTATATCAGGATAAATTCAAATAGCCAAAGGGAAAAATGCCAACTTAATCATATCTGTTGTACAGTAGAAGATGCAAAAGGGCGGCAAACTTGGCTGCTTCGTAGGCAAGATGCTCCACACGTACCAGCAACTACCACTCTTTCCAATGCACTACCCTCCCATGTGCCTTGTAAAAAAATCTACCATTCCTTCCGCTTTCTTGAGCCAAGGTCTCCATATCAGCCCCCTCTTGAAGACAGTTCCTTCTTCAAACATCACTGCACTCATTCCCTACCCTACTCCCTCCACACCTCTCCTCTCTCTGGTCTTCACCAAAATGAGTTTTTGCATAAACGGGACAGCAGGACAGGAAAAAAGTTGTTTTGAAAAATACCAGGTGGATACAACTCCAGTTTGACTACAAAGCTTCTGAAAACCTGCCTGTGCCACAAAGGAAATACAAAATCATCCGTATTATAGACTAACGTGTTCTCAGAATTGACGCTGAAGTACTACAGTTCTTCTTTTAAAGTATGCTAACTTTTATTAGACACCAGAGGTAACAGTCCTATTATTAATCTCGTATTTCAAGAAAGTTCCAAAAGGATTACCTACATACGTATGAGAAGCTGTGCTTCAGCAATTGATGATGCAAAAATGAGCAGAGTCACAAAATCAACGCGATTCTGTGCAAGTAAGTTAAAGCAATGCCAGCTATGCAAGGAGTGCTATGAAAAAGAGTAAGTACCGGGAAAGTGTCTGAATTCCTAATGTTTGAGATCTTAACTAGAAGATCTAAGTTTTCTTTTTAAGGTGTAACAAATTCCATTCAACTGACATTACAAAGTTATAATTATCTGTTATTGAACTGATTTTACCAAGCTATGCCATTTGACAAGTGAAGTGGTAAGCTCTTCATCAGCTGGGTTGAAAAAAAATTCGTTTTTCAACTTTGCCTCACTTCCCTCTTCATATGTAGTACTACTTAAAAAAAAAAAAAAAAAAAAAAATTAAGACCTCTGTTACAGCTAAGCCAGCCATTTTCAGCTGCCAAACTAAAGTTCAGTTCCATTTCAGTACCAGGAGATTGTGGATCATAACTCAGGCAGTTAAAGTGAGGATTACTTGTTGACATGAATTTTGAACAGCTCAGAATAACCCAGTCTTCAAATTTTGGGGGGAGGAAGGGGCATGAGATTACCAACGGAACTGGCAGTAGCAGTTTAAATGCTTTGCTGCGATTAGTAGATGGTACATCACGATAAAGAATGTATTGATCTAAAGTTCTGCACAATCTCAACCCGGTGCAAAACTGATATGGCAAAGAGAAGCTGGAAAGAGAAACGTTAACACCTAAGTTAATACCACATGAAGGAGGCAGTAAATCTCACGTTAAAAGTGCCTGAGAGTACATCTGACTATTTGATCGACTGTATTAAAAATAACCTCCCATACAATCAGTAAAGTATTTTCTACTTACACTTCTGACTTATTTACAGATCCATCTTGCAAAAAACACCAAAGATGGATGAGATTTCCCGTATCCAAGGAATTTACACATCAAATGACGCAACAATTAGAACAGCCATACACAAGGCTAAATAAGACTGAAAATGTTGCCTTGACCAATTTTGCGTTTTACCTAGCCTCCAATTTAAGTCATGCTTCTGTGATGAATCCCGTTGACGCTTTTGTGCCACTCAGCATTCCAATTAAATTAATATTTTTAATTATACTTCTGAGAAAATGCTAATGGATACAACTCTACAATAACAGATTACGGCCTCATCGGTCATCTCCATCTGCCTGTCCTTACTTAAGCAGCATAAGAAAAGTAAAGGTAATAATTTCTTTTTTCTTCAAGAGAATTGCACCACATAATTAGAGTTTCACAAATCCTACAAAACGCAATGCATCCAAAAGCATTACTTAAAGCATTATTTAATGCTGTGACAGACTGAAATCAGAAGTGATCTTTCACATATGACATGCTAAACTCCGCATGCTGAGACACCAATTCAACTTGGCCTTTGGAAGGAGGCAAATAAAAGAGTTCCAGAACACCTCCTGCTGCTTACCCGTTTTCCCCTGAGTAACTACTGAAAAAGAAAAAAAAGAAAAAAAAAAGAAAAAAGAAACAGGCTTCACAAATCTCTTCTGCAGTCACCAAAGACATTACGAGCAGAAGCAAAACTAAGTGCAACAAATCTCTCCTGAACTACTTTTACAAGGTACTGCTCGCACCAGAATGAGCTTTAACTCAGTATGTGTTAGAGAAAGGAGGAAGTTCAGGTATTACACAGAAGGCATCTCACCTTTCAATTTTTGCATCAACAAAGGTATCAACGTGTTAAACTCACATGCCAGTTTCACCCCTTATGACACAGCAGGTAGCTAGTGAGTAGAGACTGTTCAAGCACAGCACAAAGCCTGTCCAACAATATTTGTTTACTACATCGACTCCCAAGAATTCTAGAAAAAGTTGTCATTGTTATCACCGAAAGCCACCGTGGCAGCAAAAAGTTCTCAGCAGCCGTGCCGTGTCTGCCACGCAGGAGACCCAGATTAATTTTCTCCCATCGTCTCTCCCACCCACTGCTCTTAGGAGAGGTGTGACTGCTGTGGGGACGGAGCGCTGGAGATCTGAGCTGAGGGCTGGAAGGAATGCCTTCTGTCAGTCCGAAGGAAGGACTCTCAGACACAGCCGTGACCTCCCAACAGAAGTTTACCTTAGCCTGGCAGGAGGCTGCCGCAGTGTGGGACTGGGAAGGTAGAGTCAGAAAGGCGCTGGAAGCGTGGATTACCAAGGTTTGCCTCACTCGTTAATCAAACTTTTCTAATTTTTTTTTTCAAACTTCTCAAAAACAAGCTCGAGTTTGACGTACTTCCCACACCGCACTTTATCTCTGATGAAGTATCGACGATACGCGATACTGTACTATAGGCAATGTCATGGAAGTTCTGCTATCCGAAATTCACGGATACGAGCAAGAAGCTCCCATCACCTATTCCACCACGGCACACAGATCCAAACAGGCATCTCCAAAAAGCCAAAAAAAAAAAAAAAAAAAAGGAGGTGGGGGAGAAGAAGTGGGAGGCAGCAGAGGCATGATCTCACCCCAGCAGACCGAGGTGCTGCAACCCAGCATTCGGAGAAGCAGCTACGGGAGAGAAAAAAAAAAAAAAAAAAAATCAGAGTTTCCTGCCTTTGTACCGAGACTCTGCTTGCTGTAACACCGCTTCCCAAGAGCTCTGTTAACACCCGGCGCTGCCGGGACGGGAGGGAGAAACGCCGCATCCCTCGGCCGGCGACCGGGCTGCCCTGCCGCCAGCCGTTACCGCCGAAGCAACCCCCCCCACACACACACCTCTCCCCGTTCCACGCGGGACGGTGACCCCAGCCGGCCACGGAGGAGGATTCCCCACACCGCCCCGCCTCGGCCGGGCTACCCCCGGCCCCACAGCCGCCCCGCTTCGCTTCGGCGGGCGAATCCCGGCGGGGGTCACCGGCCGGGAATCGCCGCGGGCTGGCTCAGCTCGCCCCCGCCGCCGGGCCCCGGCGGGAAGCAGCCGGCCGTTCCGTTCCGTTCCCCCTCCCCTCAGCGCTGCCCGGGAAGGGGAGAGGGGCTTTACCTCACGGCCGCCGCCGGGAGCCGTCCCTCAGGTACACGCTCGGCGCTGGAAGCCGCCTGCGCCCCGCGCCGCCCGCCGACCCCCCCCCCCCCCCCCCGGCCCGCTGGCTGCGGCGTCCTCTCCCCGCTCAGGACATGGTCTCTCCCAACGCGGCGGGCTGCCGCGGCCGCGGGCGCTCCCACTCGGCTCGGCGGGGGGGGGGGGTTGGGGGGGGGGGGGGGGGAAGCGTCTCGCCCCGCTCCCCGGACTCCTCTAATGGCGGCGGCTGGAGCGGCCCAAAGCAAAATAAACCCCCATACGGCCAGGAGCCCGCACGTCAGCCCGGCCTAGCCTCCCTGCTCTGCCGCCCATTGGCGAAGCCTGCTCCTTTCCTTTCCCCCCTCCCCTTCCCCTCCGCCAATCGGCGCGCTCCTCTTTGGGAAGAACGGGTGATGTCATCCCTGCCGCTGGGGCGCCTTGGCCGTGGGGGCGCTGGGGTTCGCCGAGCCACGCCCCCTCTCCCCCCTCAGCGCGGATCCCGCCGAGGGACCCGCTCCCCTCTCCCGTCCCCCCGGCGGCCTTTCCCTCACACACACGCCCGGCAGCCCAGCGCCCTCCCCGCCCCGCTCCCTGAGGCAAACCCGTGAGGGGAACCCCTGCCCGGGCGGCAGCGCCGGTGGGGGGGGGAGTGTTCGCGCAGAGAGTGCGTGTGGAAGTGGAAGCAAGACCGTGCAGTGGGCTTGAGACCCGCCATCCTGGGCGGTATATCGACATCCAGTTTCGCGTGGAAATAACCCCCTCATAAAAAGCCCTCGTCGTGGCGCCTTGGCCGGGCGGCAGCCGTCGAAAATGCCACTTCGGTGGCAAGTCGTCCTTCCTCCAGTGTCCTGCTGGGAAACGTCGCCTGCGCGTGATACGATACGAAGAGGAAATCGCGACAGAAAATCGCATGCCCTGGCTGTACAGCCCCCAGCCTTCAGTAGGGTCCCATTAATTCCTTCAGTTCTTCCGTAGCAAAATACTTCCCTGAGCGCTGCTAAGAAATAATAAACCATCGAGGTTTCTTCCTTGCGTCGATTCTGTCCGCTCCTAGCTCAGCTCGGTGAGTGTGCGGGGTTGGAGTTCAGGATGTTCACCCCGGTCTGAAGGACTCTTCAGCCAAGTAGCAGTCATGCAGTGCAAAGACCATTCCTCTTCTGGGGGGAAAAGGCCAGTAACGACTGCTCCACCAGCCCTTGGGTTCAGTCCTCGTGCTGGCTATGCAATCATTTTCTTTGCTTTCTACTCAAAAATTGCAAGTCTGCATCTTCCTTAAGCTGCTCTTGTAGGCTCGCTGACAGAAAAAGCATATTTGCCCCCAAACTCGCTCTTCCCTCGTGGGTCTTACATCATTTGATACCTGACTTTTTTTTTTTTTTTCCACCAGAGTTCCTACTTTATTTCAGGCTTTCTCAGATGTTCTAGCACTTTTTATTTCCATGGTTTCATTCACTGAACCCAGCCAAGGTGATAAAGGGAACTCTGTTACCCAATGCCTCGGGCTAGGTGTTGCATTGGGAAACTCAGTCCTCTTCTGACCAGCTGGATCCATCCCTTCTCAGTCAATCAGCATAAGAGAAAAGCACCCGAGATGTTCAGGCAGAGCAGTGAGTGATGCCTTGCACTAGAGAAAATCCCTTTGTCCAGCAGACAAACAACTCGAACTGGAGTCAGGACAAGTAAAATGTAATTACTTACAGAGACTAAATTAGAAATTTGTCTCCATTTGCAATTAAATTAGTTCCCTATAAACATCAAAAACTGTTGGGGGGAGGGTAATGCGATTTGTCTCTCCCAGACTAGTTATTTACTAAATTCTCTTTCTGACTCCACTGAAGAAGTTGGGCCCCAGTCTGCGTTTTGGGAAACATACCAACAATTATGTATATTTAGCTATAGAAAAGATGGAGACAACTGTATATTCTTTCACACACCCACATATAAGATCCAGATGAACTTGGATAAGTCATGTAAAAGAAATATTCCTTATCTTAAGGAATCATGCCATCTCTGTGCTTAGAAATAATTCAGAAAATGTATCCCTTGCTCTCGGCATCTAGGGAAGATGATGGAAGAGCTGTCATGTAAGCAAACAGCAAGTAGTGGGGTAAATCCTGCATGCTGCCACAACTATACAACAATGGGAAATTTCCAGAAATAATTGTTACAGATTAGACTGCATAAAAAGATACAAAAAGAAAAAGAATATATAATTTGGGGGAAAATACTCACTTCAAATTCCTCCAGGATATTTCCTAAACCTGTCAGAAAACCATTTGGTCATCACAGAAACATATTTTAAACAAAACACAGTGCACTGCAGCACATTAGGAGCATGTAATGTACTTTCACAACACAGAAAAGAGCTTTGATGAAGCTAGACTCATATCGTTTCAAAGACTTCTGTTGCATAGGTAAGAAAAAATTATGACCAACTGAAAAAGAAGGTTTCTGAAGAATTCTAGAGACAAGTAATTTTCATATCTGCATAGTTGTTCTGCAGAACAGAAGCATTCCAAGTAATGAAACAGGTACCTGTATAGTATCTGTGAAGGTGAACGCATGTGGTAAAATTGAATTTGAAAATAGTTACCAGAGCTGTTAGTTTCAAAAGCAAATCCTGGCTGCACCTCCAAATTAACAGACATTTTTGATGTTGGCGACATTATTCCTAAGGCCATGTCTTCGGTTTTATCTCAAAACACTGCTGGCATCTCCCACCAGGTTTACTTTGCAGGAGTTTGCCATTTGTTCTAGACTTAAACAATCAAATACAATAGGAATGACCTTTCAGCAGTTTAGAACATTAATATTTACACGTATATTTTATCCAATAATAGCTTTCAGGGTTCTAATTTGGAGGGAAATCAAAATCCACATGACTTGATAACCCAGTTCTCAATAGATTTAGTATTTGATCATCTCTTTTAAATGTCAGAAAGATAATTCTATGTTTATTAGAGGTAGCAGAAATTGTATGCAAGTACTAATTTCCCATATTCCACCCCAAATTTTAATTTTATTCCACCAGTTTAAGGACAAATTTTAACTCCCTAGTAAGGAATTTGAAACAGTCATACTCATTTGACAGCTTAATGTGTTATTTCGGGAACTTTGCTTTGTGGAGCTGAATTCACTCATGCCTTGGAGATTATGTGCCTTCCTTCATTAACTGGGTGTGCAGCTGCCCTCTGTAACTCAGAATAAACCACAGCAAAACTATGCGCCTTCATTCACGTCTAAAAATACAATTTGCACACATATGTCTTCCAGCTTTCTTTTTTCCCCCACTTCTCAAACATCATAAATCCCTGTTCCTCTAATGCCCGCTGCTTTCTCCCCACCTTCCTCAGCCATCCTAGGTCTCTCCCATCTCCTTTCTTTCCTTCCAGTTCCTCTAGAACAAGAGCGAGCTGCTCAGGAGAGAACTGATAGTAAATTTCCTTGTCAGAAGTCACAGATTTGATGAAATCCGAACGGCACACACAAGTCATGCAATTTCGCAGAAATATCGGTGGAACCCAGCTAAGAAACCCACCTGGTTCCTCCCCCTTGTCAGCCCGGACCCGCACCACCAGCACTTGTGCAGCAGCCAGTAGCACAGACTGCCTGAAGCAGGAACCCTTTGTGCCTCCGAGGTGCGAGCCTTGCTGGCAGCCAGCGAGGCAGATGGCTGGGAAGTTCCCTTCCTTTTCTGCAAAGAATTTATAAATTTAGGATTTTTTTCAGAATCACCCAGAATTGCAAATTGCCGCTGTCGCCTATTAAACAAGAGCACTTTGCACCACACTGCCTCACAAGACGCCCTATTTCTTCTGTCCTGATGCTCACTGTTAGCAAAAGGTTTCTTCCCTCAACCCTCAACGTTTCTGTTCTGATTCACCCTGCTTATAACCGAGCGAATGATACCGAAAGCTATAATTAGAAAGAAAGTGTTGAAACATTTCGCAGTAGCATATTTCTAGATGTTGCATACAATAGCTGGGGGACTCGGTGAAGCAAAATTGTGCTTCAGGTAAGCAAAAAGACAAACACCAAATTATTTTACGCTGGCATGGAGTGTTTTTGTGCAGCAGCAGAATTGCCTCAGCCTGAGTGCAAAGATTACATCTAGTTAGTGATGTATAAGTGCAGATCTCGCTCTTATGTAATTCTCTTTACCCTGGTAACTACTCGCTCTCAGGCAGAGCGCTGGCTCCCATTAGGCAATTCGTCCTCGGCTTATCCAGGAGCTGAGATGTACGTGCTCACCAGATGGTTATTTCTCACTAGCTGAACTTTGAATATGCAGAACTCCCTACTCACACTGGCTCCTCGAATCCTGTTCTTGCCATTGCTTTATTCAGTGTTTTCAGGCTTTTTATGATCAAGGCAGATTTGCAACTGAACTGAAACACTTAGATAAACGGTGAGCAATAGAAATGCACAAAAATCCAAACGAAGCACAGTTTTTGAAGCTATTGGGAACAGGGTATTTTAAATGGTTGACTGATTTGTTACCATTTTTCCATCCTCTCTCTGAGTCAGCCTCAGCCTTCACACCCAGTAAATCTCATGCTTCTGGCTCTTTTTCCCATTTCAGTTTGAAACATAAAAATATTCAACTATAGCTAGATCACTATCCCCCCTATCCAGACAAGGATGAAGTCAGAGAGGGCATAATGCCCCGACCAAATCCGTTCTTCCCTGCCACAGCTGTTGGGTGTTGTTACAGGCTGCCACCCTGAGACCTGTAAGAGAGCTTCAAATATTTGCAGCTGACCTCTGGGCAGGGAAGGCAGGCAGCATCCTTCCCTGTCATTACCGCGTGCTCCCGGTCGTGGTGGGAGAGTTACTGCCCTTGTACCAGCCCTGGTCTGACCTCATGGCTGGATCCAGTGGGAAACAGCTTTGCTAATTCTACCCATTCTGTTGGCTCAGTTTTTAGTTGTTTGTCAAGAAAAACATCCTTCAGAAAATATTTTCAGAGTCACAAGTTTTCTTCTGACTTCCCCAGGGGCTTTGCGCTAAGAGGGGATGTCATGCACGTGGATCAAGCCCTTCTCCTTTTGGTCTTTTTTCCTAAAAGAAAAGTGAGAGTTTATCTCATACCCTAAGCCACCAAACACATCAGCACAAGGGGTAGGGAAAGAGCAACCGAAGAGGAAAGTGGTCCTTTCTGCCTCGCTGTCTATACCCCTGGGAAGAGGTAGCCATCTTCTCCCAGAGGGTACTCAGAGGTCGGAGCAGCTCACATTGCACAGCAAAACACTCACCCACGCATTCCTCCTCTTCTTCAGCTACGGGGCTGCCCTACTGCAAAAGCACCGTGGCTCTCCATGGGGCCAGCAAGAGGTACCTCGCACCTCTCCAGGTGGTAAACGCCCAGCAGAGGTGGTGGAGGGTGTTTGGTTTAGGGACAAAATAGCTGGGAAGGATAGAGAATAAACAAATACAGCTAGGAAAAACTGTGCAGAAATAAGACAAAAGTATGTACTGAGTTGTTATCTCCTTAGTCACTTTGAAATGTATTTCAATAGCAAAAAGGAAAAGGTTAAAAGTGGGGAGCACTTGTATTGAAAGCTTCAAAGTACACCATATTTTTCTTGCTTTCTCCCTGGTTCCACAGGGAGCAGAGGAAGGGGGTAAAGGAGCAAATCCATCAGGATAGGGCTTTCCAGCTGAAGGGTTTGGGCCACATGGTCGGGGAACCTTAGGAACTTTCCTCAGTTGGGCAGACGCTGAGTAGGTGAAGGAGTCTGTGCTGGATGGCCAACAGAAAAGCAACACACATGGAGAAAAATGGGAAACTGGGAGGCGATGGGGTGGCTGTAGTCCAGCGTGTGCATTCAGTACGGTTCTGGAGACTCTGGGAGGCTGCAGGATCTGTCCGTCCCAGATGGTGAGCACAGCGTGGCTGCTACCGCTGCTCTAAGCATGCATCAGCAGGTTTGTCACAGCGAAAGAATGCAGGGGGGAGGACAAAGAGAAGAGGAGAAAAAGAGGGAGAGGATTAAGGAGAATGTTGAACAGAGTATTAAAAACAAAGGGAAAAGAAAAATAAAACAGGAAAATGCAAAGAGCTCTTTGAATGCACTCTTAAAGAAAGTCGTGAAGGAGGACAATGAAGAGTAACAATGCAACTATAAAAGGAAGCAGCAGCCTGAGTCCCTTTAGGGGCATGTAAGACATTTGTGAGCACTCGAGACAAAAATCCGTGAGAAAAATGCACTAAAATCCATAAACTAATTGCTGTATAAAAATGTCAGGCCAAAAGAGGCTGGATTCCTCTGTGCAATGGCCAGCATCTCTCTTATCCTCAACAATGACAGATTTAACTACTACCAAACACCGGGACCCCTCCAAAATGCTCCTGTCAGCAGAAAAAGAAGTGTTGACAGAATTGGGGGGTGAGCGTAACACTGACTCCTCCAATGCTGCTAACTGAGGCTAGATAAAAATACCACATTATACAACCACTGGTTTTGATGCCTAGGTTAGGTCGCTCCTAGGTACCTCCTCTGGGTACTAGCTTTTGTGAGCCCCACCGATGGCATCACCCCTCCCCAAACATCACATAAAAGCCGTAGAGCTAAACTCGGTGGCTGTAGGTTTGGCTGTGAAGCTGAGAGGCAAGAACTCATGCATTTCTCTGCTTTAGGTCAGCACACCATTCTTCCTACGCAGCAAGTATTATCAGGTGGCATTAATAGGCCCCAAATCTGAGCCGAAGTTAGCAGCCATTAGAGGCTGGCGAAAGTGAAAAGGGAATTTATTGTAAAAGAAGGCTATCCAGGAGTGTACGAGGCAACAGAGAAGAGACCTTCTGTGTTCGGTTTACAGAACACAGTACATCATGCTGAGCACAATCAGTGCCAGCTAATCAGATTATTTGATGAGCCAGAGGGAGCAAAATCTATCTTCAAGTTGACGTAATCCACCGATAGACTGCTTAAGGATTCTGGATATGTTCATTCTGTGTCTCAGAAGCCTTCCCCTTACCTATTCATTGAGACTTAGCCTTTTTATGAGCAAATCTAGTATTAAACACATACAGTTCAAATAAAAAACAGAAAACAAACCAGGTAAGAGTGAGACTCCATGGGAGCATGGCTAATGGAGCAGTGCCAATTGCCACACTACTGGAACTGGTAAGATAGTGAAAGAATATCAGTAATGCCAGAGGTAGTTTAATGCTATTAGTGGAAACC
This sequence comes from Aquila chrysaetos chrysaetos, assembly GCF_900496995.4. Lineage (NCBI taxonomy): Eukaryota > Metazoa > Chordata > Aves > Accipitriformes > Accipitridae > Aquila > Aquila chrysaetos. Next base: position 4,303,776 of record NC_044014.1, read on the forward strand.
TTATAAGGATGGTGACTGATAAAGCTAAGGAATACATGAGTCTGGAATTAAAATGTGGAAAGGATGGTTTTCTGGAAAGTCCTGAGTTTTGGAAGATAATAGATTTTTATTTTAATTCAGGCCTAGCTTGGGCCATAAATTCTTATTACGTTAATACCATTACCTTATGTTAGAGAACCGTTCTGCAAAAAATCTGTACCTTCTCCCAGCATTTCTCAGCACAAATAGGCAGCTTCAACAACCGGATAAAAAGTAGCTTTCGATCTTGTTCCTACTTTTAATCTTGCAGAAAGCCATTTAGCAGGATACCTCCTAATGCTATACCTTATTTACAGATACAACGAGGAGAAAATAAATCAGAGAAACAGAAAAATAAATCATTTGCAAACCAGATTGCTTTCCTGGAAGGACAGTTCTTTGATTGCTTTTATTCCTAACTTTAAAAGAAAATAATTTAGTAATTACACATTGAGCAACTATTGTTTACTTGGATCAGGCATCACAAAAGCTGCTGTGCCTTCCTTTCTTGTATGTTATGCTAAAATGATGGGTAGAAACAGAATGAACTAACTGCACTAGAACATTGTCTAGGATCACTGTCTCCCTCCTACTGCACAAAGAAATGCTGAAGCAAAGCTAAGACATTTATCGAGCAGCAGGAGCTCATTAGCTTGTTGTCAGTACTCTCTCCCATTGATAGCTCTTATGTGGCTATCTAGTAGGTAAGCAGCATTATAAATAGTCTCTTTGTAGCGCACATTTCTGCCTTCATATAAAAAATACATTTGTTGTCTCCCAAATAATCCTTGCCACCCTGAGAAACACAGATTTTGTGATTCAGGAACGTGTTGCTTCAGTATTCCAACCACATGTCTCAACTGCATGTGAGTTTGTCTTGCCTAAGCTCTTTGAAAAAAAGTTGAAGCTTCAACAGCCTCCACTTCCATAAGACAGACAGCTCTGGAACTGCCCATGTCCAGGGACAGTTTTAAATTTACAGGGCTTTAACACAAAAGGACAATTTAGAGTATATATTGGGATTGTATACAGCTGAAATCGCTTAAATATTACAGCAAGTTAGATCTTCCGTAGAGGTCAGAGTAAGGACTGAGTTATTAGAGAATTCAGAAGTATAGCTGAGGAGTAAACAAACTCCTGTCTCAACGATTGATGTCATAAGCCAGCCAGATCCATGTATAATCATTTGTCTGTACATCTCATTACTGGCCAAGCAAAACAAGCAGAGAGGGCCAGCCATTGACTTACGTTTGCCCAATGCAATTCAGGTTAATCAATAAAACCTATTTTACAAAATTATGCAAAATGTTGAGCTCCTGCTGAAATAATTGGAAATTGCTGAAGCTGCTCGGTCTCACGAAGGGCATGTTCCTCTGCTGGAGACTGAACCTTTATGAACATTGAAATCCTTGGCCGGGGACATTCACATGCTTCTCTTCCTGGACATCGCACTGCTCTTCTTGCAGTGCCAGAGGTTTCACGTAGCCCAGTCTCCCCAAGACTTCCCACCGCACATCTCTCTGTCAAGTCAACTGCTACAGTCAGGGGGCCTGGGCAGACACCCAAGGCCCAGTGAGGAAGTTCAGATTTGGACCTTTGCCCACAAGCCATATTGATTGGTATAGAAAAATCACATTACGCTGAGTGTATTAGTAATATTTATTACACAACTGAAGTAGATAAGAATCCAGGCTACACGTCAGAAGCAGAATAAAGCTGTTCAGATGAATGGGGCTGATTACTTGCATCAGATTAGGAAGCTTATTTCTCAAATGGAGCAAAAATCTGTTTGGATTAGTGCTTTCCTACCACTCTGCAGAAGAAGCAAAAGTTCTGCCATTTCGTTTTGGTGCTGTTTCTCTTATCTTGCCATCCTGGCTTTGAATTTGCCACTTTCTTATTCCAAGTCTAGTTCTTGCCTGGATAGCTTAGTCTTCAAGAGGTTTCACATTGTTCTCAGGCACTCAGCAAAGAGGTCAAGTGGAGCTGGTCTTCCCTCAGAGCGCACATCTCCGAAGCTGAACCATATTCATTTCTTGGCTGTCTTCCTCTCACATCAGAGAATATTCCAAATAAGGTCTCGCTGGTGTATTGCTCAAAATCAAAATAGCTTCATCTCATTTAAGTTTGATAACCCCCTTGAGAAAAGTCCCTTGGACTTTGACTTCCCTTTAGAGCTGTTGGCTGCCTCGGCATATGGTCCTGTTAGATCTTCTCAGTTAAACACTGTTAAATCACAGTTCTGTCAACTCTCAGTATTCTAATGTTTTTCTTGGAATATTTGCTTTTTGTCCTAGACCTCCTGCCTCTAGAGTCAAGTGATTAAGTTAGACTCTGAGGTTTTCTTTTCAAAGTAGATTTCTAATCCTCAAGACAGTGAAGAAAAGCATAAAATATGGACTAAATATAACCTCAGTGCAATCTGAAGGTTCAGAAACTAGAAGTTAAGACAAGAAAAGAACCACAAATATTGGTTCCTAAAACTCATTATTTAAAAATATATTTCAGATGTTTTTGAGAATGACAAATTGGGGTTTTTCCCAGTGTTTTTGACTGCCAGTTCCACAATGCAGAAAGGCATTTCTTTTTGTGCCAGAGCTGGACCAATATCCCAGCTTAGTACAGAGGAATGAGTAGATTTGCTCTCACCAAGAGGTCACTCAGGCTGAGGTCCTTACATCTAGTAAGTAATGATAAGTAATCGTGATCTTCCTAAAACATGTCAGGAAAAATAAAGGATATTAGCATCTGTGTTCTGGGTTACGTTTGGGTAGTTCTGCTCTGTTTAGTTAATTTTCTCATATAGCAGAATACCTAGGTATTCCTTTTCTTTCCATACCATCAGTCATTGCATTTGGACTGCATGGCTGCAGGAGTCCCTCCCAGAGATGACTGTGCCATAGCTCTGGCTGCAATAATTTTTTTTGTACTTGTAGGTATCGTTTACAGTTTTACACAGCGTGGGTGTTAAATGTGTATCAGATAATGTCATGGAATCATAGAATGCCTTGGTAGGAAGGGACCTCCGGAGGTTTCCGGCTTCACCCCCTGCTCAAAGCACGGACAACTTTAAAGTTAGATCCAGCTTGAAAGTCAGATCATGTTGCTCGGGGCCTTGTACAGTTGAGTCTGAATCTCTCCAAGGATGGGTATCCACAGCTTCTCTTCAGCCCTGTTTCAGGGTCTGACTGACATGGAATTTTTTTTTTCCTAATATGTAGTCTAAGTTTGCACTAGTTGTCTCCAAAACATGTACACTCTGCCTCTTTTCAGTGTTATAAGCCTATACAAAGTTTAATTTAGTGGTTTTTCATTGAGAGATAACGTGACTAGAGATCATGAAGCCCCAAGTTTGCTGAGGCTGCATGAAATGGAAGAGATTCTAGATTAGAAACACAAGCCATTAACCTAGAACACCAAGAAAAGCTTTGGCTTCTTTTTCTTCCAGCCTAATACTGGAGAGGCCATGACAAAAATCATGATTTAATTGATATTTGTCATACAAGTTTATAACTAGAACTAGTTAAAGGTCATTATTTCTTTTCTGCTTGAATTTTCAAAGTTCTAAACCACTTAATTCTACAAAAGAAAAAATACTGAAAACTTGCCAGAAAAACAACAATGTTATTTAAAACAAAAGAACAAAAGGATCACAGAATTTGGGGCTTTTGTAATTTATCCAGGAACTCTGGAACTTGCTCTCCAAAGCTCTGTGTGATCTCCTAAGGTCTCCAGTGTCCAAGCCAGGCAGCCCAGGACCCCAGCGTGGCTGGTTCAGAGACGGACTCTGAAGTGATGGGGATGCCTTGTCATAACACGGGGCTTCCCCAGAGATACACTCCATCAAGTCCGGGCCACCTCCTGGTCCTCCTGGCAAACTGGCAGCACTTGTTAGTGGAGCTCAAAAATGTGCTGAAACTGATTAGCTTGTGCAAAACAGTTTGGTTTCAACAAACTGTCATTTAACACAACATCAGCATTTTTGGAAACTGTCTAGCAAGCAATATTTCCCATCTAAAAGGAAGTAATTCGCTTATCATTCAGCAGCCATCTCTCCAACAGCCATTTACCTATGGGCCGTTGAGATGTCCTATCTTCTAAATGCAAGGAGAAAGCAACATATGCAGCTCACCACACTTGAAAACGTCTCATTTCACTGCATCTAAACTGGGCTAAACAAGTTACATCCTAGGCACACTGACCCCTCAGGGGAATACGAACAGTCTAGTTCAGACTACAGTCACATTATGAAGACCTAATTTAGTCCTGATGTTTTGAGAAACACATGCAAGCTGGCTTTTACAAGGTCACCCCCAGCAGAGACAAGAAATATTTTACTATTAGCGTGAAGACCTTGAGTCCTGAAAAACGCCTTTGCCTTTCATCATCATCTGCATGCTATTTTTTTTCCATCTTCCTTACACTAAATGGTCAGTAGAAGAGGCTGTAATTTATGCAGCGCTCCAGACAGCTATCTCAGGGGTTACATGTAATGAAACCAATTTTTGAGACCAATAAATGGTCTCAAAAACACCATATAGTTTTAAAACTGAAAAGACAATGGAGACTACCTGGTATGGATGGAAACCTGAACTACATTTGGTGGCAAATTAAAGGATTCAGCCACAAAAACAATGACTTAGAGGAGATGAAGAAAACAATGGTAAAAGAATGTTAAAGTAAGACATTTTGATATTCTTAGGCACATTCTCTCCCTCTTCTTATATAGAATATTTTTAAAAGGTGAGTCCTGATCCTGTGTAATTGTTCTTAAGACGTAGGACCAAACACACAGGAAAATTATTTAGGTCTGCCAGCCACTAATTACCCTTCCTTGTGGTACCCATTTCCTTGGGTGCTCTGTTTTTCTCCATTGTCGTGACAACACTTCCCACACCAGAGGAAATATTTAGCTTGCATCTTCCTGTAGAGTAGCAATTTCCCCATTTTCATAACTCAAGCCTTCCTCACCCAGCAGCTGCAGTATCTGCTTGGATTGTTGAGTATTTATTTTATGGGGTTTTTTTAAGTCCTGATCAAATTAGTTCAAGGGAAAGATACCTACAGCATCTTAAAGAACAGCTGTTCTTTACAAATCAATCCCAGGAAATATTTTGTCTGTTTATGCTATGAATTGGCAGAACATAGGCTTCTGTATCCTGAAACATTCTATCATCTCCTGTTAAACAAATAGGGAACTGAATCTCTGTTCCTAGCTACAGATCATAAATGTAAGCAGGAGGAAAGTAAACATCCAGTTTAGCTTTCACCTCAATGTGTTTGCCGAGATCTGTATTACATTATCTGGTTCCAGTTCATCTGAAGTTTCTCAACAATATCCTTAGGAAAATAAGTCAGTACGTTGCGGATTTTTTTCTTTTACTGGACATCAGTTTCTCTGCAGTGCTCGCATCCTTCTTGACTAAACTGATACATGCTAGATGGATAAAGATGTCTATAAAAAAGGAATTATTTTCTAACCTTTGCCTGGCCAGGGGCCCAAGAAAGCTGTGTGATGTTTAATCTTATATTTCCACAGCGTAGCATGAAAAAGAAATATACAGTGGAACTCTGAGGGGCTCGGTCAACCACTCCTCAGTCTTTTTTCAATGATAAGTTACATGAAAATCTTCTTCAGTTAAAAAATAAAAATTAAAAAAAATATATATATATGTTTTATTTTGGCACAGTGACATTGGTGGTTGTAGGTTTTTGGGTTCAGAGGCTTTTTTTCCTATAGGATTTCTAATGGCAGCAAGGGTGCCTGAATCCTGCGTTCATCACGCTTCTGCTAGCTGCAGGCAGAGAGGTAAGGACAGGGCCTGCCATCCTGTGTCAATGTGGTAATAAACAATAATAATAGACTCTAAGCTGTCATAAGAGGATATGACCAAGCCTTGTTTGGGTAATGGAGAATTCAGCCACGTCTGATGACTGTCAGCTGAGATGATCTCAGAGGGAAGGGAATCTGCCCACAACAAATAGCTTGTTGCCCGCCCACAAAAACAATTTACCCATCCATGGTGACGTTCCCGGCTTCTCCCCTTCCAGCATCCCTTCTCCGCTGCGCTGACCGTGCACGAGAGATTGCATTAGCCAGCACAACCCTTGCAGAGGCAACCTCAGCTCTCTCTTGTTCTGGACCAGGTGGTCAAAACTGGATTAATTTTATTTCATCCTAAGCGTGATGTAAATTCTGTGTTCTCAATATACCACAGCTTGGGAGCGGGTGGAGAATTTTAACCCCTGCGAGATTTCCCGCTCTCAGGGATTCCGCATGGCTGCGTGCAGCCTGCGGCAGCCTTCGTACAAGCGATGGAGCTTCTCCAAGACTTTGCATTTTGGGGAAGCAGTGGTGAGGTACGAGCCTTACTGCCTAGCCTGCCCTAGGACCAGGCTGAGCCCTTTCCCTGAGCAGCAGGGCAAGCAGCTTCCCCATTTTTGTTTAGGAAGTCACACTAATTACAGAGCTATTGTCTTCTTCATCTAAGTAGACAGCATTAATCCCAATGCTATTAAAAATCTCAACATTTCCAGCTTTCCTGAGGAACAGTGAGTGAAGAATGGCTATTCATGAAGCAAGCTCACACCCACGCTGCTCTTCTGTGACGACACTGGGCAAGTGGCAAACCCCGCACGATCACTGTAAATTCATATTTTGCTGGCCTCCTTACCTAGGAGCTAGGCCAGAGCAGCCTGGAACAAGATCTGTGCTCCTGCTTCCTACTGTGACAAAGAAGGTGCCACAGGAGGGCACAAGGAAAGTGAGTCATTCCTGTGATCATTAATTAATTAGTGCCCTGCTGCTCCTCCAGGCAGGCCAGACAGATTACACATGGCAAAATTGACATAAACAAGTAGAAAATTCTGCTCATAAAGGAACTTGGGAAGGCGTTCAGTCCTGAACGTGCCAGAGCCCCAGACAGCGATCCAGTCTGCTCCCTTTTGAGGATGCTCTTAGGTGTTGGCACCGTCAGGCTTCTCCCTAACGAAGGTGGGGTTCCCAGGTTAGAGGATGCTCAGAAATGCCTCTCCCTGCTGAGACAAACGCTTCTGTCTCCAACCTGGGTGGGTGAAACTTCAGGGTCTGACTAAACCACAGCCAGGGCCACCACTTCCCAGCGGGTATTCTGTGTTTCCTGGCAAAAGGCAGACACCTCTACCACCAGCACCGAGATGAGGAGTTAACGGCAATCACTGCATTGCCATCTCCAGGTTTCTGAGGAGCTGACCTCCACATCCTCTGCCAGCAGAGAACTGGGTGAATCGGGAGGACGGCGTCACTGCCATCATGGTCAGGAGCCTTCGAGAGGAAATGGCCTCACGTTGCACCAGGGGAGGTTTAGATTGGATATTAGAAAAAATTTTTTTACTGAAAGGGTTGCCAGGCATTGGAACGGGCTGCCCAGGGAAGTGGCGGAGTCACCATCCCTGGAGGTGTTCAAAAAACGCGTAGACGTGGCACTTCAGGACATGGTTTAGTGGGCATGGTGGTGTTGGGTTGACAGTTGGACTCGATGATCTTGAAGGTCTTTTCCAACCTAAACGATTCTATGATTCTGTAAATTTGCTGAGACCATCCTGAACGGGGCAGATGGGAGTCCCTGCTCTGTCCCACTTCCCTGCGCTCAGAGAATGGTGTATCTTTAAAACTATTCCAAACATACACAGGTGCGCTTTGTAGGAAAGCCACTAGTAAAAGCCAAATCTCATCTGGATTTGTGCACTCCCTTATCTCTTAGCGTTCCTTGCCTTGGACAGCAAAAGCAGCTGCCTGCCAGAATACAGCCTTCCCTGGTGTCTCCTCTGGACCCCATCCCAGAGCCACCCCAGAGGGAAAAGCTCACCAGAAAAGGCAGCACTACTACAAAAAAAGGGATCTTCCAGCCCCCACTTGCTCAGAGAAAACCAGTCTGGGGGTGGGCTCAGCAGGAGGGTCCCTGCTGCCAGCCTGCCCTCGCAGTCCCTCTCAGCTTTCTGTCCCGCTCCCCGAAGCTGGTGGCAGAGGGGAGGCAGGGGCCGGGCACAGCAGAAGACAGCAAATACGAATGGTGCTCCCAAGAGCACAGGCTGCCTGCCAAAGAGCGCTGCCAGGTGCTTGCTGTTTAAATTGCTTAATATATTATATTAAACAAAGATCGGTATCAGATACATGGTCTCCATCCCTGTCTTAGAGCATGAGCTTGTCCAGAGCGCACGGCATCCCACCACGGCGGCACTGAGGCACGGACTCCGATGCACGGATGCGTCTCCTGAAGACAGAGCTCGCTGTACCGCGTCGATCATTCTTCGCCTTACCCCAGCCAAAGGACTGGAGGTGTTGAGAAATTGCAGATAGCTACCGCTCTTAAACTGACCCTCTGCAAACTCTGGGTGCGCTTTTTGCTGAAGTACAAAACCAACCTCGGCAGGGAAACCATGGTAGGGTAACCCTCTGACCTCCGTCTGCGCAAACCTGCCTGATGACGGAAAAGCCCTCAAACCTCAGAGAAGGGTGCGTAGCCCCAAACACACCTTACCGAGTCCGTGGGAGGGTAAGTCATTTTGAGACTGATGGATAAAGCCACAACAGAGGAACCAAACCTTGTTGTTAGTCCCCATAAAGGCGAGGTCCGTCATCTTTCCAAGTGCTGTAGGCTCAGGCCCAAACTCTAATTGCTTTATTGTTGTTGAGTTACAATGGTCTGCGATAAAATCTCCAGCTATACGGTGCATTTTCCTGGCACGGATTCGGAGCTGCAGACGCACCTCGATGCGTGAGCCGTAGCAGAGCACCCCATGGCTGTCCACTGTATTGGCATCCAGGGCGCAGCCGCCAAATCCCCGCGGTATTTCACAGCCCCTGCTCCAGCAGGTAGCATCCTGGTTGGCAGTAACCACATAGCACGGAGGATGGCAAAATTTGTTCATTAACAACTTTTTCTGGACCTCTGAGTTAAGGATGATGTACTGTGTTTGGTAAGTAAAGTGTATGAGGACTCATGGCTACAATAGTTTATTAATTTGCCTTGTTAATCTAATTCCCTGGACTCTTTTGGGAAAGAATAAATGAATTATATGTAGACATGAAAAGTCAGTGGAAGGAGAAGAAATGTGGAGGCCTGGCACAGAAAAGTCAAAATTCATTAAAAAATATTGGATAAGTGTTTGTGGTGACCAGAAGTTAAACTAATGAATATTTGTTGCTAGGAAGAAAATTCACCTCTTCTGTATATAGGTGGGGAACCCTATGGAAACCCCATATAAGACTATAAATGAGCACAGTTTATAAAAATGTCTGCTCTGCGTGAAACTGGGAACCACAGCTTGCTGGGGTGGTTTCTGTGGTATGCTTACATTTGTGGATGGGTGCCTCTGTGCTTCTGTTTTCTCAAGTACAGACACAGCTTTGCAAGGAAACACCCAGAATTACGATGTGTGAAAAGCAAAATGCTAAACTAAACCTCGTGGCAGGTCACCACAACCCCTGGTATGTCAGATGTGAGATAATCTTCCCTTGTTTACCCCATCGGTTATGTGTGTGGTCAAGGCCACAGTTAATACTTTGATATTTTCTGTAAATCAAACTGGGGAAAAGATTAGCTTTCAGATTTTCAGTAATAAAAATTTTCCTAAGTCACATAATTTAGCAGAAATTCTCAGAAATAGGCTGGAAGCTGTGCTCTGATGAAGAGCTTAAAGGCAGGTTCCCAAGTCCAATTTACCTGATTTTAAAGGCAGTTGAGACACTTGACTAAGAGATGGGTTTGGGGGTTTAACCCTTAACCGTGCAGAGGCACTGGGGAGACCTGGAGCAGAGTGGAGTTTTAGGGATTCTTCCAAGCAGGGCTTAACCTTTGCTTTGTGTAAATGGGCATTTCCAAAAACCTCCTACAGAATATGCAGAGAACAAATTTATAGGGTGAGCCTCCCTATTTTCTTCCACAAAATGGGCTTTCTGTTAGCAGTTATGTTTAGCTGTTTTGCATGAGTGAATTTCCATTCCCTAATGGCACATGATGTCCCAGCTTGTAACCACCATCCGTTTGATACTTTAGAAGGACTGCTCTCCACTAAACTTCAGAGATTTCAGATTATAGCTTGTCAGATAACCCCCATCCCAGTCCAAACTAAAGCTCAATAGTTTTTCCTCCTTTTGCTTTAGTATAAACCATTTGAACAACCCTGTGAAAAGCACCAGGTCCTGTCCTGTCTCCACAGAAGACAACTAACCTAAGACCTGGTCTCATCTCTTCAGGATTTCATAATCCTTTCACCATTATGACATTTTAAAAGTCATTAACTGTTTAGTTCATCTCATTTTCAGAAAGTTTCCAGCCCAACTGCCAATACCTGCCTTATCTAAATTGAACATCGCTGTCATTTCTTACTCAGACGTCTTAGAGGGTATTGATCACGGACCATCTCAACTTCTGCTGCAAGATACGTAGTACCTGAAAATAATTCAAGGGGACCTTTCTGAGATAGATGCTTGTTTTCATTGGGAAACCTGTGGACGGGATGAAGCATTCATCAGACCCCATATTCAAATTGAGGCGAGGGTGGCAAGGGGGGGCTGGGTAAAGTTAAAGCAGATTATCCCAGCGTTAAATGGCTCAGGCGACCAACACAGTCCTGCAGGAAGAAAGTGGGGAGGATGGGGGACAATACCTGGACAAGTCCCTGTCCCTTCACAAAATTTGGGCCTGGCTAGAAGATATTTTGTCCATCAGACACCAGCCAGTTCCCCAAGCAAGCATGATCCAGGCCTGCCAACCCCTAACCTGGCGTCTGCAGCGATGGGTGACTGCACGTTCCTCTCAGTTTTTTGGGGTTTGTGCACAAGAGGGATGGATCAGTGATGCACGTATAAACGGGCAACAGCCTGGGTTTTGGCTTATAGATAGCACTAGCGGTGGTCACACAAATGCCATTGCTTGCTCTTTTGCGTGCTCTGGTCCGGTGCTGGGAGAGCTTGCTGCTCAGGCTGGATCCGTCCCCGGGCACGCAGTGGCAGACAGACAGCGCCTGTCCGCTTTCTTCCCAGGCAGCGGTAGGGCCGTTCGCCTTCACCCATCGCTGATTTTCACAAAACTGCTGGGAACGGCACGTGGTTTGAGCATCTCCCTGTCCATCAGCCACCTGAAGCGGGCAACATGTCCAAAAGCCACCCAAGGTAAGCAGTAAGCCCAGCGACAAGCAGTGGGATTTCCTTGGGAAATCAGGCTAGAAGATAACCCGGCTCACACGAGGGCTGTAAGTAAACACTCTATAAACAAAGAAAGGCCTCATGGTTTCCAGGCCAGGGTCCAGCCCTGCCTGCTGGTGCTGCCCACTGGTCCTTGCAGTACCCGTGCCGCCTGCTAGACCCATTGCCAAAGCCCTCCTGCCACCCCAGCATCCTTCTGCTGTGCTCTCCCTTAGCTGTCCTGCTTTCTCCCCCCATGAATAAAATACAGTTATTTCCTGGAACATTTTTAAGGCTTTTGCTTTGCAGAGATCAACTTTTTCCCCGCATGAAGCCAGCTGCATTTTAAGAGGTTGGCTATGCCGTGCGGGAGTGTATTTATTTCCATGCGGAACTGATGGGATCCACCATCCCCTGCCTCGTGCTCGGTGTTTCTCTGCAGCTGCATCAAGTTGCAGTTTGAAACATTGCATCTACTTGACTGTCCCATCCTTCTGTGAGGGATTTTAATATTTTCTTCTATGTTTCTCTGCTGAAGCAGCAGCGGGCTGGATTTCTGATCAGCCCAGCCAAGGGCAGGCAAGGTGCAAGGACTGTTCGGGCAGCTGCCCATGGCATTTTGGAGACTCAGCCCAGACAGAGGGGATTGGTGCAGGGTCTCAGAGAGATGCTATGCCATGTCTGTCAAATGCCTGGGGACATTTAATACCACCGAGATCCCCGAGAGGGAGGTGGGCATCGGCTGCCAAATTGTAATCCCTGCCATGGCAGCGACTCGGTGATGAGTTTTAGAGTAATTTATTTCTCTCTTTGCTCTTACCCGCATAAAGGGGATATATGGTTCACTAACAGAGATTCCAAACTGGAGAAGTTTAATAGCTTCAGCAAAAGAATCAGCCTTAAGTTTGTCTCTACCAAATACACAGCAGCGGTCAGAAAAATCATTTAACTGCACGTCCCGTCGCACACAGGGAGCCGTGCGTCCCGCTGCATCCATGCCTCCCTCACCCGGCTCCCCGCTCTCTCCCGCTGCGTTAATCAGACCTTTTCCAAAGACATTTACTAGCTCTTTCCCCGTTCAAAATCCTAAAATAATTGTCAGTAGCTATTTAAAGCCCTTCACAGACCGGCGCACCACGGGTACAAACAAAACCCTTCTGGGTTAGCCCAGCCTGGCTGTTTATAAACAGGACACAAAAAAGAACAGTCACATTGCCCAGATAAGCACAGAGACTCCTGCTCGTCAAGAACATCCCCGGAGATTTGTGTGGCCAAGCCCATCGGTCATGCAACTGCACTTTAGTAATCTGCCTAGGTCATAGCCAGAACAGGCATCACAGGTTTGGGTAACGCTCCGTGTCCCTGGAGACATTTGCAGCTTAAATGATGAAAATAATTCTTCAAACACACCCAGGCAGCAGCACAAGGGAAAAGGACCTCTACGTCTTTTTGGGGGTTGTGGGACCCTGTGGCACGGCTGCAGGGGTGCAGCCTACAGGAAAACACAGCAATGCTGCTCGGTGCAGTAGATGAGCAGCACTGGACTTCGTATCCGCAGAGGGAACACGAAAACACGGGCATGGAAAACAAGCAAGCCGTCTGAATAAGCCACAGAGGCATCCGACCTGTAACTCTGGCCAATGGCTTACTCTGGAGTTTAAGAAACCATAAAACAGATTGCAAAAACTTTTTTGCATATTGAAAGGGGAATTAGAAATACAGGGCATTTCTTGCCACAAATACTATGCAGCTCACAAATGTCAGCAGAAAATCTTCAAAGTGGCGGTAAGGTCATTCCTATAAATAAATCATCCTGGCCCTGAGGAGCCCTACGGAGCTTCCCGGGAAATATGCATCCTGGCAAATTGGATCTACCCTGAAAGAGGAGACAGGTAATGACCACTCCTTTCAATGCTGCAGGAACTAAGAGTTTAAATGGGACCAACAATAGCTACTCCATTTTTTAATCTCTCTGATGAATAATGCAGTGCATTCAATAAGACGATGGGCAATGTGTTCCAACAAACTGATATCGAATACCAGCGGCAATTGCGGTCCCAGGACTGCCTGTTCATTCAGAGGATAAAAGCAGAGATGGATCCACTTAACATGAGTTGGATTTGCACACTCGAGTGTGCTGGGGTGCACACGTGCAGCACGTGGCACATTTGGCCAGGTAGGCATCTAGTGCCCACGTTGCAACTGCGTGGCTTGACCTGGATGTCGAACCTTACATAAGCAATCATGCAAATACCTGCTATACAGCAACAAGCAGAAGAAAGTGCACTAAATTACTTCCACCCAACCTTACGGCACACCGTACAGGCATGAGCCGATCAAATAGGCAATCTTTCTGCGTGGCTTAAGGACCAACAAAGAGGCAGCTGCTTTGGTGGGTCTGTGTCTGAGAATTTATCTGAAAACAAAAATAATCAGCTGGCAGGTTGGGTACCACACAGGAGGTGATGTCCAAGCCACAGAAGCATATTACATGGGTTACATGGGACAAATAGCCCAGGGCTACTTGGTCTAGGATTTGCCCGCATGGCATGCTGTGCCACTGCTGCGAGTAAAAGTGATCCGTGGGCGAAAGAAAAAAGTAATATATAGGGAATCATCTGATTATATGTTTTAATATTTATGCATTGCAGAGCTTACTATAAACTATTTTGCAAGCAGAAATTGAAATGCTGAAGAGAGAAGGCATTAGGGCTAATGCAAGCGTTGTGAGTCACGCAGGGTTTGCATGTTTTGTGATCGACTTCCATGGCCATTACACTAAAACTACTTGCTGTTCTTCCGGAAAATAATTAGATTTGAAAAGAATAAACCATAATTATTTTTTAAAGTAGTATTGCTCCATCCTCATCCTAAAGCTTCTGCTGACTTTCAATAGCACAGATCAGATCCATGCAAGACCTTTTAACCTCAACCCACTTTAAAATATTAATCCTTATGCACGGCACAGCATTATTATCCCCTTTCTGGGGCTGGGGAAAGTGTGGCAGGGAGATGGGCTGAGCTACTGGAGCTGCAGCGAGCAGGGGCTGATGTAGTACAACAGTGTTTTAAAGCAAATCCCTCCCCTCAGATGGAGCGCTAGCTCTTGCTGAGCAGAGAAAGCAGGACGGGGGCAATGATGTGCTGGGCAGAGCAGGGGGCTGGGGCAGGAGCGAGCTCAGTGCTTGGCCCCCGGGGCAAATCCAGGAGGGTGGAATCACCCCAGTGCATGGGAAGCTGACCAAACCCATTACAAGGTAGAAAGGCTTTTACTGTAATGTCTATCCTGTTTGGGAAAAAAAAAACCAAACAAACAAAAAAGCATGTTACGATATTCTCATGGTGAAGTTGTCTGTGCCATTTTTTCAGTTAACATTAAAAAAACCAGCTACATTGGGATGCAAATGAACCTCTGATTTTAATTATTTTGCTTTGGAAAAGAGAAGGGATGGGGAAGGTTTCCAAGTGAGAGAGAACTGCATTAAAAGAGGGAACATGTGCTTTATGATTATTTTTCATAAAGGATGAGAATTGTTGATTAACGTGAAAATATGGAAGGAAAGGTTCACTTTGGACCGAAAAGGCTTTTCTCTCAAAACCAGTTTAAATAGAAAATTTATGATCAATAGCCAGTTCAGATTCTGCAATGAGCTCAACTGAAAATGGATGGTAGACGTGTACACATCCTACAGTAGCGTTAGATGGATGAAGCAACATCCTCCCTAACTTCCCACATCTTATCAAACACTGTGCAATCAAGAGATGTTGCCAGTAGCAACGATGAGCATTTCACCTGTTTGAAGGTCTCTCTCTCTCTCCTTTGCTTTAGCTGCTTCCCGGGCCCTGATCCTGCTGCCAAAGGTTCTGCACTGCATGGTCTGTCCTTTCTTTGCCACCAGGCATGCGGCTGGAGCTCCCTGGAGTCCGCGGAGGGCTGGTACAGACCTTTACAAGATGCCTGGACACTGCATTTCATGCTGTGCTCATTTGGCATCCCAGTAAAGCCAAGTCCCTGGTGCTGGGGGATAGGATAGGATAGGATAGGATAGGATAGGATAGGATAGGATAGGATAGGATAGGATAGGATAGGATAGGATAGGATAGTTGGAAGGGACCTACAACGATCATCTAGTCCAACTGCAATGGGATGGCACAGGTCAGTCCATTAAAAATGAGGAGCTCCAAGAAGAGACTGAGAGAAGCTGCCCAAGGACTTGGTAGCTCATCTGTCCTTGTAGTTATGAAATCAGAAACTGCCAGGTCACATTCTGAAAACAAATGTGCATATATCTCTCATCAGACATAAGCCAAGCGACGTAGGGACCTTACCTTCTCCCAGCTGTGGCCAGCAGCCAACCGTCAGTCTTCGTGTCTTCAAATAGATCCCATTCCCTGGTGTTCAAAAAAAACCTATCTACTTACCCCAGTTGGTTTCACCGAGTGAAATGTTTTCTGAAGATTTTATTGAAATCTAGAAAACAAAATGAAAACTGCAGCTGGGATTTTTAGTGAATAAATGATGTTAATAGTTTTAAACATTTTTAAAACCAAGCTGTTCTATTTTAAAAAGCCCTCATCCATTTTTACCAGTGGATCTTCTCCACGAATACGCTTCACACTCCTCCAGCCTCCCCCCAAGGGAAGACAGCCAAAGCCTTGCTGCAGACAGCAGTTGTCAAGACAGTCTCTGATTTAAATAGGGGCTAGGTCATTTAATGCTTTACAGATGGTAAACAGCACATTACATTTCACCGGGAGATAAGCTGGCAGATGCTGCCGACAGGCCGGCAGCGGCGGGCAGGCTGCCACGTCGCGCCGCGGCCGCGCTCGGCTCCGTGCCCTCTCTGGAGTCAGCACCCAGCAAGGACCCAGCCTGCTTCTCCTCGGGGACCTCTCCCGCACGTCCCAGCTCTCCATCTCTGCAGTGGTTCCGTCGCCGATCCACTGCGCCCTTCAGCCGGCCGGACCGCGGTGTAGGCTGTCGGCACCAGCTCTTCCTAAACGCTGCTTGGTTTTCCTCAAGGTCTTATCTACACATAAACCATCCCGAAAGACGGAGACCAAAGGGCTGATAAATGTGCTGATCTGCTCTTCCAGCACCTGCTAAGAAGTTGTGCTCAACTTTATTCTATTTAGGACTTTTTGGGTTCTCTCGCTTTCCCCTGAAAAACATTTTTTTTCTGTTGTTATTCTGAATCCATTTTTGAAATGACAACTCCAAAAGACTTGAGTCAGTGCCTTTTGTAACTGTAACTAAAAAAAGGGTAGATGAAATATCTGCAGGGAAGTTTGATGGAGCAAAAAGAGCATCAGCACAATAGCAGGTGTCAGTCTGTGAAAGTATTTCTGGAAAAGGGAAAAGCACAGAGCATTCGTATCAGAGACGTTTTGATTATAATTCCCCCCCACAATGACTGTGCAGTTACAGCTAAGAATTATTCAAAGGTATTAAAAATGATCATTGCAAAAAAATACAAAAAAAGAAGATGTAAGGCAGACCAGCACCTTCTGTCAGGTCAGGTACTGAGCTACCAGTTATCCACCTCCGTAAGATAATTATGTTGTACCCATGAAATGCTATATCTAACGAGCCTACAAATGTGGCTGGAGTATGCCACTGTTGGGCATTCACTTTAAAGCATTTATATCCTTTTTCCAGATGACATACTAGGGCTCTCTGTCTTTGGGCTCCTCTTTCAGAAACTAAATGCCCTTTTTCACTTGGCAATACTCTGCCAAAAACGCGGTCCTCTGATTGCTGCTGGTCAGTGCGTCACGGAAAACCTCCCCCTTTCTTTAGAATAAAGTATTTTCAGTCGGAAGGGACTTACAATGATCATCTGGTCCAATCCTTTGCACAGGATTTCTTTTAAAAGTGAAATGTCATATTTTAAAGGAAAAAGAAAAAGGCACAATCATGACCTGAAGCCAGGGGAATAAAAACAGGGTTACATAGGCAGAGAATACCCTCAAAGATCTGCTCAGTCCGTCCCTCCTGAGACAGTCTGTGATGATGAATGGGATGTTGAGAGCAGCTGCTCCGGTCAGCTCGCAGGACCACCTCTCGCTGATTCCAACACCGTGTTGCAAAGCCAGACTTTAGATGCTCACTCCGGTGCGAGTGGAGTCTGCTTCCAATGTGACCTACCTCTGTTGTGAGAGCGACCGAGGTCTACGAACGCAACTCGAGCTCAGTCCTGCACACCCCAAAGGTCTCCCATGAAGAGCCATGCAAATTGTTTGACTTGCCGAACGCCGTAGCTCTGTGTGCCTCCCCCCTCAGCAGGGCTTCCATCTCCCTCCCTACCCGCTGCCTGAAGACGATTCCTGCAAACCCTTTCAGCTCTACCTGGATGTCTTCAAACCTTCCCCAGGTGCTCTTCAAGTTTGGGAGTACTTCAGAAGAACAGTTTGCATGGAGCAAGTTGCATGAGGTTTGCCCTGTGTCCTGGGTGAGCAAAGCCCAGCTGGTCCAGAGGATTAGCTCAGATCAGCAGAGCCCATTTGTGCCTGCTTCCCTGCACTTGAATTGAATCATCACTCAGCGGAGAAAATTAGAAAAGAGCCAGCTGCATCCTGCTCGCAAGCCATGGCTAACTTAATTTCGCCCAGCCGTGCTCGGAACCGCAGGTCGGCTTCCCTGGTCCAGATCTGCGCCTTCACCCCCAGCCTGCACCGGCGTAACCCATCGCTGCCACGCGGGACGTGGGGCTTCCCAGCAGACTCCGAAGGATGCTACTGCATCGCTGCGTCCCACACGAGGACCTAAACCTGTAGACGTATGAGGCTGCACGGTCCGTGTGGCTCTGAAAAACTGAAAAGTCTATCTTTGCCCGTTGAATAGGCTTCAAGGCCTCCAAGTGAAGCCGTTTTAGCTGCTCCCCAGCTCTCTCGTGAGTCTTCCAGCCAATGCAGGTGCAAGGTGTGATCCAGGCAGTCAAAAAGAAAGGAAACCTGAGCACATATTTAAAAAAAACAAACAAGAAACCAAACCAACCAACCACCACACCAAAAAACCCGAAACAACAACAACAAAACCCAGCCATTTCAGGCTTTTTACTAAATCAAGAGAAATAAGTATAAAGAGGATGAATACAAACCCTTGTGGGAAGAAGTTCATTAACAGATGGGTGAAATCTCTCTGAAGTAGTTTTGCTACCCCACACAGCTTCATTGAATGCCCTCACTACCCCATGGGTCCAGTGAAGTCATCTCCAATGCAGTCTCTTCTATTGCCTCCAAAAACATAGACGAGTTTCTCCTGAACACTACCTGTCCACCACTGATAATCCTGAAATCTGCCAGAAACCTTGGGCAAGTTACCAAACACCAGAATGAACCTCTCATCTCTTGCTCTGCAGCTAGCAAATGCAACTTCAAAATGGTATTCATAAAGAAAATCAAATTTTCAGTGCTCCTGTTCTCAACTAGAGCTAAGCTGGCACTTTGGACCTGAGCAGATAATTTTAACACTTAAGTCTTTCACTTGCGTCATATTAAAATTGCAACACCCTGCAGTCATAATGTATGCTGTAACCCATTCCGGAGATAGATAAAAAACTCAATGCTATTCTCAGAGATCAGTTCCATCTACAGAGGTTATCCATCAAAGTAATTACGTGGACCCAAAGTCCTATAAACGCATCATCAGCTGGTGACATGCAAAATTCCACCTCCTTGCTAGAAACTGGATTGAATGCAATTCAGCAGCTCTGATAGATCACTCAGTCCAAAAAAAAACCCCAAAGTTAAAACAAAGCAACTTCATCTCGCATATTCATGAGGGTCATCCAACATGTTGGATGTAAAACTTCACCAAAAAGCAGCCTGAGAGCTGCCAGTGAGTCCTGAGTTGGTTTTAAAGCTTATTTGCTACTACAGACTCATACCCAGGAGCCCTGTCGATACCACTGTAGCGATCCATAAATAGAAATAAATGAAAAATCCCCAAACTATTCCGATTCAGAAAGAAAACTTGTTGTTCTACTTTCAGCAGGATGCTGGAAAAAAAAGTAAAGTCCCATCCGCTTGGAGAAAATACAGGGTTTGGATGCATCGGTTCGCTCGATTATGTTGTTACCAAACCCAACTGGAGCCTGCAGCTGAAAGGCCTGACCGGGGTAGGCTGCTCTTCACAAATTGCCTCACTTTCTCTCTCAAAACCGTGCTGGGAACAAACATCCACTGCCCTGCAAGATTTCTTCCTACTCTGTGAGCACGTTGGGCTGCTGTTGTAGCGGAGGCTGGCACAGATTTTATTTTGGAAAAAGAGATCTTCCTTGAACATCTACCAGCAGACGCGAGTCGCGAGACAGATCGGCGTTGGGGTCGCCCGAGGCAAAGAGTGCCTTATCCCAAGTCCGCGTTCAAAGCGTGCGAACTATTTGCAGCCTCACGCGGTTGATCTCCAAATATAAGCCCCGATTCAGTGCGACGCTCCGGCACGTGCCTCCTCTCAACTACGCAAACCGTCCCATCGCAGCGCGCAGTGGAAGGTGAAGCTCGTGATTCAGCGTTGGCCCGGAGATGCCAGCCCTGCTTCTGCTCTCCTTTCGGCCAGGGAAAATTCAGAAGGAAAATAATTACGCAGAAGCGGGCGGTGGAGCTGACCCAGGATCCTTGCACGCATCCCTGGCTCAGGCAGCCTCAGCGGGAAGGTAAAGCTCTGCTTGCTGCAGTTCTCTGGGAGGGAAGGTCCTGTTTGCCAGAGGGATTATTTTCCTCCCACCCCAAACATACACACCGTTCAATCCGCCATCACCGCTTCGGATGCGTCTACCAGCCCGAGGAGTTGCTGGGATAACGCAGCTGATGCTGGGAAGGCAAAACTAAGCACAGCTCCACCAGTAAAAATACGCCGCACGGATGGCCTGAGGCCACTTCTCGGACTCAGAATCAGAGAATTTCCTTGAGTTTGGAACATTTCACACCAATGGCACCCTGGCTTGGAGGAGCAATGGCAGAGAGGCTTGGGTGGAGGAGCCGGGCTCCATCACGGCGGCAGCCCTGACCCCTGCCTTGCTGGGAGCACTGGTTTACTAGACAGGCATGTTGAGGGAAACTTTTTTTACTTTATACACCAACTACAATTTCACCTTCTCGGGGGGCAAGCACCCCGCCACAGGGGCATTCCCGGGGACACAGCTGAAAACCAGGACTATCCCGGCAGAAGTGTCTGGGGGTCTCCAAACGCCCTCGAGGAGCTTTTTCAGGGGCTGAGTACGTGTGAGCACATCTCTTTTTTTTTTTTTTTTTTTTTTTTTAAGTGAAGATAAGTACTGCTGTGTGCACTCAGAAAGGATTTTAAAAAGTCACGTTCTGGCAAATGCTCCATCAGTGGGAGCTGGCTGTTCAGAGAACAGGTTTCTTGGAAAATCAGGGTCTGCTCCCCTTCCACTCAGGTGCTCTTACAAATCCTGCAGGAAGAATTTTAAAGAAAGGGATTTTTTTTCTTTTAAATGACTGAGTTCTGGTGTTTTAGGCTGACTCTATGTGTCCGTGCCATCAGGAACATCCCATCCCTGCCCGAGGTATTTTGACAATCCTAGCTTAAGTCTCCTGCTTCAGTAAAAGGAAGATACCAATATTTACAATGCATTAAAGCATTGTAGGAAAAACCCCCAACACGCTCATAAAACAAAAACTACCCAAAACCACAAAACCAACCCTAATCAAGACCATCACAGCATCCCTAGTAAGCAGGTCAGAGCTGTTAGCAGGTGAAGAGAACCAAACCGAGATTCAGCCGTGCCCTCAGGCTGCTGGGGGTGAGCTTGAAATGCAAACTCGTGGCTGTCATTTCTGCGCTTGCAGAAAAAGCGGCAGAGCGCACACTGGGATGGAGCCTGACTTCGGTCTGCTTCGTGATTTACCTCATTTGGAAAGCATGCACAGGGCTGTCCAGCGAGGAGGAATTTGCCTAGCAATACACGGCCATCACGTAGACGAGAGGAAGGCATCTTTTAAACCAACAGCAGAGCGCTCGCACTGCTGCCTGCCCGTGTATGACGGCGTTCAAGCACCCAGGGCCAGGCAGAAAAAAGCGAGGGCAGAGGATAACGGCGGGACGCTCCCTCAGTGCTCGCCGTCACCCGTGCCACCGCGGGGAAATCACCGTTTCGTGGCCTCGCTCCCCAAACCCGCCTGTTGCCGCTGCGGCAGGAACATAAGACCGTGGCGAGGTTGCGTGCAACCAGGAGAGACCTGGGTGGGATGACCGTGCTTGGAAGCAGGAGGTGAGACACGATTAGCAGGGCGACGTGCACAGGAGATGCTAATCCCGCAGCGATAAGCCTTGCGGCGCGGCCGGGGCACTGCTCCTGCCCGGCGGTAGCGGAACGGCCAAAGACAGGGTCGATGGCCAAGTCCTCGGCAGACCTGGCATGACCCCTCTCAAGCCTCCACGGGGATGGAGGTGGAAGGCTAAATTGCTCCGTGCTGGAAAAGGGGACACTGCCTTTGAGCCTCTTATGCTAAATATCACATATACCCCCCCGCCAAGGCACAGCATATGCATTCAGGTTAAGCGCTCGGGAAGACGCAGTCCGATACAAGCCCACTGCCGCGGCAAGCAGCGCTCCCTCCTTCCCTCATTGCGTGGGACCAGCACGGTTGTTGATGGGGTTTTTTTGTGCAGAAAACTGGCTTGAGAACAGCTGTCGGTGGCCTCAGCCAGCCCCGGGGTGGGAGAAGGCTCCAAAAGCCTGGGTTCACCAGGAAGGCATCCCACCACGTCCCCTCGGGCATCTCCCTGGCACTTCCCAGGATTAGGAAGCAATTAGCTAAAACTGAAGTTAGAGAGACGACGGCGTACAACGACACTGGATTTTCAGAGCTTGCCTGGCTCAGGGCACAGGAGCAGGGCTCGGAGATTAAAGAGAAAAAACTCTTGTCTTTTTGGCTCCTGCACACCAGGTGGATTTCAGCACCAGCTCCCCTCCCTCATCTGTGCCGAAAGTGGGAGAAAATCTGCGTATACACCCCGGTGCCGGTAGCCTCATCTTTGAGGAGCAGCAGGCTTGAGAAGCAAAGGTTGCTCTGGGGAGATCTGAGGGACTTCGTTACCCACAGACCAGTGTCTTGTCTCCTGCAAAAATAGCAGGCATGCTCCCATTCTCTGCAGGTGTGACAAAAACTTAATAAAAAAACCCCCAGGTTTTGGAGCAGATACGAGTCAGACTATGCAAGGCTAGAAAAGATTGCATGAGTGACAGGTTTCAGAAGAAAACTAAAAAGCTTCTTGCTGCCACTAAAAGCTCAGGCTGTTGCCATCAGATGCCAGGCGTTTCAATTCACAAGAGAAGTGCTTCAGCACCAGCATCTTGCTGAGCTCCTGCTTGGTCCACCTCAGTGGTGGATAAAGCCGCTTCATAAAAGTGTATATATGTGCAAAAAAGCATAGTCTTAAAGCTGTCTGGTAGAGGTGCACCTGACAGCAGCAAAAACATCACTTTGCAAGCAGGAGTCCCTCTCCGAATTACACACAACATATTTCTTTCCATCTGGAAATGCTACTGGGTTTTGTTACCCAAAATTTAAAATTAAATTGTGAAAGTATTTTAAATGAAAAGAGAATGAAAATTCACAGTTTTGCAGGTGATTCAAAAAACTGGATTGCAAAACTCCGAGATTTGCTCCTTTGTAAAAGGGAACCAAGGTATCAGCTCAAAAAGACTCACTCGCTCTCTCAAACAAATGAGGAATAAAACCTAAGAGGAAATAAAAATAAACAGATAGGCTTGAATTTAACTCGGCATTAATAAAGCTTTAGAAAGGATTACGTTAAGCTTGAAAAACACATTTAGTTTGATTCAGCAGCTCGCCTGGGTTTTCCTTCAAACTACAGAGAGCTGGTAACAGATCTCTGTTTGCAGCATCAACAACAGGCTGGTCCAGCGGCCACGGGCAGGGCGAGAGCCGGCGGCTCCCGAAAATCAGCCGGCAAAGAGGCACCGTACGGCTGCAGGTGGGACGGGTACTCGCTTGTACAGGGTGGATGGAGCTCTGTTCCCATCCGCTTTGGGTTGCGTGAGTAACCGTGATGAACGTACATTAATCTGAAACGAAAAGTAATTCTGCATCTCGAAGGAAGTTGTACTCAGTCGTTGCAGAAGTGCGATCATTCCGGCTTCATTTGCATTTACTTAATTAAAACAGCTTCAGAGTGCTGCTGCTCTGCTTCTTCATGGCCACTGTACTCTACTGGGGATCAAATCTTCCCCCTTTCCATGGCCTCATGTTATAACCAAGGGACACCCTCATTCTTACTGCTGCGATCCCATTACGGTTTGCATTAACATCGAAAATGAAAGCCCAACATTTGTTATATGCATTATTATATTCAAGGTCTCGCACAGATAGATTTTAAGCTCTTCAAAGCAAGGACCAGCCAAACAAAACAGGGATAAAGGGACAGTAGAGAAAGTCTCTCGCACGTAGAGCAGGGCAGGGCTGGAGGGAGGAGGAGCACTGGTCCTGCGGATGCATTCAGCATCTGTGCTGGGCTGACCTTGGCTGGACACCGGGTACCCACCAAAGCCACTCCATCACTGCCCTCCTCAGCTGGGCAGGGGAGAGAAAATAGAACAAAAGGCTCGTGGGTCGAGATAAGGACAGTTTAATAAAGCAAAAGCAAAGGTCACGTGCGAAAGCAAAAGAAAACAAAAGGTTCTGTTCTCTACTTCTCATCAGCAGGCGATGTCTGGCCACTTCCCGGGAAGTACATGGAGCAGTCGCTCCAGAAGACAAATGTAAATAACGAATGCCCCCCCTTCCTCCGCGCTTTACTTAGCCTTAATTGCTGAGCAGACATCACAGGGTATGGAATATCCCTTGGGTCAGCTGCCCTGGCTCTGTCCCCTCCCAACGCCTTGCCCACCCGCAGCCTACTGGTGAGGGGGGAATGTTGGAGAGACAGCCTTGATGCTGTGCGAGCACTGCCTAGCAGTAGCCAAAACACTGGTGGGTTATCAGCACTTTTCCAGCTACCAGTACAGAGCGCAGCGCTATGAGGGCTGCTATGGGGAAAATTAACTCCGTCTCAGCCAGACCCAGTACAATATCCACCCCTTATTCCATACCATTTGGGTCATGCTCAGGTCCCACATAATTTAATACACATATATATATATGTCTTCTAACCATTCCATTGAATTTGATTCTCATTACTGAGAACCCTTCTTACCAAACTTAAACTACATACTTAAACCATCTTTATACCCAACATACAGATTTATACGTTCTCATTAACTATTAACCCCTGCCCCTTAACAGAGACATATTACTCTCCCCTTCCATGGGCTTCTTCCACTCCTCCAGATGTTCACAAACAGGCAATGACTTGGGCCCCATCTGTCAAGATGAGCGGTCAGGACAGGAGAAGCAGCACATTTGGTTGTTGGCCACCAACACCGGTTTGGTTTGGGTCATCGTTGCACTCGTCCGGTTCCTTGTGAAACTCACTCTTTGTCAGTTCAGGTCAGTGGTGGGTTGACTTAACTAACTTCATAGTGCCGTCAAATTAAACCCAACCATGAAATGGAAAAATAAAATCAAAACAGTTGTACTTAATGACAAAGACATGAACAATAAAACAGGGAAAATAACATTCGAGCCAAGCAGAAAAGCCACGTGCTGTGAAATCATGGTTACAAGGGACTCAATACCGACCCATTTCTCTTGCTGAGGAGGGACTTCTCAGATGTGATTCCCAAGGGCAAAGAATGAAACAAGCTACGGTGGAGTTTCTGGGACAACTAGATAAAGGGAATCACTGGGCTTTCCACACAATGCTGGGTATTACAAATGTGGATTTCTGCTGATAGAGGCTATAACCTGTATCAGCTTAGGCTGAAGATCAAAGCAATCCTACTGCTCTGCCTCCTCCGCCGTGGTTGCTCCGCTGTTACAAAGGGACTTACTGCACGATTGGCTCTGGCACGGGGAGCTCCTGGAGTCTGGAAATCATTGACTTGAAGAGGGCAAGCCCGCCGAAAGCCTGGGGGTTAATTCAACACCGGCTGTTTTTCAGATGACCCTTCTCACAACGCTGAAGGCCAAGGCCGTTTTTTAAACCTCACCAAATCAATTGCTTTCCTCGGGAACGTCAGCACAGAAGTAATGACCGAGATAAGTCCCATCCCCTGTCCCCATCGATTGTACACAAAGCATCTCCACACACCGTAGAAATGATCTCTCGCTGCTCGATATTTTTTTAGTGCTTCACCTGCTTTAAATTGCAAGCGCTTTGATAAATGAACTGAGAAGTTCCCTGGTCTTCCACTGCATGGGTAAGTAGCTCGGTATGAACTACCAAAATTACAGAGTGATTTTTCACAGCAATGCTCACTGAATCACTGCTAAAGGGTCTATGCCTTTTCCTGCACTGCAGCACAGCAGAACCCACTCCTTTATTCTTGCAGACTTACCAGCTCTTCCAGCACCAAGGCACAGGTACATTTTTGGAGATGGGGTCAACAGGCAGAGTTTGAATTTGGGTATAAAAGCTCGATTTAAAGGATTTTAGTCCAAAAATCATCAGCTCAGGAGGATGCAAGCAAACATTTCCCTGCTAGCAACCTGTGGGAGAGCGGTTAAAAATGGGAATAGCAGTGCTAGGCTTCATGCATCCATCATAACGTGCCTATTTTTATTTCCTAGGGAAAGGTACCAGGCTCAGTCTAGCTGGGTTAAGATCCTTTCAACATACGAAAGCCAACAACTCACCTGGATGTGGACAATTAGCAACCACATATAAATGGCAGAGCGAGAGCCACCCCCTCCTCAGCCACCTCCACCGAGGAGCCAAGCAATTGACCAGGAGTAGGAGTCGGTGACAAACCTGCTGCTAAAGTAACAGCCTTAATCCCACCAAAGTGCCTGGATTAGGCATTTATAAGGATAACCGGCGCATCCCTCTCTCCGTTCTACTGGTGCTACTCCAGTGGGATGAGGAGGGCGAGGGTGTGCAGGTCCAGGAGGTGGGCACCCTGCGGGAGCTCCGTCCCCCACTCCCTCTGGTCAGGCTAATCTCCTCATTTTCTGTCCAGCGAGTTATTGCATGGCACTTGGAAGTTTGAGGCAGGATCTAGGATTACAAGAGCCAGAGGTCTTCCTTGCTTCAGGTGAGGTGGAGTAGTATTCTCCCTCCTTTCCCTAAATTTTGATAATCTTGTTTGCATAGAGGAGACAGTTTCCATTTTGCAGCTGCAACACTGTATTGGTGCAACTGTCTTCTATACTGTGTTCCTTGTTAAAATAACTCCCTGTGGTTTCCCTGGGCTCCTTGCATTACCCAAGTGTCCTCAGCAGCAGGGATATTGCATTTCTTGTGTTCTGAGAGCGTATGAGGTCCATCACGGATGCAACGTGCAACTGAGCATTTCCAATATTAGAGGAAAATGAGTGACCTGCACAGCGGCACTTCCTGAAACAAAGGCCTGAGGAGTCTGGTGTTATAAAGGAAGACAGGGAAAATGTCTTAAATTCAGGCAACAATTATAGTTCTTACCTAAATGAGAGGTACAGGTGGCTTAGTTGGGAGGCACGGGCAGGTTCATCACCACCCTGCCGCGTAGAGGTCGGCAAAAGACAACCACCAGTAGTAATGCGGCTTCTCCACCACGGGCAGATGTCAAAACTTTTCTCTGATTGCTTGTACAGTGTTTGAGACCCTTAGGTGGAAGGGCAATATTGGAAACGATGTCCCCAGCGTGTTAGGAAGTACAATGCAAGAGACAGGCTGTAAGGAGAGACCGTGGGAGAACTCACCCAGTGTTCAATTAGTGGCTCGGGAATCAAGACTCCCACCTTCAGCTTCGCGGCTGATGCACACCGGTACTCGTCGAAAGTTCAGCTTTCCGTTCTTTCAAGTGTTCAGGCTGTATTAAATTTAACATCACTACGTTAAGAATTATTATTAGCAAGTGACAGCTAGTTTAATATACTCAAAGTCAGCAAAGCATTAATCTTTCTGCACACCAAAGCTTTGTATTATTTCTCTGGCGTGACAGCCAGCAAGAGAACAGTCCAGACCTGCAAGGGCTCGGAGAAATTAAGGGGTGAGAGGTTTGATTGCCAGCTGGGATCTGGTCCAAAATAAAAGCTTATGTCAGTCTACTGCTGGTTGAAACTGGGGGGTCACAATCTCGCCCACGCTCCCCTTTCTGGATGTTCAAGAAGCAGTTGGCTTTGGGTTCCCATCTTACATTCCCACTCCTCTCAGGTCTCCCCAAAATTGGGCTGCCTTGTCTCTGAACTGCCCATCTCCCCTGTGGTTCCTAGGTGACTCTTTACAGTCCTGCATTTCCAAACAAAGATCACAGCAAAACCTGAACAGTGTTCAGTAAATCACTGTATACAGCTTATCCCCTCTCTATCTTCACCAACTCCTGGGAACTTTTGGGGTCCAACTGGTGCTCTAAGCAACCAGAATCCTTTCTCCTCCACACCTGCATACTCTCACCTTTGTGCTTTGGCAGCCTCTTCAAACTGATAGCAAGGGAAAAAAAAAAAATTCCTAATCTAGCCTTCCAGCCTACTCTAGACAGATCTCCCTGGTGGGTGAAGAAAGATCTCAAAACTATACACTGCTTCTTAATCCACAGCATGCTTAGGGAAATACATTTGGGCTGGAAGCTTTCTGTCCAAAGATAGTCAATTCGATCATCAACATTGAATAACTTTCTATTCTCTGCAGGAATCTTGCCTTTCAGCTGAGAGGCTATATAGCATCCAAGGGCCATGACAACCACATTGTGGGATACAGATGACAGTAATAACTAGCCTGCCAAAATCCCATGGTAAATGAGAAAATGGTGTTCACAGAAGGCAAACCCACAACAGATACTTGTTTCCTAATTCATGGCCAGCACAGAGGCAAAGCTATGCTTGGGAAGTTACCTGTCTTCATACCTCGAGGTGTCACAGGTGGAGGACGCTGGTTTTGCCTTTCCCTGGTAGTAGACTGGAGTCTGAGAAGAGTCATTCTGGTGTCGGTTTGCCCAACACCAGGAGAAACACCATGGCTGCCCAAGGGCAAGTCCAACACCAACGTCACCAGTCTCAGTGCTTTCACCGGCCATTTATACGGATTTTAACAAAATAAAAGTCCTAAAAACCCCAAACCCAACTATAGCTAACACCAAACATCAGAGTTATCCTCAGATCTGACAGATTTGTAAAGCAATTACTTAAGAGATAAACGTACATTTTCTCTAAATGTTTGCGCTTCACATTGAGCACGAGGTGTCCAGACAACCTCACAGTGATGCAGCCCATGCTGGAGGAGTAAATTCGAACCTCTCTACAGGCTCTACTCTTAAGACAAAAACTAGCTGAATAGCAAGCAGTGCCTTTGGTGCTGCCTTTCAACCAGGAACTCTTGCTGCTCAGACTAGAAAGTTACAGCCACAGCATTTGAGTGATACAATTCTGTTTAATGAACTTTTTCCATGAGTCTTGAATAAGAACATTTTATTTAAGAAGGCTCCATTTACGGCTAAAATTAGCTATTACTTATTACTACTACAGACCACCAATGATCTCTGCTCACAGCTTTGAGATGGCAGCTATAGCAGCCTCCGGCTCTTGAAAATGTGTTAGAAATCACAAACTGGCACAAAAAATTTGTTGGAATAATTGCTGTGGTGGAAATTGGCCTTCTGAAGGGAAGACCCTTAGCAGTACTATTTTTCCTCCCTTGGAAAAAAAAAACCAAACCAAAACATTTGCCCAAAGAAAAATGCTGAGCAGGAAAATAACTCTGGTAAAAGCTTAAAAACAAAAAAATTGCTTATAATGGAAGAATTTCAAAACACCTGTATGTTTCTTCTATTACTGGCTTGTCTCTTGAGGATTTTCAGATTTTTCTTTCCTAACACCTTCTCCGATAAAGCCAGAGGAAATAAATACATGGTAGACAAATCCACACGAGGGAAATGACCAAGTATTCTCCTTGGTAACAGGGGAATACCGAGCCCTGGTGCCGGCAGAGCCACCCAGCACGCCTTGTGTGCCACGGGGCCTCGGGAGAGACGGAGATAATTAATGGAAAACCCCACAGCGACCTGCGAGTGCCGCAGGAGCAGCAGCTCTCCTGGCCTCGGTGGCCTTGAGCTCCTTCTGCAGAGCGCAGCGGGAATCCCTTTCCTAATAAGCCTAGAAAAAGCAATAAGGTATTTTCTTTTTGCTGGACAATGCCTAGGGAAAAGACAAGCAGCTGCAAGTTAACATCTTGTTTAAAGGTCAGAAAGAGGAAAAACCTACTTTCCTAGGTTTCCACTGGCACACAGCCTACTGCAGGGTTTAATCCTGACCCACCTGGACCTGGTATTAGGTGCCAAGAGATGCCGATGTGATTGCGATGAGTCCCTTCCTCCACGAAGGTAACTCATACCGATTCGGCTGACCCGCTTTAATATCCATCTTCACTTGCAGGACTATGCCTCGGGAAGTTGAACCCGAAATTCTCTCAAAATAAGGAGGAGGTTGAGCTCCTAATGCACACTTTACCGAAGCTACAGCTTTTGTAAAGGGAGCTCTCCTAACCTCTGCTCTCTCTGCCTGCGGAGTGCAGGATTTGCTCCCTTCGGCAGCGTAAGAGAGCAGCAGGCTTACCCCCACCGACCCACAGACTGTGGATCTGCCTTCAAGGTGTTTTACTCTCCAAGGGGATTGATAAGTGCTCCTGGCCATTCCGGAAAGGCAATCTGTGTTCAGAAGGATTCAGAGGCTTTGGACATCATTAAAGTAAAATTACCACCAGATGCATGGGAAAGTGTAGAAGTTTAGCTTTAAGAAAAAAAAGCCCAGAAAGTTATTTCATCTGAAACCAACTGTACAAGAATGAGAGCAGTGAAAGAGCTTGCAAATTTAGCAAGGCAACTATACGCCCCCCGCGATGACATGCCTGAAGTACGAAGATTAGCAGCCGCTCCTGGTATGAAGGTGCAAGGACCATCCTTAGGTTGTTCTAGATCCAGGTAGGAAACAAAGGTCTTTGTGTCCAGGGTCTATGAAAAAGCACCGTCATCTTAAAAGCACCGGCCTAAACTGGCAGACCTTAGGCACGAGCTACACGCTAAACCAGGCTCTTGGGCTGGGCAGGACGCTCGTCCCAATTGCTAGGTTATCGTAGGGAAGGGAGCAGAATGAACCCGGCTCCGAAGCAGGAGCTGCCCCGTCTCCGGGGCTGAGCCATCGTTTCCTCCAGACTCTCGGCTGCCATTCCCAACTCGGTAAAATCTGAGCATCACAGCCTGGTTTCCTAATAACTGCGAGATTTTTCACCTGGTCTACCCCTCTGTCCCTCATGAACACTGATCAGCCCCCCTCTCCCCAATTTTGTTTGAAGCTGGTAAGTACAAGAGACAGCCCTCTCCGCTTCCACCAGTGGGAATAACACAAGCTGTTCCCAGCGAGGAATCTGCAGGTATTTTTGTTCACAGCGAAGGAATCTCTCCTTTTTTCTCCTACTAGCAACTTCAGCTAAGGTGCTGCTATACAATAGAAGGTTATTTGCAGGTAAGCAAGAGTGAAGAGAACACAGGAGTCAACAATCTGAAGAAATGTTCTTACACATTGTTAGATGAGGTGTGAAACCTGAAGCAGGCGAGAGCTTTGCAGGAGTCCTTCCGAGGTGACAAATGCAAATTTGAGCAATGCCATGTCAGGGTCCCTGTCTTTTCTAACCGCAGGCTGGGACAGGTGTCCAAGTATTTAGCAATTCACTAATGAAACCCTCTAATTAAGCTTCTGTTTTCTTCCTAGATCTGTAAGCTATAGAAGTGAGCAGTATAAAGGCATACATACATGCAAATACACACAGGTGGAAGTCCATATGCTGGAGAAACGTGTATGTGAAACCACCATAATTTTATATGCCAAGAGAAAGCCGGGGAAGATTCTTCTCAGAGGAAGCCAGAGAGATCAACACCTTCCAAGCTGATCTATGGACTGCTCGTAGGCAACCATGGAAGAACCAAGCAAAGCAAGTCTATTATCAAAAGGCTCAGAAAAAGCCTTGCCGGTGTCTGCAGCACTGAAAAAAGCAAAGTTAGACTGACAAATCAAAGAGACAGACAAGCACTGACCAAGCACAAAGGCATACCCTTTCACATAAGATGACCCACAGAAACAGTAAGGAAAGCACCAGCTGG
The DNA here is from genome assembly GCF_900496995.4 of Aquila chrysaetos chrysaetos. Lineage (NCBI taxonomy): Eukaryota > Metazoa > Chordata > Aves > Accipitriformes > Accipitridae > Aquila > Aquila chrysaetos. The sequence continues at coordinate 4,335,117 of NC_044014.1, forward strand.
CCCAGCAGACATACTCATTTGCAGAGGTTCACCTGCAAACAAAAATACCACGACCGCGCACCCTCTACGCCTAGAGGATTTCTCTCCCGCAGTAATTATAAGTGGGGAGCGGTGGTTATGACAGAAGATGCTGTTGTCAGCTTGACCTGAAGTAATACTGATTTCTTTAAATGCTGTCTACTGCTATAATCAAAGGTATTAAGTCTAAATAAAAGGTGCTAAACAACAGAATATGAAGCATACTGATCTGATACTAGTTATCTTAAGTACAGTCTGAAGCATCTCTCCACTTAACAGGAAATCTCATCAGTCTTCCCTTGCTTATCTCATTTTGCTGCTACACGAAACAATAGCGGCTTCCCTTTAAATTTTAACTCAGGACACGTCAGAGCCAGTGAAATGTCCCTAAGTAGTTAGGAGAGGTAGGAAATAAAAGGAAATTTGGAAATAAAGGAAACAGCAGTTCTAGCTTTCCCACAAAAGAAGAAAATATTTCACTGTACCAGAGAAACTACAGGATTTTGAACTAACAGGCACAGATGCCAGTTTTTAGTAGCTTTTCTTCAATGCTGCCTACCTGTTAGTGAGTGGACATTGCTACAGGTCTTGGTGCTGGGTTTTGTGCTCCTGAGAATCACCAAAAAAACCTCTTCACGAGTCAGATGTGGAAACCTGGTACTTCATGGGCATAAAGTTCTGGTTTTCTTTATGATTAAAGCTGCTCCCTATTGCCTTCAGACGGATCACAACCCAACACCATTATGTTTAACAGAACTGTAACGAAAACTGCAAAGTCCATTCGCATGTATTTCTACCAGAATATTATCTGAATCAAAAAAACCTAAATAAAAACCACCCTTTGATCTTACGAGTAAAGAGTTACAGTAAATGAAGGTACCTGCAGATAGGCACTGGCTGGAGGGCATGATTACATACTCATTCCACCTCCAATCAACTACATGTTATATGTAAAACCAAGTAGAACTTAAGACAATTTTTGTTATTAAAAGATTCCAGAACTCAAGGATCTTTGCCTCAACATAATCACAAGAATGTGTGGCAGGTATGTAATACACATGGTATAGTGCTACCCTCTCCCCCTTCCATCAAAAGCCCCTCTTAGTCCTACAAACAGACTAGCTTTAACAAATCATCAATTTTGAGCTGCATTTCTGTATTCTGGTGAGTTATTTCACTGACATGGAACCTGACAAATATTAAAATATAAGTTACAGGATTAAATAAGATTTTATTGTCACATTTAACTGCTTCGTCAGAGATGTACATTTTGCAGGTTTCTGTGCGGAATAAAAATAAAAACGGTAGTTGCCATCTTGTCAATTCTGATTTCGACATACACACATCTGTACCACCTGAACCACAGGTGCTTGTAGATAGCCAGCGATAAAACCAGAGCAAGTTCTCTGTTAAGTGGATTGCAACACTCAAAGACAAAATGCATCAAGTTAAGGCTAATGAGAATAATGTAAAATAGTTAGAACAGACCACTAAATGTTTAAAGGTGGAAACACTCAATAGAAGAGTGGCAATTTTAACATCTCATTTTCTCCAAAGTAATTTTGCTTAATTTAGTACAGGTAAGGAGAGGCTAATGAACAGACTTTTGCCTACATATACAATACATACTGAAATTTTAGTCTTTTGTAAATCCGATATATTTAAACTTTTAAGCGACTGCTTTGTTCTTCTGGGTGTAAACCAAAGAAGTGGTTATTCACACCTCAAAGTGATAAATGCTTAAGATGACCTCATCTTAAAACGTGTATTTTCTCATTTACAGATCAGGGATAAAGTCCAATAATACAAACTTCTTAGTGGCACAATTTCACATATTTTGGGCAACGTTAGCATACAAGCAGTATTTAAATAAAAGTAAGTGCATCCAAACATGAATTCTCTAAATATACCACACTTCATTTACCCAAACGGTAATTTTCTGACAAAAGCTGTAATTCAAATTAAAATAATCATTTACACATTTCACCCAGAGGAAAGGAGGTAATAAACCCAGGGGACTCTCCAAACAATCTTCTCCTACTCTATCCCCTATTTATTACATAAAATAACTCATCTAGAAGCGTAAATCCAATATTCAGATGCAAATAAAATGCAAGAAGCAGTCTCTGATGTTTGTAATTTGCAGACTCCAAAGTCCAATCATGATGGAATTTACTACTTCTGTCAGTCATTTACTCCTGTATGTGCACTCTGTATTTATGCTAAAATAACAAATGAGACAATAAATGAGGCTAGTGTGGCATAAAAGTCATTGTAAACCCAGCGAAACCAGAATAATTATATTTATGACATTCATTTGGATGATTTACCAGTCATCCCACCCACCCCACCCCCTTTACAGAAAAAAAGGCAACCATCATTTTAAGTGATACACACATTCTGCTAGTAAAAAAAGTTGAAACAAACCCCTCCTCTGTTAAAAGAGCATGCCGATAGAAGAAGGTAGACCACATCTGTTCCAATCAGGCTTCTCAGAATTATCAAAATTTCTTTGCTTGCAAAGGCCAATTTGGCTTATCATAGAAAGCTATTTTGAAGGCGGCTGATACATTTATTCCCTTTCAAAAATTAAAATTCAAGGCATGATAGTGCAAGAGGTAAGTTTTGATTTGAGAACATTATTTGTAGACTAACTGTGCTTAGTTACTACATCCCAATTTATTGTCTTAAAGAAAATACGGCAACAAAAGCTACAAGATCTCTATAAATTTCATTTTGCCTACATTTACCAGTACATCCATGAACCTCATCAGTATTAGTACAACTTGATTATCCTAATGATTCCATTATAAAACTTGCAAAATGTATCACAAGGTGAATAAACCATCTAGTGCAAGTCTTCTACAATTTGCGTGCACAGTAATCCTGTGTAGTTCATTTCCTCCAGGTTAAATCCCCAAAATCTCTCTGTAACAATTATGAAAAAAACAGTGTCATGTGGATTTTTCCCCCCCCCTTATCAAATCTGAGAAGTTTGAGTGTTCCTGGAATCACCATCAGGATGTGCTGAAGGTCGTGAATCCCTTGTCTGTGAGTATTCACTGTCAGATGACTCCGTAGGTTCAAGCAAGTTTTCATAATCACTGTCTTCTGATTCGTCAACATTGTCACCAACCGCTCTTTGGGAAGATGGCATGGATGCTCCATTACCAGAATATTTCAATCCTGCATTTGTGGAAACATAACTGGAAGAACCTACTGCTTGAGGTCGAGGCATAAAAACATTACTTTCTAGGAGACCGTGACCGACAGTACTTTCTTGACTGGTTGCACTGAAATCGGAATACGGAGGGGGAGGATCAGAGACATCCGAATCTTCAAGCGTGCAGCCTTCCACAGCAAATCCAGTGTAGGACATTCGTGGAACAAACATAGGTTCCAAGTTATCTGTTGGCATTTGCCTGCTTAAAATTGCTTGCTGCATTCCTACAAAAGCAAAGAACATCGGTGTACTTAATGCTTACTTTGCAATATGCTTTATATAACCTAGCTGTAACATACCACACCCACCCAGCCCTTCGCTGTTCTCTCTTCTTTCTTTCTGGTTGTTGTTATTAAATGTTCATCCCTGGCATTGCTTTCAAACTCCAGCACTGGATCTTTTCCTCTCAGTCTCCACTACTCACCTTTGGCAATTCTGATTTTCGTATTGATGACTATATAAGACACTATCCCTAACCATCGTGTCAAATCTTGCTTATTACTACATCCTACTCTCTGAGCTTGACAAAGAATATCTTCCCTAAATTTAGCTGTGCTAAATGAAACACATCAGTGTTGGCACAACTTGATTATCCTAGTGATCCCATTTAAAAAACCAAAAAGTGTCAAAAAGCAAAAAGTGCAAGTGTGCTACATTTTTATGTGCAGTCATCCTGCACAGTTCATTTCCTCCAGTTTAAGTCCCCTAAAAACACAGCTGCAGGAAGTTTCCATAACCTGTTGTTCTTTCCACCTCATCTTCTCCGTATTCCTCTGTTCCTTCTCACATCAAAAAGTAGCTATGCTAGGGCTCATCGTGCCTGCTCCTCTCCACCGAGGTCTTACTCAGTACTAAAAGCTTGACTCACTTTTGATCAGACCATAATCAGCTTCTACTGTTGATATTACATCTTAAAAATCATACTCCTGTACTCTCTCTTACAATGCCTCTTGTGCTAGGGGACAATCTCATGAACATCAAAGAAGTTACCTTGTCTTCTTCCCTCAAATTATTATTTTAAAAACTTTCCCTCCCAATGCCTGTGATTAACCTAGCGGGCCAAGACCGTGTATCATGCTCACCTTCTGCTAGCCAAAACATCTGTACTCATATGATATCTCATATTTAGATTGCTAACTAGCTAGCTGAGCAAGAAGTATCTTTTGAACTTGTGTTTCTATATCCCTAGCACAGCGATCCACAATCAGGGCTCTTGCAGTAGTGTAACACTGGTAAGGTATGTTCTTCACTGTCCCTGGAAAAGTCGGACACAATCACTGAAATCTGTTCCCTATGAAAAGCCATATGTAATGGGTAAAACCACCAGTTCCACATTTTGACTTTTACTTAAGTAACTGTACAGTTAGACAGTTGCTATAAATAAATTTGTCCACTAAGGACAGGGTCACTTTCCAATCCATGTGGTTTTAACAATCAAAGCAAGACCAAAAGCCACAGATATGTCTTGCCTTTAAGGATTTCACAACATCTCCATGTTTCATAATGAACAGACAATAACATAAGCACTATGAGGATTTAAAAAAAAAAAATAATAGCTGAAAAGCTGGTTAAAGAACAATTACAACGGTTATCAGTCACATTGGAAAGATGCATCAAGATGAAGCTCCCGCAGCTCTGCACTGGAACTATACTCGCATTAGCAACCTAAATGATGGAATTTAATCAGCACATGCTTATTAAAATTACAGATGGTACTACGCTAGTAATAGCTGCAAGTATAACAGAGTATCAGAACCGGAATTTGAAAGTGATCTTAATGAGGTGATTTGGAAAATAATTTAAGGAAGACATGCACAGGAATAATGAACTGCACAAACTGCAAAATGAGGAAGTTACATCCTTCTGCAGAAAAGAAACACAGGTTTACTGTTGATTTATGTAAACTATAAATATCAACATGCATTAAGTGTGCTCAGCTGTTGAGAAATAGGTAAGTATTATTTCAGTATGTACTGTAATGGTTAAGACTACAACTGGAATACTATATCTAATTTTGAACACCACACTTTAAGAAATAGGGAAAAACTGGAGAAACTCTACAAAAGAAAAGGACTCATTAGAGCTCTAGATATCATGACCTAAGAGGAAATACTGCAGTATCTGGGATAATTGGAGAAAAGTGAGGAAACAGTTTCAGTCTTCAAATGTATGTAAGAGGCTGCTGTGGAAAGGTAAGCAGAAGGCAGCTTAAAATAGAGTAGTATACATTAGACATGAGGAAAAACTTCCTTGCAGGAAGGTTTGTTAAGCACTGGGAGAAACTTCAGTTTTCAACTGGTTTCTAACTTGTTATTAGCCTCCAAACATCTGCCAGAATTGACACCCGGTATATGTAAAGCTGCCTTGCAGCTAGGTGACAGACAAAATGGTATCAGCTCTACTTACTGTAACACTATGCTTCTGGAAAAAGCAAAAATCAAGGCTGAAGAGCTCCTTTAATCAAGTCAATAAGATATCTCTTCAGTAATAAAAAAAGAGCATATTCCCTCAAGTGGCTACATAACAGCACTCCATTTTTGGTCCACAGTACAAGAACTGCAGTAGGAGATTTCCTGGCATCTGGGAAGTGCCCAGCACTCACCCTACCCTAGAACATGCTACTACATGTACAAAATTATTTCAGTGATCTGGCAAGTAAAGTCTCAACTGACTTTTATGCGAGAGTGTTAAAATCATAACCTGTTAAACAAAAATTTGTAGGAATAACAAGCTTTCACACACTACCGCAGGAATTTGAATCAAATGCTCCCTTTTCCTCCAGCTCAGAGGATGATTAACTGGAACATTTAACTCACTAAAACCAAGGAAATTCTCCCGATATTGAGAAAGTGAGAGAACAGAAGGCCAGCTTCAGTATTTAGCTACTCGCATCTAAAAATATTGCAGAGATACAAGCTGCATGTTTTCTTGTTTCAGCCCTCTCACATGATTATCTGCTCTGGCATAAATTTTCAGTCCAGCATTTGCATCTCACTGGTAGTATCTAGAGGCTAGCACCGACTGCTTTCCTCCTCCTCCCCCACCTTTTGCCATATGGGCTGGGATCAGCTCCAGTCACACTAAATACCCATCTCTACTTCTTGCTAGCTTGCGTAGTAGCAGTTCCCTGGCTGTTTCATCTACAGCCAAGCAGGAAACAGCAGTGACTCATGCCACTTCCATCTTTCAAATGGTCTGTGGCCAATGCTGGCTCTTTACCTTATCTTTGAGGTTCAGAGAAGGAAGAACCTGGGCTGACAGATCAAACTTTGCTCTAAAATGCTCACGTGGTAACAGTACCTTGCTGCCTGGAGAAAATAAAAATATCCAGTCATAGCAGCAGAGGGGCCTATTGCACAGTTTAGGGCGTTAACCCATCTAAGCCACCTTTGAGTCTCAGACACAGCTTTAGATAACAAGATACACAAATAATAAAAAACAACTTGTAGCTAAAATTACAAAATTTAGTTATTTGCTTACCATTTCAAAACATGGGAAAAAAGGCAATGTTTCCTGAAATATGTAATTTGTTTATGAATTTTTTTTTTTTTTTTAAAATATTGCTTTCCACTTGCCTATTCTGTGCTCCTACCCTCTACCTTCAGTCTTCCCTTACGCTCACAAATTAGATCAGCAATGTCTTCTTGGAAAGGTCCAGGCTTTTCACGAAACCTACCTATTGCTAAGCAAAAGTCTCCTGAAGCCACATTCAATTTTTAGGAAGGAGGGACAGTGTGGCAACCAGCCAAGTATGTTCACACAATAGATCTCACCAATTCAGAAAATTAAGGAGCAGCAAAAAAAGATCAACATACACCTATTAATGGCTTTCCCCACCAGTCCTAAATACATACTACGAAAACTTGTACTATCAATACAGAATGCACAACCGACCCTAATAACAAAATGGATTTTTAATGGGACTTATTTGCACCATGGACACTTAAACCCAATCAACTCGATACTAATACAGGTTTTCAAAACACAGCAGAAGTATAATTTCTGCGTTCAGAGCTTCACTAGAAAGAGAAGACTGTCATGCTTGCATTGCCTTGAATAAATCAAAGAATTACCTGATTCAGCTTCCCCCAAAATGAATCCCCCCAACGCACTGCAAGAAGGACAATATTTCAGTGGTTTCATGGATTTGAAACTAATACAGATTGAAATTCCTATCAGTGATGATATGGTACTTGAAATAGGTAGGCAAATCCCAACAATATTCTGCATTTAAATAGTTTCTTCCACTTTCTAGCAGGTACTCCTGAAGATAGGAATGACTTCAAAATGGACTTTGGGAAGATTTAGTTCAACACTGAGAAGTGGCAGTTCAATGCTAATCATGTTCACCACTAAGGCAGCAAATAATGCAAAAAATGCTGACTAAATTAGGATTCAGTAACTACGAAGTGGGAGAGGAGGATAAAAATGCTGATGGTCTTCTCTAAATCAGTGTTGAAAAACCTGATACATCCACTAAAAGCTACAAGGACAAAAATCATCTAGACAACACTTCAGATGATCTACAACGACATTCATCACTTCAGCACTCATTTTCCTTCACCCAATTTGTCTGGTGTTCAGTAATACAACTGGGGATAGGGTTGGGGAGTGGGAAAGGGAACAATGATTTCAAAAACCATTGATAGCTACTGGCCTGTAAACACAGTACCCTGTTTCTACGTAATACTTCAGAAGGAATCTCTCCAGTGTTTAGATTTTCTTTTTCCATTCCTGGCTTTGCTCCACTTTTCCTTTCCTACAACAAATCTTTTCCTGTGTTATTTCCAGAACTGACTTTGTCATTCTTTCTCTACAGCTTTGTCTCTCTCCTGTGTTTAAAGTTTGCTAACATTGGATGATTCCTGCAGAAATATCTGCAGCACACATACTTTCACAGTTCAGGTATCATTCAATGTAAATCCTTCATATACCCTTCCCAATATGGTTTTTTTTTTCTTTTGCTATGAGCTATCAGCAATACGACTCAAAATAATACCAGAAAACATTTTGTCCTTACAGCATCTGCTTCTGAAACAAAATAATTAAAAGGCAACTTACTTATTTCTTGTTCTTTTTCATTTTTCTTTTGTGCGATTTGCCTTTTTAACTTGTTTACATCAGCTTGAAAAGATTCAACAACACGTTCACTTTTTTCTACATCTATACATACTGCCTAGGAGAAAAACATAAGATATGCTAAGATCTTGCAAAAATACATGAAAGACTTTCATAACAACATTAACAAAGCTACTATCAGACAAGAAGCCGTTAAAAGCACAAAACTAAGAGCAGGAGTTAACTATATCAGAGCATAATATTCAACCTGAAGATCCTTTTCTTTACTGGCTGTTGCCAATTGCCAACTGCTGCATGATAGGAAAAGCATTTCCAGATAATTCATCATTACAGAACGATTTCTAATAAGATCCAAAGTTAGTTCTTCCTAGTTAGTGGAAGAAATCTGACTTTTTTTTTTTTTAATATACACTGTTGTTAGCACAATAATGATACTATAGCAACATGATTTTAAAATGTAGCATAAAGGGGCATACTTTTTGTACTATACCAAATTTGAACTGGGGTATGAAACAGTTGACTCGAGACAACTGTTCCAAGCTGATCTCCTAACTGATACCTCTATTAAATAAACAAGACCCATGGATTTTTCAAGAAGATTTCTCTATCCTGGTTAGGAAATGAATGTGAAATTTTCCACAGAAGGATCCATGTTTAACAACAGTTCTGGATAATATTGATTTCTTTTTTAATCTAACCATGTTATACTGGATATTGTTTACTTCTTCAGAAATTAAGTATTGGTCATTATAATTAAACATGATCAGTTCTGAAGAATACACAATTCCAAAAGCACTGATGAGTCTTAAACAGTAAGTCACTAGCCATTTACTGTTTCTTCTCCAAAAGGTTACTATTAGTGATCTTACCTACAGAGTTGAAAAAAGTTAACTGTGCTTTCAGCCCAAACCATTCTATGATTCTATGTCTAATTTTTAGAAATTTATAAAGTTTAAACCCTCCCCTCCCAACTAAATGGTGCATAATGCAAGTACATGTGTCAGCTGCTTTACGAGAAAACTTATTTCCAGTCCTGTAACATTCTCTGTGAAACAGCCACTTTAAAGATAAAAGTTCCTCAAGTCAGCTAACACCCAAGTTACTTTTAAGCTCCGTAAACAATGTACAGCAGCATGATTTACACGGTGAAATACAACAAAGTCACAGTTTTTACAGGTAGGAAGACAACTCCCTGATGACGTTACATTTTCCATTTTTCTAGACACTAATTCAAACAACAGCAAGAGCACGAAAGGATATATGCGCTCTTGGCAAAAACAGCGTTACTGAATAATACCATTAGCTAATGGGATAGACCTCTGAAAATAAATTTTCATGTCTCAAGTCGGCATGAAAGCCGTCTGCCTTCTCGTTGAGAGTTACCCACCTTACAAGGCAGGTTAGAAAGCAGCAACTTCCACCGAGAAATAGTAGTTCTCCTGTGCAAGCAGGGTCAGGGAATGGTTGGAGCGATTACTGCCTTGTTCTCTGCTACATGTGCCAACCAGCAAAGCTAAGCTAGAGCAGAGACACAAATCCCTCCAGGGCAGACGTAAGGGGAAAGCCTGGAAATAAGCTGTGACTACAGCACAATTAGCAGATGCGTGTGCTCCTGAGGCAGCACAGCTATGCTGCTCTTCACATAGGACAAGCTGTGAATTGACAAGCTTACATTTAGTAGATTTGACACTCAAGGCACTTTCAGATGCTTTGCCACATTTGGAGCAGGATTCACTCATGCTCTACACAAAACATTCACAAGTTTTAACTAACAGATGGAGCTCTTTGCTGCACGCTACATACCAAGAGCCAGGAGTAATTTTTAAACTCACACAGGCAAGCCTTTAAACCTGTGCAAATCCCTACAGCCTTCAGCAAGGCTTTTCTTCAACGCATACACTTAAAAATAGCTAATGTCTCCCAGAAATCACTAAGCATTAAATCATTCTTACTTGCAAAAGAGAAACAATTGATGATATTCATACCAACCACTTTTACAGCATCCACTGCAAATGCACACATTAAACAGAAACTGACACATTTCATTATTAAAGTCAGACTTATTTTCCCACAGTTCATGATAAATTGTTTACGAGCTCTAAAGATCTCCATCTCCTCCACTCCTGGTTTAACCAAAGGACAAACAAAAGATGCCACATATGTACTGACCAGTATTAAGTAAAGGAAGTTACCTGTACTTTTTCCTGAAGTGCATTATAAACCTGATATATAGCCCTGATGTCCTTCATCACTCCATCTTTGTCAAAAAAATCAGTACTAAAAAAAAAAAAAAAAGCAGAAATCATTAGTAAGAAAAGACAACATAAGTTTCTAGCTTATGCTGCCTTTGAATTGCTGTTAAGCAGTCTATCACTGTATTTCTAAAATGTATTTCATTTTATATTGCTAAAAAAATACCATACTCTCAAGAACCAAAATTTGGACAGCAGCATATTCAATACCAAAACTCCTTCTGGAACAATAGAGTCCCATTTAAATGAGGTTAAACTTGTGCAGAAATCTTTAAGCTTGTATAATTTCACTGTTAACAGTCAGAAGAGCTACTTTGCAGCATTTAATTAAAATTACTTAAGAACAACAACAAGACTTCAACACTTCCAAGTCAGAGTTCAAGTTTTAAATCAAGCTTGCACACAGAATTCCTTGGGGGTGGTGTGGAAATCAAGTAAGAAACTTCCAGCCAGAAGGCCTACAGCACCAACTGGCCACACCAACTCTGCTTTTCTGATTAGTGCACTGAGTCCCTCTTTGTGCTTCTAAAAGATTCAGATCTAAGCACGAAAAAAGCGCACTAGAACTGATCACTCTCCTCCAGAACTAGTTTTTTCCTGCTTGAAACGCGTATTTGTAGTATTCTTTGGAAGGTACAGAACACAAAGCTCGATGACTGTACTTCATTTGCAAAGGAAAAATCCTTACCCGTGTTCCTTAATAACTTTGGCATAATTCTGAGAAGTATTTGGCACTGAAGAAACTTTGTATTCCTGTTGACTAGTGTTGCCTAGATTAGGAATAGTAAGTGACACCCTTTGATTATACCTGTAGAGAAAGTTTAGAAAGACTTTTTAATTCTTATTCAAAAGATATTTACAATAGCCTTGATATTATCCCATCTCTGATGATCACAACTCATCTAATTTTAAAGCTTCTGCATTAGGTTTATTATAAAAGCTGCTAAATATTAGAAGTTGTGTTCAAAATAAACACATGATCAAAAACTCCCTTGAGAGAGGCCTACCTCTATACCTCTTAGAGCCCTTTAATTGTGCATTCAAACTAGCACAGATACAAGAAGGGTGAAGCTACATTCAGGTCTATTATAAGAAACATGGTACTGACATCTGATTTCTCTTAAAATTTTTTTTCTTTTGTTGTCTGAAGATTATAAGACTGAAAAGAACTTTTTCTCACCCCAAAACTTTAATTTATAAATTACATGCACAGAAAAAAAAAAGCTGTCATCACTAACAATCGAACACCAAGACATCATTTGACAAACACAAAGCCTTCTTTACATGTAATTGTACAAACTTCAAAATAGTTTAGAGTATAAAGAATAGCAGTAAGAAGAAGAACAAAAAATGAGGACTGTTTCATATACAGAGATTGCTTACCTTCGGTTTGGTCTAAAAAGCACATATTCTAAAGCATGTGTTGAGTTATTTGCAGTGGAAATGAAGCTGAAGAGAAGGAAGACAAGATCAGGCACTCCAAGAATGTGTGTCAGCTGTTTATGAATGATGTGCTCTCTATATGACATTTGCTGCTGAGTGTTTCTCCTAAATCTGTACCATCCAATAACGTTCTGTAACCAAAATACATCAGAAAAAAACAAAGTATCAACTGAGAGATACAGATTTACCTTCTGATAAATAAAGTTGCTAAAACTGTGGTATCACATGAATTAGCCAAGGGCTTTATTACAACAAAATCAGACTGAATTACTAGAGGCTTGCACCTATTAAATAACCTGAAACAAGTGACAACCTGTTACAACGACTATTAATTGCTCAACCTTACTGTGCTACAAACACCCGTGTCCCCTCAGCGGCATTCAAGATCCCATTTCCAATATACTTCAATTGTTTAATTTTAGCAACAAACCTTGGAGCATCTTCAAATTATTAGACTTGAGCTGTTTTCAAACACAGCAGATGTGGGTTTTCTTTAGCCTAAATATTTCAACTGCCTATTCACTTGTAGTAATTTGTAAGACACTTCCAGTGCTTCAAACATATTTGCAAATTCATGTCTGTTCATGAGACATATGGGACTAATCTGCTGTGTACAACAATAAGTGTCTCATGTATTGCATTGTGAAAAGATTCGTATGTACATCAGATAAGACCCATTCTAATTCAATTATTATTTTGAATACAACATGCATTAAGCTCCTTTACTTCATGTAGACTAACATTCAAGAGATTAATGAAAAAGGACACATCATTAACAATTTGGTTTAGGAAGCGTCCCAGGAATAGGCACTATCATGTGGTGATGCATTAAGACTGCATGTATATATTCAGTGGAATAGAGCAGATGCTACATATTAAACAATATGACTCCTGTGTTAAATAAAAAAATTAGAAGTACTGTTTTTAACTTTTTATAGTACATCTGTACAATTACTTAGTCTGAAGGTAATAATGTGCTTAGTTTGCTAACAGAAGAGAATACAAGACTGTCTTTCTTCCCAGACAGCAGTATTTCTTTCTTTTTTGACATTATGACAATTAATGTCATTAAATCTGTGGTGCTTTAGTCACATGAAGCTTGCAAGTTTTCATGTCTCCAGTTTTGCCTGCTTTCTCACCACAGATAATGCATCTTGCCAGAGTCTCCTTGGAAGGTAGGTCCTAACAAAGTAAAACTCAACTGAAAACTAGTGGGACACAAACATTTTTTTGATTATGTTTTTTGCCTTGTCTCCTGAAGGGGAACTCCACCTGCTCTGCAGTGTTCTAGAGTAGAGTTATGGGGTTACAGAATTCAGGATCTGAGCCTGGAAACTCACTCCATAATCAGCATAAAGATGTACATGTCTGTATGTACAAATATGCACACAAAGCCCCTACGTACTTGGCATAAATACATTAGTACAGACAGAGGAGTTTATTCTGAGAGCATTTGCTGGAAGAAACAGACAAGAAAAAAGCACTATAATCATCGGTGTTGCAGAAGTTGCACAGATTTAGGACTTGCTTCCCTAAAGATCCCTCCTCAGTGTAAGCCTTGTCTGCAAGCAAAAGTCCACAGTCCAGGTGGGTAAGGTAAACAGAAAAGACTGCAAATTCAATTGCTAATTAGGCAACTGTCATCACACACTTTGCATAATGATGATCAAGTCACACAGTAGGCATCCTTACTCAGACTAGTGAAAGTTACACTTGAGTCACATGTAGAGGACAGAAATCCCAAAAGCCCAACAGGTCACGCCTTGACAGTTAGCTCTGCTACTAGTGAAACACAACCAGCAGTACTACAAGCAGCTGGAATGACACTGGTTTCCTGGTGCTTTGTAAAAATAAGTCAAACAAGAAAAAAGGTCTCGTTTTAACCACCTCTACCTTGTACTAGCTCTGGCGCTAACCAGACCTCGTGAGTCCAATTCACATATTAGTGATGCTTTTCTGCTAGGTCTAACAAGGTCCACAGTTGCCACGAATTGAACCATGCAAGTCAGCCACCGTCGTCTTGCCAGAGCAAGATGGCTGGTGGATTCACTTCACTACATAAGGAACCACACCTTCAACTCAGCTCTTTGATGGACCAGTTTATGAGAATTTCTGAATCAATGACTCAATAATTAGAAAGATAGTGTACTACAAGTATGGAACGAGACAAAACATTGAAAAAAGGTTTGACTTCTCCAAATAACTACTAAAATTTAATCTTCTTAATACTAGTTGTGCTACTAACAACATAGGCGTGACGTAAAGCTGTGACAACATCTGACATAACTGATAGAACAGTTTTTCCAGTTTAAAACTGACAGTGCGAAAATTGCAATTACAAGCCTATATCATTACAAACCTTTTAAATTAACTCTTTAAAACAGATTTTCAGATCAGCTACATTTTTGTTGGTTTCAGCAGCAGAGTACACAATCTTTATGTTACATGTTTAGCTCGGAAATGTGAGTGAGTTAATACTAGCCCTTCACTTTTGGAGACCTAAACTTAAATCCTTTGCATCCTTTCCATTTTCTAGGGAATTTAGACATTGCCCCCAATTTAACCCAAGTACCACAAATCCACCAACCTCTGTACAGGACAAGCCTTGGGTCAAAACAAACCATCAGATTTGTGAACGAAAATATTGCTTCTAGTTAACTACCTTTGTTTGTTTGTTTGTTTTCCAAAACCGCTCTTTCTAATTATAGGCTCTAATGACTAGAAGAGGAGGAAAAGATAGAAAACTTACTTTTCTTCGGTCTTTAAGAATCCTGTCCAAACTCTCCTCATTAACCTTGCCTGCATAGTCATAAAAGCTTGAACCAAAAAGGAAGAGAGAAAGGTAGGTACACAGTTTACACACACACATTATACATAAAGTAAATAATTTATACTTTGACTGTTCTTTGAATAGATGGCATTCCAGACATTACAAAGCAACTTCTACAGTTTTACCTTTATCAGCATAGGTCAGTATTCACACCACCTGCTTAGGATATCCAACTCAGGTGCTGTATAGAGCACAGTTAGAAGCCTAGGTTTGACCGCACAGCTAATAGACAGAGGTAGTTGCTTACAGAGGAAGGTGCAGAGCATTTAAATTAGATGCAGAAGACTAGCTGGTGCAAAAACTCTAACCACTTTTAAACCACTAGTAATGAAATACAAGATGCTGATAATTATTAGCTTTAAAATGCTTTCATTGCACACATTAGTTTGATGCCTAGTATTTCACTGGAAGCCCCTACAACAAGAGGTATGTACATGAACGGACTGTGTAATTTTATTTTGACCAGCATTCTGTAAAACTCTGCTTTAATAGTAAGAGGCCCACCTGCCAAAGAAGAAAGGAGAGCAGGGCCATTTTACATGCAACCACAAATCAATTTCTTGAGCTCCAGTTCTGCAATTAGACTCACATGACTGGACCCTTGCAACCAACACAATTATATTGAGGTCAGCAAGAATCCGAAGTACCGTGGTCTTCCCATATGGCTCTGCTTACAGAACTGAGGCCCAAACCCTGACATATTGTTATTTTGAGGACACGACAGATTTAAGAATTTATAAATCTATCTACACAGACAGGTTTATAAATTCAAGTAGATCACACTTCATGATAAAAGGAAAAACATTTGAAAATAGATTCCTCCTTGACTTACCTGCCAAGTCCTTAGTCTCTTTCAAGAGCTGATATCACTAACACCTAAAGCAGTGCAGGAAAACACTCTGTTTTAGAGGTCTATGATCTCAACTCTTGTGTGTGGTGGTAAAAAAAACACAACAGAAAATCCTGAGCTCAGTACTTGGCTGGTAAATAAGGGTGGAAATAAAATTTGTTTCAAGATGCAAGTTACTGTGAATATTAAGACTACAACTAATTACTTATTTGAGATACTACATAATATTTGCATAATCTTTTCAATTCATGTTCACAATATTTGTACATTCTTGTAAGTAGTGGATATCCAATTATTTCTCTTCCTGTGCTTTACAAGAATAATTTTCTTATGGGATGAGCAACTAGTACATAATGAAACACCTTAATTTGAAAACTGCACAGAGAAAGAAATCAGTCCTTTTAAAATCCTTGCTTCTTATTCAGATCCCACGTGTTGGTAAAAGCACTGGAACCAAGCCTGCTATACTCAACATCAGCAGTGCCAGCTTACAAGAATACAGAGTGGATGAGCGATAGGCCTCCTCAGACTGGCTACACTTAAGTCCAAAGGATAAGGTAGAATGCCCCCAAATCAGCAACTGCTACAACTAACGGAACAGAGAAACCAACAGCACAGTCTGGTACTGATAAAAGCTATATGAGCTGTGAGAGTTTCTCCTGTGCTCTGAAGTAAATAAATCATCGGTTTTCTTGTGCAGAAAGCATGCAGTGAAATACAGACTTCTTCCCCTTCCTCCATCAGCTCAGTTACTAACAACCAATTTCTTGAGCTGGGAGAAACAGTAAACGTGATCGGTTTTGATATGCACTGCACAAAGCATCACTAGGAACCAGAAAGAGTCTACTAGACACTGGGATATTATCTTGATGTGTAGAGTCTCTAGCATTTAAATCACTGGGTTAAGAGTACCCTACTCTCTGTAATTATCAGATAGCAAATAATAATAGACTGCAGCTTTTCTCTGTAATGCAACCAATGTCAATCATAATATCTAAGGTACTGTGTCTTCTTAATTGGCTGGAAATCTCTAAATAAAGACAAGAGGAGATTAATAGGGAATCCCTTCTAAAAAGAGTTTCCAGACAGCAATTTAGAAGACATCACTGTATAAAAAGTGAAGACTATAGAGAAAAGCTACATGTAACTAGATGGAAGCTGCTAAATAGAATATATTAGACCTATATTTAATTTAAATTCTGGAGTACAGGAGATCAGAAGGCGAAAAAAACACAGTAAGCTGAAAGTTTCAGAATAATTAGTTAGTGCAAGTCAGTACAACTAACTAGAAAACAACTTGTTAACCCAGCAAGCTACTAAGGTTAGGGCACACAGGGTGTTCTGTGACCCACCAGGCCCAAGCAGAGCTAACCTAAGACTACAATAACTTAAATTGGTTTTGACATTCATCCTAATTATCAGAGTGATATTATTTGATCTGACTGCTATCCTACCTCCACTAACTACACGAGGTGGAAATTCAGAGAGAGAGAAGCAAGTCTGTACTAGCTACCTCAGAACCCTTTCTCACCTAAGGTAAGTGCTACTAAAACTGTAAACTCATACTTTCATTGTCATGGTTGGTGCCATTTACATGTATTTCTGTAATATCACATGAGCAAACAATGGTAGGTACATTTGAAATGCTAATATATTTCAGTGAGCTACCTATTTTATAATCTGCAGCCAACATAAGAAGACAACAGAAAATGCTTACCTAAAGAGTTTTGAACAAGGCTCATGGTTATGGATTTCTGCAACAACAAACAAACAAAAGAAAAGGAAACATATGTCCAACTGCTCAAGGTAAAGAGAAATTAGTGGCATATCTAGCATGAACTTTCCACATCACAGCTACTGAGCAAATAAACATTTGTGTCAGACCACACACTGCCCTTAATGTCTCAACAACACTTGATGACACAGCACCATACCTGGAAAACTAGCTTCTCTTTCTAATCTGCCATTTTACAGAGGAAAATATTTTAACAATAAGCAAGACATACACTTGCTCAGATACACTCAGATATCTCTAAGCCTCAAATACACACTTTTGATACTATCTTATAGTTGTAACCTCCTGACAAAGGCATTTATGATTTTTTTTTCTTTTTGATACACCTTTCCACAACATTTTACTTGCATTCATATACACTGTTTATTACAGCAGCAATGAATAAAAAAGGGATGGGGAAGGAAATCACCGAAATGTTACACATTAGAATATTTTAAAAGGCAAGGCAAATAGAATCTCTAATGAGAAAAGGGGTTAAACGGCACTCCAAAATGGTTAACTGACATTTATAATTCTGTTATATGAATTATTAAAAAGTCACAGCAGTATTTTTTTCCATTGAAGAGGTTGTAATAAATGCTAAGATGTTTATTTCAGCAGCAAAGGTTATAACGTGTCAGTAATCTCAGAGAAGAGCGAGACAAGAGCAAAATTCCTATCTACATTGTCTCTCTAACACCAAGCATGACTTAACTTTCTTGTAGTGTTTAGTACTTCTTTAAAGTTCTCCTTTACTCCGACTTTTTACCAAATACAGCTTGTCATTTATTCATATTATTATACCTTGATCACATAACTTTTGTCTAAAACTGTATGTGCTCAGACTGAATAGCACTTATGTAGCAATAATATCTCAAGCTCCTATATTAGAACCCCACCGGAGTGTTTAGCAACAACTTTGTTTAGACTCTTCCTTCCTGGAGAGTGACTCACCACCTGCTGTTCTGAAAGTCACAGGCTGCTCATGACTGCAGTCTCAGCAGAGTCAGAATCAAATCACAGTTCCCAAGAACAACAGACTACACACATTAGCATCTCAGCATATTTAGCCACTATCAAAACAAGGCCCTGAACATCCATGGCAGCCGTACTGACTGAGAAACCATACATTTTCACTGGCAAGAACTCACGATGTTGCTGCTAGTTACTGACTTTCTTTATTTGGAATTGTTTAAAAGTGTGTCAACCCCGTATTTTCACACTGTGGAAACGATCTGCTAAACAAAGCCAGTAAGTGTAGTTATTCCAGCTTAGACCCACTCCTTCCAGCAAATATATTGACTATGACTGAGAATACATACTTGATTCTCAAGTTATTACATTGCTACACAGACCTGTTGTCTTTTGAAAAACAGGAAGCGACAAGCCTACTGCTCAGAAGACACGAAGCAGCCATCATTCTAAATTTAAGTTTTACACATCGACTTATTTTATATATATATAGTACATACACTACATACACATATATACTCAAACACCACCACTAAGCTTTGAGACAGCAGGCATGCAAGAATGTTAAAACTCATCTGTGACAACAGTGCCACAAAACTGTCATTCTCAGTTCATGAGTTGAGCTGGGAGTTCAAGAGTTAATGTCGATGAATAAATATTGAAGTAAAAAAAAAAAATAAATCCAGAAGATCTCTAGGGGTGGGTAATTTCCCTTTTCAGAAAATAACTGTAACCAAGAATGTGACAAAAGAGTTATCTAAAAAGGGAGTAATTTTTAACACCACAAACACTTGGCTTATGCAACCACGCTGAGGCTGCAGTTGGTGACATTACTCTATTACACTGTCAACAATAACTAAGATCAGTCACCACTGAATAGTAATGTCTAGTTTTGTCTGAACAGACATAGCTATCAGCTGCCGGCCTTTATACAGGACTTTGACACACACAAAATATCCTATGCCTTTATTTTTTGTAATTTAGCTCGATTAATTAATTGTAATTAATTGACACTTCACACAGTCAATTTATCACCCGTGTTTCCTTAGGAATAACTGCAACAGGAAACTACTTAACCTTCTGGATTCTTATATACACAACCATCACTACTTTAAGGTGGCAAGTATCTTAAGATGTAACATAATGCAATCTGCACTTTCACAGATCATTAGTTCTGTATCAGAGTAACATTTGAGAGTCAATCGCAATATGTTTGCATATTAGTTAAGCTTTATGCAGACCCTGCTATATTATCTGGAATCAGATCCACAAAGCCAGGTACGTACACATTCAGGTTTTTAAAGAAGGTTTAGATGCATTTTAACATCAGGTTATATATATGTAAACAAAAATGGTATTTTCTTTCAGGGGTTTCCTATTTTTTTATAAACCATAGAGCTAAAAAAAAATGCAACAGCTTCTCACTCATGTGTAAAAATATCTACTTTCAGCCAACAACACTTGATCTTAGACCTGCTTTCACTTTTCACAACACCACCACATCAGCTGTACAGTCCTTGTGCTTATCAATAAAGTAAACTGTTTGACAAACATTCCTTGGCAAATCTTGCTGTGACAGTTTATGATGTCATCAACTGCCAGCCATCCACCCAAACCCTCTACTGGAAATTTGCCCCCTTTCAGTATTAGTAAATCAAGCAATGCATTTATTTTATTTTATTTTGAGCGCGTGCTTGTATGTAGGCAACCCTATCAAGCAGGAAATGCCCTGCAGGACCAAAAGGCAAATAAATAATTTCTCCATCATGAAATGCAGATAAATGCCTTCAACAAACGACCTTTTCTCCACAAAGGCAGATGCATAAAACCCCCCATATCTAGCAAAGGACTGTGTCCTTTCCCAACATCTCAACCACGAACACACAAATACTGTAGTAAATGAGATTCTGAAAGACTAGAACGCCTTGTGCTGGTCTCACAAGTGAAGTAATTCTTACTGAATTGTTGTACTGAAAACTGAAGAACTGAACAGTGCTTCTTTCACAATTTCTCAAAGTTCTATTACTTACCAATCACTTGTAGAAATTCAGTGTTGCTGATCTGTGAATCACTAATGCTAAAGGTCTCTTCTTGTCTCACCTCTCCTAGCAGAAATCCTTCCTATAATTTTAAAGGGAAAAAAAAAAAGACTAAAAATAGAAAAAAAAAACACTATACACAGTCATTTACCATAACCTTCTCGGCATTAAATGGAAGAATTAACCCAAAGATTTAGTTTGAAACACATATCTGAGCTGCAGTAGGTGTATAATCTGTCCTTCGGTTTACAGAGACCGGTTTTCTGATTTACCAACACCCTTCCACAACACTACAGGAACAGGTTGTCCAAAACCAATATTCCACCAAAAGCTTCCGTAGGTAACACACAACTGACACAAGGCAAACACAGATTACGTAAAGGAGTGCTCTGCCTCCAGTCCCAGCTACGCAGGCAGAGGGTGGATGCGGAGGAGCACTGCTCGGTTCCTTCGAAGCAATGGGGAAGTGGAGTTTACATCTGCAGAGGCTTTCTCAAAACTTACATACGGAGGTTGGGCTACACCTTGAACAATGCCAGGGATCATAACACTCAGAAGGTAACTAACTTAAAGTCATCTTTGATCCTCCATCCCCGCCCAACAGGAGGAAGGGGAATAAGCGGGCATCAGGCGCTTTTGGCACAAGCACTGAAACGGCGGTGCGCCGTTCCCTGGTGCAGAGATAAGGGAGCAAGCTCAGACTAGAAGTTTCTCAGCAAAACATCGGGATTTAGAAACGCCCCGGTTCCGCGTTGCGACCGGCGCCGGAAAGCCAGCGCTACCGCAACCTACACGCACGCTCACGCAGCTTTTCCACACGCGTTTTCTCGCCCACAACCCATCTCCCGAGTGCCACACGAGAACCCCACGCCGGCGGGGGACAGCCCCCGGCGCCCCACGTCCACACCAGCCATTCCCCAGACCGGCAGGGCGGCCGAGGGTCTGCAAGTCACCCCCCCCCCCCCCACACACACACCCCTCCCGCCGAGCCGGGACCGGGAGGCACCCCACGGCCACCCCTGCCGCCGAGGAGCACCTCCATCTCGCCGGTAGAAGCCGAGCGAGGCCGCTACCCCCGGCCGGGACCCGACCGGTGGCGACGGGGCCCAGCCCGGCCCGCTGTTCGGGTAGGGTAAGCGAGCCCTACAACCCGAGAGAAGCCTCGCCTCGCCTCACCGCGCCGGGAGGCGGCGGTCCCGGGTACCTACGTGGTCGGCGCTGCTGTTGGCGCTGTAGTAGCAGACGGAACTGAACGTGTAGCCCGAGATGGAAGCCGCCATGATGGGAGACCACCGCCGCCGCCGCCGAGCCCCACAAGCCACCGCGAGAGCCCGCGGCCCCGCCCACTTCCGGCAGCGGCGCCCGCGTGGGGACTTCTGGGAAATGTAGTCCCGTCCCACACGGGGACAAGGCCGCCATTCCGGGCTGCTGAGGCGGGGGGAAGGTCGAGACCCAGCTCCGTGGGGCAGGGAGAGAGTTGGGCCGTTTGGACCGGGCCCTGCGGCCTCCTGGCAGGCTGGGCTGGGTGCCCTTCACCCGAGCCTGGCGCCTGCCGTGCCCCTGGGCTTGCGGTGGGACATGCACCCAAGCGCCGGCGAGCGTTAGCTCGCTGAGAGGAGCGAGCATCTCCAGGCGACGAGTCGTTTGCCAAACCAGTGAGATTGCAGGAGGCAGTTGGGTATTTTGTGCGGGTTTCGGAGGGCTGGGCAAGAAGTCGCAGAGGAGGAGCGGTACGGGAGCTGACCGAGCAGCAGTGCCCTTCGTCACTCCCGGTCTGTCGGATTTTTCAGTTTGGGCACTCCGTTATGGGATGTTTTAAGCTTACGAAGCCCCCCAGGATTCTTGTGTCCCCCTTTTGCTTCGCAAAAGAAAAAAGTTTCGGCTGTGATTTTGCAGACAGCGTCCTGTCGACATCCTGCCACGCTCCCAGCGCCGCAGGCACCCGCTGGTTTCACTCCAGCCCAGCTATTTCCCCGCACAGACCATCCAGCAGCAGGCTGGAAAATCCGGTCATCTGGACCGTTACCGTTCCTTAGAAACAAAACTATAAAACGCTTCGGATTTTTTGAGGGAACTGAGCACCCCCTCCCAACACGGTCCGCAGGCCCCGGCCGCGAGCAGCGAGAAACAGTCCTCCAAGTGCCAGAGCGGCGGCCGCGGGCCCTCTCTCAGGTGCTCTCTATGGTGCCGAGGTGCTTCCGGGCCGTGCGGGCCCGGCATGGCGGCGGCGATGGCGGTGGCTGGGGAGCGGCCCGGGCGCCCCGCGGGGCCGGGGCCGGGGCCGGGGCGCGGGGAGGAGCCCTTCAGCCCCTCGGTGCTGGGCACCAGAGAGCAGTGAGTGGCGGCACAGCCGCCGTGGGCGGGCGGGGGGCGGCGGCAGCGGCCCAGGCGGGGTTTATCCCGGTGGCTCCCCGGTGGTGCTGCCCGGGGAGCAGGAGGCCAGTGCTGTGCCCCAGGTACTCTCGTCTGGTAACCCTAAGGTTTTCCTTTCGGGGCATCGCCAGCTCGGTGCCAGGTGGACAACGTGTTCCCGAGCAGTTTATCTACCTAGATGATACCGCAGTCATAAAGTGGCACTGCTGCATAGATCCAGCCTTCTCGCCCCTTCTTCTCCTCGCTCTTTAATCTGATTCTTTCCCAGTATTAATTGCAATATCCGGTTCTTTTCCCCCGACTCTAGCTGGGATGCTGCATATGAAAGAGAACTGCAGACTTTTCAAGACATTGGAGATGCTGGGGAAATTTGGTAAATAAAATAACTCCACAAACTTTTCAAGACATTGGAGATGCTGGGGAAATTTGGTAAATAAAATAACTCCACCAGAGCGTTTCTATTATGTCTTTATAAAAGTAGACATTGCAAGAACATAGCCAGCAATTCAGTGGGTTACTGAATTGTTCTGGATGTTGGCAAAATGGTGGGGAATTTTAATCTTGAAGCCGCCAGTTCCTCTCTTGCCCAATTTTGCAATGCGGATTTCTAAGTTGCACTTGGACAGCTGTTGTTTCACAGAAAGTGAGCTGGTAGTTGTGGTGCGTGTTACTGACAAAGGTGCTTTTTATCCCTGAGCTCAGGTTTAACTGCTCAAGTGGCTGGTGCTGCCGCCTTTTTTAATATAAGGAGGGCTTCGCCTCCCAGAGTTGGTGTTTTGGTGAATTTTAAGGCCATGTGATTAATTTTAATTTAAACAAAGCAAACGTGGAATATGAGCTATGGCAGTTGTTACCCAACTGCTTCAGTAAGAGATGCTTTGCAAAAGCTGGAGAGAGAGCAATGAAATAAATTTGCTGTACCTTTTGTACATTTTTGCTATCTTAATTACTTGAACCCTCCTTTTTCATAGGTTTGGAGAAGAAAGCATGGTTCGCATAATCAAATGGTTGGAAAAACAAAAGGTCCCCCATGACAGCCCTGTGCTTGACATTGGAACTGGAAACGGTGTTTTACTGATTGAATTGGTTGGTATATCGCAAAGTTTGTGCTTTTGATACAGAATCAGTGCTCCAAAAGTAGTAGTTTAAATACAGTTCTCACAAGTGACAATAGTAATCGTAGCAAGCTGTAATTTACGTGAAAGACATAAAGCAAGCAGCCTAAATTAAAACTTACATTGTGTTTTTTTCGCATCAACAGAACAATGGTTGCTGTGCATCAGGTTTTATATTTCCATTCGGTTTAAAAGTATAAGTGAAATTACCTTAGTGCTGCTGATACACCTTAACATCCTGTCGCAAAGACAAGGCGTAATTGCAAGTGGCTGGTAGACAGCCTGTGGGCCTTAGGTATGTAACTCCTTGAACCAGAAGTGCCATTAGGAGGTGCAGACCTAGGAACAGAACATGTATGTTGTTCTCCCAAATGGAAATATCTAATTTTTTTGGTAGACATGCTCAGACTTCTCGTTTCTTGGTGCTGCCCAGAGTGTCAGTACTTCAGATCTCAAAATTTACAGTATTTCTTTAAATTAATCAGCCTGAGTATCACTTATTTTAACTTTACCTTTCTGTTTTCCTACATTTAAAAATGCATTTTTCCCATTGTTGTGTAAACACCCCCAGATAAGGAAATTAAGTTGACTAATACACAGAGTACTCTCATGTGCAAAACTAGACCCGTTCTCTGCACTCAGTTCTGATAATAACACTCATTATCGATGTAAAAAGTGGTTAAAACCAAGGTTTTTATGTAAATGACTTAAAAAGTTGTTAACACTTCTTTTCAAGAAGTGTCCATTTCTGTCAGGGTGGAAACCCCTTACAGATATGTTCTGAAGTGTTATAATGTTGTTATTATACGGTGATACAAGATGTTTAGGATTTCCAGTATTTTTTTTCCTATTTTTGATTGAATACTTTGGTATAATACTACAGGAGAATAGGTAAAGAAAGGAGCTGTTAATACTGCCGCAGTTTCTATTGTTCTACATTCTCCATTGGCTCCATTAGTTACTGTAGAAATCAAAAGGGCTGCAAGTCAAAGTCAGGTTAGTAATGGCATTTTTTTTAATGTGGACTTTGATTTTAGAAGAGTTTAAAGCCTTTCTGGGGACTGGCTGCTACGCTGCAGCACAGGAGAAGTTTGTCATTAAGAGAAATTAGCCTAATAATAATGATTGTTAAATGCAATGCTAGGTAGCTCTATCGTTGTTGAAACATCCAACAGAAAAATCTTATTTATAAGACTTCAATTTTATACTGGCCCCACTTACAAATCTGAAATTGATTTTCATTCTGTAATGGGAAATGACAGCTTGTTAGCTCTTAGAAACGATTAAACTGCTGTAAGAGCACCCTCCCCCCTTACATTAAGCACCTCAAAGTACTGTGGTTGCTTTAATAGGAAATTTTCAGTCCAGTTCCCATTTGAAAAGTGACTTCAAAAATTACATTGTTTATTGGTGCTAAATAATTCAGGATCTCACTTGCCTTAGTTGATGTAACAGAAATTTTTTTGTGTGTTAGCTGCAAGGCTTTGAAAATTGGGTTAGGATTCTTTTGGCAAGCCCATCAGCTACTGTAGAACAGTTCTACCATTGGCGTTGGACTTGATAACGTGATAGAAATGGCAGCACTGAAAAAGGCAGTCAAACTTCAGTCATACAGGACATCAGCAGCACCTCTCTAAAAGGTAGCTACTTGAGAGTATGTATCAAACCGTCGTCAGAACAGGAGGAGGTGCCATAGAGTACAGTTCGTTGGGGAATACTGGGCCCTGGCATGCCATTAACAGTGAAGAAAAGTAAATGGGAGTGTAGTAACAAAATTACTCTTACATGCAGCTGGGACTAGGTGAGACATTGTCAGTTCCAGCAGGGAATATTGCACAAAAAGGAGGCAGAATAGCCATCTGAAAAGCAGGTAATAAATAAGGTGAAAATAAGGAAGACTGCTGTATCCTGTGCAGACTGGCTCCACTACTCAGCTAGAAGGCAAAACATCCAGCACACTGCTAAATGTCTTCTACACGCCCATTGCAAGCATCTGCCCATCTGTAAGCTCCAAGCGAAATGCCATTGGAGGCTTCCTCTCTTCTTTCTGCTTGCTTTGAGGATTTTGGATGTACAAGTGGGACCCCTTTCTGGTTTTGTATATGCAGTAGACCATGGTCCTACCTCTGGTAACTTCAGGAATCTGGTAGGCTGCATTGATGACCTAATTGGTTTGCTTTCCAAAAATTCCAGCTCCTCTGAGGAAATGTTGCTGCCACATCAAGCTCTGACGTTCTCTTTTTTTCTGAGTATTGTGGGAGCCAACAGTATTGAAAAACTTCTCCAAAGTGAAGGCTACTCACCACCCAAGTGAGGGTGTCTACCTGGCAGCACCAGAGGCTGGAACACAGGGCAGTGCTGGTAACATTGCAAACTACCTTCTGCTATTTAATCTGCTTTTTCAAGAAGCAGCAGCAGAGTGCTTATAAATACCACCTTCAGGACAGGAGTCCAGTTGCGGGATGCAGCGCAGTCACGTTTAGCACTTGAGTGAATGATCCCTTCTCGTCCATACGTAGCCAGGCTGTACAGGTTTAGCAGCATTTAGTATTGTTTATCCTTAAACTTTCCTTCTCTGCCCTGGAGACTATAGGATTGGATGGGAACTCCCTGAAGTGACTCAAGCTCTTCCTTTCCAAACAGAGGAGCTGTTGTGGGAACTACTCTTCCACCCCCAAGTCTTCAGCATAGGCATCTCAGGAAGCTTGGTTTGCTCTGGGGAGGAACGTGGGCAGAAGCCTGAGCAATATGCTGTTCTTCATCAAATGCAAACAACATGGTCTTTGTGTTTAGCTGGAACTAGTCCTCGATTAAGAACAGCTGGCTAGTACTGAGCTCACATGGGCTGACGGGCTGCTGGAAGGAGGAAGGACTGTTTTAAAAAATTCTTGCTGTAGTTTTCCTCACTGTCGAGCTATCAGCCTTTGGAACAAGTAGATACGCAGCTGATTGCTTAATGCTAGTTAAAGTCCATGTATTGTTTAAAACCCAAACAAACCCAAGCCTCATCCCTCTCTCTGCTGTTACTGCCTGCAGCTGGCCATAAGATCATAGCTCTTCATGTTAGGTTTGGATCTAGCCAGACCAACTGACACACATGGTACCCAGATCTGGTCACTCCAGCTTCTGCCTCAGAGTGAAAATCTGTCACTGCCCCCCACCCATGTTCCCAACTCCAGCTGATGCAGGGTGCCCTTCTGCTTTGCAAAAGGGTTGCTAGGATTTCACTGCCTGAGTTTGCTGAACTGGGTTATCGTTATCTGCTCCAAAGTTAGGCTAACAGAAAGTCTCTGTATGCTCTTTTATGTGATGCTGATACGAAGACCTTGTAGCATGCAAATAATTGCATTCAAATAGCCATTAGCATGAATAATTAGAAAAATGTAAGATTTTGCAGTGGATTGCTGTACTAGTAAAATGTATTACATATTTTGGCTCTTATAATTTGGTTTATAAACCAAATAATTGCTCAATCTCAAATGTTATGTAAGTGTCCTGGTTTCAGCTGGGATAGAGTTAATTTTCTTTCTAGTAGCTGATATAGTGTTATGTTTTGGGTTCAGTATGAGAAGAATGTTGATAACACACTGGTGTTTTCAGTTGTTGCCAAGTAGTGTTTATACCAAGTCCAGGATTTTTCAGCTTCTCATGCCCAGCCAGCAAGAAGGCTGGAGGGGCACAAGAAATTGGGAGGGGACACAGCCAGGACAGCTGAACCAAACTGGCCAAAGGGATATTCCATACCATGTGACGCCATGACCAGTATATAAACTGGGGGGAGTTGGCCTGGGGCGGGGCTTGGGAACTAACTGGGCATTGGTAAGCAGATGGTGAGCAACTGCATTGTGCATCACTTGTTTTGTATATTCCAATCCTTTTATTTTTATTGTAATTTTATTATTGTTATTATTATTATGTTTCTTCCTTTCTGTTCTACTAAACTGTTCTTATCTCAACCCACAAGATTTACTATTTTTTTCCTGATTCTCTGCCCCATCCCACTGGGTGGGGTGGGGAGTGAGTGGCTGCGTGGTGCTTAGTTACTGGCTGGGGTTAAACCACGACAGTGTCAAAGAGGTTTTCTTCTTATTTTGAAGCATCTGGCATTGGCACATGTTTTCATCACTGAAAATTCCTGGTTTCTAGGTTACTTTTGGTACAGATAAGAGAGCCTGTTCCCCTCCAGGGTGTTACTTTTCACAGTTCTGCTCAGTTTTCCACTTGTTGACATAAACCAGCTTTCAGTCAACAGTTCTTTTGATGAGGTATTAGGCAGAATGGAGTTATTTCAGCTCATTCCCCTAGCTATTTAGCTCTTGTAATGGTAACAGGAATAAAACTGAGTAAATTGGATTTTTTTCCTGTCCTTAAGAGGAGGAGAGATGAGATGGATTATAGATAGGGAATACACTTGTTGGATTAAAAAATTGCTAGCACACTGATTAAGATTCTCTGTTTCTGTCTAGGCAAAGTCTGGCTACACGAATCTCACTGGGATTGATTACTCTCCTTCTGCAATACAACTTTCAGAAAAAGTAAGAGAGAAAGAAGGGATGTCTGACATTAAATTAAAGGTAAGTTTTGAGAGAAAGTTTAGTGAGGAAATAGAAAGCAATTGAACCCAAGATTAAATGACCTAATTGATACTTGGGTGTACTCAGTGTACTATATTAATGATGTATTTTGACATTCATTTGTGAGAGAACTCTTAACCAAATAAATCTGTATTTGCAAGAAGATTTTTGGTCTTTTTTTTTTTCCCATTTCTAATAGTCATTAGGGCTAACAAGACTTCCCTGCTTCTAGCAGGGAGCAGAATAGTAGATCGCCATTGGGCGAGTCTGTATTTTAGCTGCTGCATTCTGAATTTCAGATTTGAGATAGAGGATGAAATCCTTAAGTGACAGAATCCCTACCAGTAGCTGTGTAGCAGGAAGTTTGAGAGGCCCTGCGGGAGCAGGGGGTGGGACCAGATGACCTCCAGAGGTCCCTTTCAACCTCAGCCATCCTGTGATTCTCTGACTGCCTTTCATTCTGAGCTCTCTCTCTACTACGCTGTTTTATCCTCCAGCTCTGTACCTGTATGATGTCTCTGTTCTTGTATGTCAGTGGTAATCTCTTTGTGGCAGGCACTGTCTATTCTTCTGTGTTTGTACAGTGCTTAGCATGCAGCACCTAGGAAACCAGGGATCAAAGTACAAATAATGATTTAAAGAATGAACTTCAAGCGTGTTAGTTTGAGCTTTAGATGGGTAGGTGTATACATGGGCTTTACAGCAAATAGATCATCACATAATACGTAGAGAAGAAAGAAGCTGACAGGACATTGTAAGTGTGAAAAGCCTGTGCGTAACCTTTTCCTAAGCACACCTATTGATAGGTTTGAGGCTTTTTATTTTAAAGTATTGGTTTGCTTTAAAGATTCAGGAACTCCTGAGAAGAAGATTGTTTTCACAGTTGTAGACTTCTGGTTTAGGTAGAAGACTTCCTGGCTCCATCAGCTGAGCTGTCAGGATTTGAGATTTGTATTGACAAGGGGACTTTTGATGCCATAAGCCTTAATCCTGATAACGCGGTGGGAAAGAGGAAGCAGTACGTGAGATCTCTCTGCAGTGTATTGAAACCAGAGGGCTTTTTCCTCATAACGTCTTGCAACTGGACCAAGGAGGAGCTGTTGAATGAGTTCAGAGAAGGTAAGCAGTTGAACAGAACCATGTGCCAAATTATGGTTGTTCAAGGATGCGATGGGTGAATTTTAATGTCTATGTTAGTGTGTTGGCTTTCTCAGATCAAGATTAGACAAGATAAAGTGACTAGTAAATACTTCAGCCTGTCTTCCCTATGTTTTCCTCAGGAATTACAGCTTCTGCATTTGCCAGTGCCAACGTGCCAGGGGAGGACAGGTTTTGTTGTATTTTGGAGGATGAGGATTTCAGTCTAGTTACACTGGGAAAGTGTATACCCGGGTGATACTTGTTCGGTTCTTTATTACCAGATCCAGTTCACCCATCCGATTTCTTTGAAATCGGGGTAACATTGTTACCCATATTTAGGGGAACTGGCAAGTCTGTGACCGCGACCTTTTACGTCACCTCCTCAGCGACCTTTCTGATCCACCCAGAAGGGTTTTTTTTTTACATGCTGGTTAGCTCCTGAATCTCATGCCTGAGGCTTGAAACTCAGTGTGGATCTAAAACAACCATCCCTTCTGGGGAACTAAAATTACTGGCAAGTTATCATCTTTTCTGCCATTAATTTGTGTGAGTCAGCCAGCTAAGATTTTTATTATCCATGGAAGGGTTTCAGCTGTATAAAGCAGTGGTGCAGTGTAACAATACAGTCCTATAAACGTACAGAGTGACTGACTTGCAAGCTTTCCAGACAAATAAAGAATGGTTTGCAAAGGGTTATCCAAGAGGAGAATAAAATTACTTCCTTCTAATAAAAGCATTTTAATTTCTGTCTGGCAGGATTTGAAATTCTGGAGGAGCTGCCAACACCCAAGTTTTGCTTTGGAGGAAGAATTGGAAACAGTGTAACAGCATTGGTTTTCCAAAGGAAAAAAGTGAGGCCATCCATCTTGGACAAATTAGATTAGTTGAGAAAAGTCTGAACTTTAAACCTGACAGAAAACCTCAGACACGTGTATAAATAAATGCTCTTTGAGTACACAGTAAAATACTCTGTATGGAACTCTAAGGGACTATAAAACATTGCCCTAGAAACATTTCAGCTTTGCATAACTTGCCCGTAAATTTTGTCCTTGCTACAACCTCACTTGTTTTAGGGAAGCTGCACGTTTGTAAGTGAGAGAGAAATAAGGCATTGTAAATACGGAGACTAATGTAACTGAGTGATATTTGTGTTTGGAACACAAAGATTCTCTGGTATTTAATTTCTGTATTGGTAATCAGTGACCAATAAGAGGCAAAGGTATTCTACAAAACAAAAATCTCATTTCTCTGTTGTGTGGTGTAATAAGCAACAAGCTTTTGCAATGTAAGTGCTGGATCTTCTGGTTTTTTCTTAGGTGAATATGAATGTAGCTGTTAAGGGGGGAAATGGATATAAAAGCCATAGCACTTGCAAAAAAGGACCAGTTAGTGCTTTAAATTCAGATTTTCAGAGATTCTCAGACTCAGCATAGTTCTGTCTCTGCTGATATAGCTCAAATCTTTTCCCACGGAGGGAGTGTTTTTAAAAATCTCACTTGCCTGAATGTGTGCATGCTTCGTCAGTTATTTTCACTGATCTCATAAATATATAAAGGTGTGATGTTACAGTCTCACTAGCATGTGACATATGCCTCCTTCATTATTAATTTGCTATATAGTAATGTCTTAAGAGCCAACAACCGCATGTTTTCCAGTGAATTTCTCAGGACAAACTTTAGCTGCATAAATCCAAAAGAATTCAAAGCATAACTAGCCATTCCTTTTTCCTTTTTAAAATTTCTTTTTTTAAACCTCTGCATGTGATCCTTTTGCTTAATTTCTTTGCCTTTATTTCTTCTGTTGTTTTGTATTTTCAGAACACTACTATTGCTTGAAAGGTAGGAAAATGAGTTTTCTTTATGCCTTGACAGACACATTTGCAGGTGACAATCAACTTGTTCTTTCAAACATCAAGGAGGCCCTATCAGGCAGTCAGGTTTTGTTTCACAGGCAAGGTCATGTTTGCTTATCAGAGAATTGCTTCTCCTAGTTTCCAGACTTCTCCTAGTTTCCAGGGTTCAGGAGATCTTTAAGGGCTCAAGAAATACTTATAGTCCTTTCCCAGGATAGGAAATGAGGTATTATTTGCACAGTGGTGAGTCCACCCTCTGTGATCCATCTGGTGATGTCTTCAAGGTAGCAATCCTAAATTTTACATCTTTTTGCAAAATGGGATATACTGGTTCCACTGGAAGAATAGTCTATCACCAGTGGTGAGAAAGTTTAGTCCCAGTGAATAGCTCTTTGCATATTTGGTCAGGCTTGCGTTCCCAGCCTGAGTGTCAAAACCACGGTCTTGTTATCATTTGGGTGACTATTGTAGTACGATGTACTGCATCTGCCCAGCAGGCTTCCAGCAGCCGACAGGAGTGCTATGAAATGTAAGTAGTAATTCAGACAGAGGATTTTTTTGATGGAGTAGTACAAAGGAGTCGAAGTACACTTATGATAACAACCTCAATAAAAAGTCTACGACATTTTTTTAGCCAATTTGGCATCAGGTAGAGTTAATACAAGCAAATTTTAATTGGCAGGTACTCTGGCAGGATGCATTTAGGGCATCTGTTTTATTCCTGTCTGTAATTTTTGCTAACGAAGGCATGATATGTATTTAATCATGGAATGAAAATAAAGTCATGGCTGTCATGGATTTTCTTTAATCAGTTAGGAGGAATTTAACTACAGATTCACGCTCCAAAAGATATGTAACATTCAGGACAAGTATTGTTTTCTCCTCTTCATAGGACTGATTATCATTAGATTTTTGTTCTCTAGGTAGTATTTTTATATCATTTGTAAAGCTAAAAATAAGTTTCCTAAAATGGTTACACAGAAATTTTAGCATCAGAAATCATCTAAGTGTGTCATGCAAGTTGTATGATCAACCACTTTCAATTAGTATCTTTAGCAAGGCATTTGGAAGCAATGATAGTAATTCGCTATTTTCTCTTGCTATCATGTTGCTGTTTTCCAAATGTTCCGGACAGCTATTGTATTTCTTTTTGGAATTATTTCCTCCTATATGAATACATTTTCTATCAGGGAGGCTTCTTAGAGGTGGGGAAAGGCTGAGAACCAACCTCCTCTTCCAGCCTACCTCATTATTTGCCCAAGTTCATGGATTATTGAGAGCTTCCACTTCAAGCATTTCCCTACCGCTTCTGGGCTGTATATAGCTCCATAGGCAGCAAGTCTTCAGAGATGCAGTTCTTCTGCTTTACCTTTGGCATTATGGGGTCCAGTCATAAGGTGGAGATACACACACTAACGTCACCACTAAAATGTCATCCTGCTGCCCAAAGGTGTCACGGGCCTATTGTTGGGAGTCTTAAATGCTAACTGTCTGAAGGAGTTTGGGACAGGAATGTGTTTTCGCCATGGAGAAGGGTCTGGGCTTTGGCTGTCGGCAGTCGTCTTCACATCTGTGTGTTGTTCTGGGGCAGAATTCCCGTGCCTGTCTGCTTCTCAGGTCCATATAAAAGTTTTCTAGTAACATGCTCAATAAAGCTGAAAAGAGCAAGCCTGCAGATAGGTGCCTTTATAGGGAGGATGGGTAGGGAGTGGAAAAATGGAGTGGCTCTCACACGTGGAAAGGTTTTGATTCCTAAATTTGTCATGGCCCCTCTTTAGCCTCAAACGAGCACACAAGCTATTGCTTGAAACTAAGGATTTCTGCATCTGAGTTTGCATATTCTTTCACAGGCCCAAGCACTTTCAAGTATCACTGGAGAGTAGAAAAATGCTTGTTAAACATGTTTTAGAAGATTTATTTTAAGGCAATAATAACCAAAGGCTTACTGTTTAAAATCTGCTCTGTTGGAAACCTGGTATTTTATGAATAATGGAGTCTAGGGAGGAGCTCTAATACTGACTTAAGCAATGGCTTTTTTCTGACTAGTAGGATTTGGAAATGACGTGTCAAAGAATGTCCTTGATTTGGGGCAGTTCATCTTGCTAGATGGTTCTTCATGAAGGTATGATCTCTAAATGTTGATGCTTTTCAGTGAAACACCTCTTGAAAAAAAAAAAGAGGCAGAGGAATAAGCAGTGAGTTAGGAGGAGTGAGTTTTTGCTTGTAGTTTGGGCAGTGCTTCATGGTAGGTCATGAAGGCTGGTATCTTCATGACCACACGGTTGCGTGGCTCTTGGTTTCAGCTGCAACGCCAGACTACAGGAGAATAAATGCAGCCTTTGAAATATGTTCTACTGGTATTGTTTTGCTATCTGAGGACTGTGTATGTGATTCCTCTGTCAAACGTGAGGTTTGTGGGTAGTAAAACTGACATCTTCCGTGGATCTCAGCAGCAGTTGAGCCCGCAGACTATTCTTGCAGTACCAACATCTGTGTTTGGCGCAGCTCAGACATCTGATACCTGACTCCTGATATGTGCTATTGCCAAGCAAACTGTATTTAGGGATTCTCTTTTTCAGGCATTTACTGAGAGAGGCCATTGTAGTTGTTGTGGGGCTTGTACTACTGAAAGAGCTTGCAGCAATTTATGTTGGATTTTTACAGGGTGTATCAGGGATGTGAACTGTCGGGATGAAATACCTGAAAGAGGAGACCAAGTGAAATTAAGGAAATAAGTATTGGTTTGAGATGTCAGATCTAGGGGAGTTTCTACACATGGGACTCTGCTAGAGCGTAGGGTAAATAGGTTCTCAAGACAAAAAGCCTTTGCCCTTTCAGCATCACAGTACCTTCTTGAAGTAAATATTTGTATAATCATGTTTATATAAATTAAAAAGTGAGAAATACCAGACATGAAAATCATGACGCAACTGAATGAACACAGAAAATTCAGAGGGAAGGGTAATGTTCCCATTCTCCTTGACTTCCCTCTTGGTGACCAACTTGTTATTTATAAGAAAGTATGTTCATTTAACAGTCCTTAAGGAGCCGAAATAGTCAACTGCATTGCTGTCTGTAGGCTGTTTTTTAAATGTTAATTTTTTTGGAAGGCTTAGAAGATAGGGAATTAATATTCTGTTCTTGAACTTCAGTGTAATTCTGTGGTCTAAAACGAAGAATTTCTGGGAGCTACCATTTTTTTGAAGAGCTGTTGGGTTATGTCAGAAACACTAACAGAATTATGGCAGCTGCTCTTCCAGACAGGGCCAGCAATGATGAAGCATAAAATTACAGGCTTTCTATCCTCTCAGGAGAATATTTCTTCAAATCATTATCGAGAGCATCAGGTTGAAATAAGTGTTTGCGTTATGGGCTCACCCTCTCGATTTCAAAACCAATGTTGCAGCACCATTTCTGAAAACCAGGAACGGCCAGCTGCCTTGATTGTATCATAGCATTTAGGGTATTTGACACCTATAGCGACAGGAGACTTTCAGCTTTTTTTACTTTCTATTTCTCAAAATGATTTTTAAAAGGAGCTTTCAGATGTTTGGGGTTTTAATCCTGCCATTGCTATTTACAGGACAGCTGGTTATACCTGAGTTAAGAAGTGCATGTCCCACCACACAGGTCTCAGGTGTGAGAGTCTCCGGAGAACAAATAAAGTGTGCAATAAACAGTGGTGTAAGCAGACTGCCCTACACCTTCAGTGCAATAATAAGGTGTTTCAAGGGTTGACCATAGGATACCAATATGGAAGCTGTGTCTGCGGTACAGGATTTGCTGTACGGAACCAGAGCACTCTCTGAGGCTGGGCTGACGTCTTCACAACGTTTGCGTTATCCTTGTCTCTAAGCAATGAAGAAAGTTCTCTTCTGAGGGAACGTGTCTGTGGCTAGAAATGGAGATGTTCTCTCATGTAACTTGTGTCCAAATTATTTTGGTTCTGCACAGGTTTCTGGTGCAGGCCGTGACATCTCTGGGGCTGAAGGGTCAAAGGCCTGAATGGACAAATGAGGTGGTGAACTGAGACCACTCACTTAGCACAACTGGGCTTTGCATCCAGGTGTGCAGAGTGAAGCCACATGTACGAGGTGGATGGACACCCATGAAGCTACGAAGCTGCTCTTGGCAGCTTCTCTGGAGTTATTTTTACGTAAGGATGAGTTCTTGAATAGCTTTTCTGGTATATTAGGCACAGCATGCTTTTCTTCATCACTGACGCTGGCTTCCATGTATTTCCACGTTCCAGGAATGCACTGGCAGCACTGTAGCCATTGTGAGGAAAATCTGCATATATATACTCCGCTATGTCCGTTCTCCTGTGTTCCAGGATGCCTGGTAAAAGGCTGCCAAAATTTATGTTATTTCATACCAGACAAAATCTTTAAGTATGGTATTTAGCAACATACAGCAAAATTTTCAGTGTTTTGGCACTTGGATTGCTTTCCTAATCTTGGCATGCTGAAAGGTAAAGAACACGACTTGCTACAACAATAACTGCTTTATTTTATAGGCCCTCTAAGCATTTTAACATATCGAATCGTCTCCTGTAAAATATGTGGAGAGCACATAGAAAATAATCAGGCCAGGGCTTTGCGTTGCCGTAAGGAGATCTGCCTTTGTGCTCCCATTGCTCGCTGCCTTTTCTGGGGTAAGAGGAGAGGAAGGCTGCGCAGCGTTACCTACCCCTTGGCCGAACGGGTGGTACGGACACCTGCGGAGGGGATGGCTTTATCATATGCCTTGGCTGCAAGTATGTTGAGCCTGACCTTGTGGGTAGCAGCTAAATTGAGGAACAATTAATGGATACCTAGGGCTTTCAGTGAAAGGGGATGAGGTGTTATAGCCTCAAGACAAAGGAGAAGGAACGCTGGCGTGTTTTATTTGACACAAATAAGGGAAAAGCCAACCTGTGGCTTAATTTCCATTTGTTAGGTAACAGTATAGCTTGAAATGAGCCCATTTCTAGGTTACTGGAAATTAAACTGAGTGCTGTCAGGCAAACAAATGATGTAGCCGCAAGGTAGCATATAAATTCTGGATAATCGCAAGTGCATAAGCCTGTGCTGGAGAGCCAGAGCTAATAAACACTAGTGAGGGAACAGAAACGAACCTCAGCACAGTCACTCCAGCGCCAAGTGTTCATGGACAGTGTCACACGTCAAGCAGAGGTGGGAAGAATGTGCGTTTATTGAGTAATTTGAAATGTTGATAGGGTTGTGAACTGAAACCTCTCATTAGCAGCACAGAGATGTGCACGCATGGTGTGATAAGCCTGCATCCAGCCTGAAACGCCAACCAAGAAAAGGCAGGCTGAAGGCAGTTTGTCAGTTAGATTTTCTCTAATGCTTCCCCTAAAACACAAGTTGGTGTTTCCAGCAGAAGGATCTAGGCTCTTTCACCCCAATTTGCAGGAGTAATTAGCCTCGCTGACTGCTGCCCTACCCTAGGGTGCCTCAACTCCATGGGTACTGCATTTCTGCTTATCCAACGTAGCGTGCTGGCTGCTTTTGGGCATGTCCACAGCTGCCTTGGTTCTTGTGAATGATGGACAACTAACTCTTGGCTTATCTTAAGCCGATTCAGACACAAACATGGCTGACAAAGTGATTAGCGCAGTCAAGCGAGAGGAGGTTTCGCATACGTATTTCATGGTCTATTTATTTTATCCGTCAACTGTTTCCATTGCACCTAGTCTGGGGCAGCCCGTAGCTCAGCAGTCGTGCCCTCTGCCAAGGCAGGGAGGGAGGCAGCAAGCGAAGCGGGAAGCCGAAACACAAAGCTGTTGCATGTGTGTAGCAAATAACCTGTGAAATAAAAGAAGGATTTTTAGGTTTATCGTATGCCAAATGTAGTAAGAACTACACTCCTCATTACAACCCTCTCTGCACAGCAACGCTTCACTTGTTTTGAGTATCAGGTCTCCTTGATTCAGATACTCTCTGACCTAGAACACACTGATCGTATTACAGAGATGTGCTTGTTCCCTGGGTATGAAACATTTGTTAAAAATACTTCTGCTCCCTGTTATTTAGATTCTGTGAATTTCAGGATTTCCCCTGAAACTGGAGTGTGGCTTCTGAAACTGGTCTCCATTCTGTGCTGTTGGAGACCTTCGGTGGAGCCAAAGATGTCCTTGTGAGTACGTGGTACCTGGCCCAGCCGGGTGGCTGGGACATCAGCCTGCGATGGGGACA
The DNA here is from genome assembly GCF_900496995.4 of Aquila chrysaetos chrysaetos. Taxonomy (NCBI): domain Eukaryota; kingdom Metazoa; phylum Chordata; class Aves; order Accipitriformes; family Accipitridae; genus Aquila; species Aquila chrysaetos. The sequence continues at coordinate 4,372,851 of NC_044014.1, forward strand.
CTTGGACTCTCCGCTTGGCTTCGGGCGAGTCTCTTACCTGTGTTCCTTGCCTGGCAGGAGAAGCAGAAGGATAAAACCGTAAATAACTGGGATTGCTCAGGTGCTCAGAACAGCACAGAGTTGTAGGTCATCGTGAAAAGGACGCTTCTGAAATTGTTAGCAACTGTAGTGCATATGACTGGAATAACAACAAACTGGAGTAGAGAGCGAAGCGTTATAAAGGCTGCGCAGAAAGCAGGCTGTAACTGCAGCCAACTCCTGTGCACTGGAAGTGAAGGAAATTGTGTCTATCTGTAGGGCTTAGCACTGTCACAGCTAAATGTTTTAATGACTTGGACCCCAGTATAATTTCAGAAGGACCATGGGGATCATTAGCTTCTTTCCTACCCACAGAGTTTCCATCTCAACAAGGAAGGCTCCTAGTCAGTGGGTAGCAAAGGCGCCGACATCTGAGACAAAAACACAAATTAAATCAGCTCAGAATGTAACTGACTGAATTTTCTGTCCACGATGACTAAACTCTCATGCCCAATTCTTTAAAGCTTGAAAATGATTTCTGTCTTTTCCCCTTCTGACAAAGATCTTCTGCACTGTCACCAGAGCAGGGACCCATGACCAGTCTTTACATTTAAACAACGTTACTGAAAATACTATCTGTGGAAAACAGGTTTATGCTTTGGCAGCAGGCTTTCACACAGGCTGATAATGCTCCACAGCCAGCTCATCTGTCAGAAAGCACGGAGGATGAGAGGTAGAAAATGCTCGGTTTGGACCGAGCTGCAGACGCAGACAGAAAGCAACCTTCTGCTTGGTTCTTGGAGACCAAGACTGCACTGTGCAAGGCTGCCACGGGAATGGATTCAATTACACTGCAAGCTTTATTACTGAAATATTCAGCTGGGAAACCATAAGAAAACATTTTCAAACTTGATTCCCAAAGTTCTGGAAAAGGAGTTTGCAAGTGTTTTATTGCTGCCAGTCTCAGTACGTGATAAGAAAAGCAAACACTGAGTGGGATGGAGGAGCCTGATGCAAAAGCCCCTTCACATCATCAAGCCCTTTTTCCTGTTCGTAGTCCACTCATACCGGCCCCTCCTGCCTAATTTTATATGTAGCAAGTACGGAGTCACTTTTGTTGAGATCTGTCCTCGCTACGTTGGCAGGAGCTGCTCCGTTGTCAAATCTTCTCCCACTTCTTCTGCTTACTTACCTCCTTTCTTCTTTATTACATTAAATACTGTCAGTCTTCTTCGACATTTATTTGGCATCTTGGGCCGTGCACCAGCGGGGCAGGACATCCGAAGCACTGCCGAGTTACACACCTAAAGCCTCCCTCGCCGTTCAGCGCACACATGCCCTTACTCGTTCCTACTTGCCATCGCCAGCAGCGTGCCCGGCCATCCAGCTGGGTGGATGAAATTTAGCCCCGGATTCATTCCCGATGACATCTGTGTTGTCTGCTCGCATATGTTCAAGATTAATGTTTAGGCTCTGTTTTGTAATGAGTTCTAAATCTTCCTTTTAGCTGTCATGTAGTTTCCTTGTTCGCTAATTACGCTCGCTTTTGGAAGAAGCCTACGTGCTGCGCGCAGTTCGGCTTGGATGGATGGAAAATGTTATTGTTAGAGCAGATTGCTTCTAAAGGCCGTCTCCCAAGTGAAGCCAAGCAGACGTGTCTTTGAATACTGCAGAGGACCCACGGCCACCTTCAGCCTGCCAGTATTTTGCTGAGCTTGTGTTCTGTCGAACGCCTCTTCCCCAAAGAAATGCTGGGAAAACGGAGGAAGATTAAGGATTGGGATTTTTGGCCAAATCCCGCCGGCGGGTACGGTGGCGGACGGTGTACACCTGCGATGCGCTAAAACTTCAGGGCTACTTCATATTGGGGGGGACCCTTCCATGGGGTCTGATGGAGTCCAGCCCTCCTCCTCCTCCTCCGGCCGTGCCACCAGGAGTCACTCTCGGCCTCCGAACGGGGCCGCGGAGCCCCACGCGAGTCGGCACTAACGCAAGGAGGAGAGCGGTGCCTACCACCGAGCCGGGCGCTGCTCGGACTCGCCTTTTTTTTTTTTTTTTTTTAATTAGTTTTGGGTTTGATTGGTTTGTTTCCCCCCCCCCCCTCCAAACACCCCCGCACGCTCGCTCTGAGCTACGTTTAACCCCCAGAACCGCAGCTCCTTTCCTCCCCCTTACCTCGCACCGACACCCCCGGTGCGCGGCTCCCCGCCGGTGACCCGCGGCGGGGAAGGCGGACCGGCGAGGGGGGGGGTTTGTTTCTCCGCCGTGCTCCGCAGGTGCGGGCCGGGCCCTGCCTCCGCCGGCCCCGCTCAGGAAGTGACAAGCGCATTTCCTCCTCCTTTTCCCTTCCCTTCCCTCCCTCCGCCCCGCCCGCAGCACGGCGGCGGCGGCGGCAGAGGGAGCGCGGCTCGGAGCGGTGCCCGCGGCCGGGCCGCCGCCACCACCACCCGCCACCCACCATCGCCACGGTAAGCGCCCGAGTCGCGCTGTCACTCGTGTCCGGCAGAGATAGAGAGGGGGGGGGGGGGGGGAGGTCCCGCCGTGCACATCCCGGGGGGCGGCGGACAAAGGGCGGCGGTGCGATCTGCCCTGCTCCGGGGTCCCCATATACCCCCCCCCCCCCCCCCCGCCCCGGCCGCTGCGCATCCTCGGTCCCCCGCGGGAGCGGAGCGGCGGGGGTCCCCGCTTCTCTCCGCTTCTCTCCCGTCTCCGCCCCGGAGGAGCGGGCTGGGGGTTGCCCGCCTTTGTGCCGCCGAGTCCCGCGTCCCCCGTCGTGTGTGTGTCTTCCCCCCCCCCCCCCCCCCCCGGCCCCAAGCCGGCTTTCGGCCCCGTGGGGTGAGCGGTGTCGGGGCTGGGGTCAGCCCCGGTCCCGCTGGATTCGGTGGTGGCGGCGGCGGAGGAGCCGCCCGGAGGGTCCAGAGGGAGCGAGGTGCGGCGGGGGGGGGCTGCCGGTGTGTGCCCGGGGAGCGGCGGGGGTTGCTTTGCCGGGATGCTCAGCCCTCGCCGCGGTAGAAAAGCCTTTTCGGGACGAGCTCCCGTCGCCCGCCCGGCGTGCCGGGGGGTGTCGCGGGTGGGGTGAGAAGGTCTCCTCTCCAAAGTTTTGCGTGTGGGGAGCAAGCGTGCCTCTCCTCCTCGGATTACTCTGCCTTTGCCTCTAATTTCTTCCTCCAAATGCATCAACACGTGCTTTCCTTTCTCCCGGCCGAGAGCGATGTTCAACCGGGCTGAAACTCGGCAGGTCGGCGGGCTCGGTGCAAAATTCCCCAGGCTGGGGGGCTGCCCGGGGCGGGGGGGGGGGTCTGCAGCCCAGGAGAGCAGTGGCCGTGGTTGAGCATCACCGCAGAGATGCTCTCCAGCCCGTCCGGGGCCGTCGCACACGCTTGCCACGGTTTTCACGCCTGGCGTGGGTGAGGTAGCTCATGGCATGGAGGAGGGGGTGCGGGTCTGTGCCCCCCCCCCCGCCCCGGGGGGGTCTCCGGTGCTGCGGCGAGACACTGCAGCTCCTCGCTGTGCAAAGTGCTCTGGCAGCCGAGTTGTCCTAGAAAGTCTGTAAGTCTTGTTTCTCCATTCGGTGACGTCAGGTCGTTCAAATTAGACGCTACGTGAAGATTTCACGTACAGCTGTACGCGAAGATTTCATGAATAAGGGTTTTCTCCTTGATAATTTTAAGATTTAATTTACTTGACGGAGAGAGCGAGTTTGCAACAGCACGGTGCCTGTCGCTGGGTAGTGCCGCCGTCTCTCTCTGTGCCGTGCGGCCTCCACGGAGGCTGGTGTACCTTGGCAGAGCATGCCCTCCTTAGGAAATCCTCTGGAGTAAAAAGTAAGCGTAATTTGTTATGAAATAGGCTGATAGACCAAACTTCAGTTCGCGATTGAAACCAGATGTGCATATTTTCCTTTTGAATCCTCAAACAATAACAGAAGTCTATTTTGACAGATTAAAAACTACTTGCAAATTGCAGGGGTAGCGGTGTCTTGCGATAATACAGTAAAAACACGGAGGGCTGCGAGCACCTCCGCCCGCCTCTCACCAATATCGGGTATCTCCGAGCGCAGGAGGCTGCCGCTGCGTTCCCTCCGATCGCAAGGCGCAGATTCCCTTGGCTCGCCTCTGACACGGGCAGAACTATTTACCAGGGCTTGGCTGAGGGCTGGAAAAAGAAATAAAGAAACCCCCAAACAATGTAGATAATGTTTCTAGCGAAAATATTTGGGGTGGGTCACGAAACAGGTTAATTAGAGCGATAGTAAAAAACCTGAATTTCAGAGCGGTTTGCTCTGTTATTACCTGTCGTGGCTCACTGTAGGCTTGAAGAGAGCTTCTGATTTATTTCTTTGGTTTTAAAAGTCCTGCAGAGCCTGAGGATGCTTGTGGTGGTGGGTGTGTTAGACCCGGCTCCGGTGCGGCCGGGCTCAGGGATGCAGGATTAGGGCTGTTCACCCCATGCTGGAGGCATTTCTCTTGGAGAAGGACACAGCCTCCTCGCTTTCAAAAGTGGGGGGAAAAACCCAACCAGAAAAAACCCAACCAAAACAACCTGCTGTGGAATTGCTTCCTTCTCTCCACTTCAAAGGAGAGAAGGACGCCATGTGGGGCACGGCCGCGCGTGCCGGCGGTTTTGCAGCTGAATCCCTGGGTCCAGACTTTCTCAATTCCAGGTTAAACCCGGAGAAAGGAGGGAAACTTCGGCAACTTCCCGCTCTGCACAGGGCCAAGGTGTCCAGGAACCGCGTCAGTTATAGAAAGCAGATGGCCTTTGGGAGGAAGATCAGGCTGTCGAATGAAAAACTTTGCGTGGAAAATCGGGGCAAATCGATTCAGTAGATAATTGATTTGTGTGAGTGAGATCCAGATTTTTATATATGGAGATCAGGCAGACTGCAGGACAGAGACAGCACTGATGTAGGCTAATGTTCAGGTGTGGATACCTGCATAAATAAATACGTGTGCATAAAAAAATACACGTGCATAAATATACACACATGCAATATAAATCCCCAAATCTGCTTCGGTTAATTGTATGTAATTAATTTTTTTAGTATCAAAGGCTTGCTTCACTTTCAGCAAAGGTATAGGTAGAACGAGACGTACAGCTTTTTGCCGAAACACCTGTGTTTCTGTGCAGAACAGGCAGGATGGACCCTGTCCTGAAGGGGGATGGAGGGGAATTGGGTTTATCCAATTTGTCCATTTTATTATTACTGGTTGACTTCGGATTTCTCAAATGACGGCTGTGTGGTTTGAGGCTGTTCTTCCTTTTTCTTTCTTTCTTGTAATGTTGTATGGAGTTTCTTTACTTGATCTTCATCGGGATGGGGATAGTTTGTACTTCCCTTGTAAAATCTCAAGTAGAAAAGAGGGCACCCTAAGTCAAAAGGGCCCGTTTTGGTTTTGTTCCCTTCCCCCTTCCGTATCACATGGTTTATAGAACAATTTTGCTGGGAAATAGTCCTAATGAACATTAATCTGTGGCAAAGCAGACTTTGGACCAACGGGCTGGGGCAGGGCGAGGTGCCAGAGATGCTCCTAGCTCTTCGGAGAGCTCAGCCCGGAGGGGTCGGATCTCCTTCCCACGTCCCAGGGGAGGGAGAGGGGAAGCAGAGCCTTTGCATCAGGTCTGCCCTCACCAAAACTAGGGTTGAAATAGTTGAAAATACCTCCAGAAAGACAAGCCCACATTTTGTTCCCGTGGCCGTGGGGAACGAGGCCAGCAGAGGAGCTGAGGAGGTTGTTCCTCTCTAGCTCCTCAAGCGAGCTCTCTTCTTGGCTGCCTTTTTTTAATTTTTTTTCTTTTTTTTTTTTTTTTTTTTGCTCCTTTCTCTCCCAAAACGGGGAGGAGGAGGAAGAGGAAGCAAGCCTGCTGACTCGGGGAAACAGAACAAAAAAAAAAAAAAAAAAAAAAAAAAAAAAAAAAAAGGAGGTCTGACGAGTAGCGGAGGGCTGTGACTATCGGCGGTCTCGCGTGCCTGGTCCGATGTGATGGTGGAGCGAGGCGGCGATAGCCGTTTCTTGGCAGGCTCCCCTGGCACGCCGCGGTTCACGTCGCGGGGGTCCCCGCGGGGCCGTGCAAAAATATCACCAAAACAACAGCTCCTCCGGCGCGTCTGCTCCCCGGAGAGCTAAATATAAACTAATGGGGCAAAGAGAAGGGAATTTTCCACCGTGCTACTCATCTGTGCTTGCGAGCCTGCTGGGTCGTTAAGCCTGACGGGCTGCTCCCCCCTGGGGACCCCCCCCTGCCCGAGCCCGCTCCCCCCGACCCCAGCACGGCACGGCGAGAGTGCCACCGCTCCCTTTAGAGATGAGACCTTCCCTAAATTCCTCGAAAGCGGTCGGGGCAGCGGCAGACCTGAGCCCTGGCGCTCTGGTTCTGCGCTTAAGTACCCCTATGAGCTGTGGCTGTGTTATAATTATGAAAAAGGACTTTTCCAAGGTCACGCTATGTGTCCGCAGTTGTAGCCTGGCTGCCTGCGACCCAGCTATTTGCTTAGAGCAGCAATGCAGAACGTGGCTCTGGTACAGTGAACCAGAGAGCAGATCCTTGGGCTGTTTTGTTTTTCCAAACTTTTACGAGTTGGCTGCCTTTAGAGAGACAAAAATTCCCAGGCAAGAGCTTATTTCTGAAGCCCCGCCAAGCTGGTGCGAGCTCTGATAGTACAGGCTGTGGATGCGTGAGCCTTTAGTCATCAACAGGTGAAGCAGGTATTGAAAATTAAGAAGTGTCATCACGCAATTAATTTACAGCCAGAATTTCTCCTGGCTTCAGGTGGTTCATCCACGAGTTTTGAAGCCTATGAAGTTTGCGATGTTAGATTCGTAAGATACCGCACCTTAGGCATCTAACATATGCTATATAAGATAAGTAAGATTTGATATGTTAGAAGTTTCTGTTGAACTGCACGGAAGGAGGAATCTGCGTTGGACTGACCTGGAGGAGCACCGGAGCCGGCACGAAGCACGGCTGCTCCCAGCACCGCAGGCTGTGGGTCCCTGCGCAGGCGACTGGGGGTACCCGGGTGAGTTTGGCTCCCTAATCGCTATATTTGAGCAGTGGTTTAAGGACTGGTCGAGGGAGTGCAAAAAATCTGTTCTGGTGCATTGAGTTTCTATGCTCCCCCTCCAAAAAAATATGCCCAAGGGAGACTTGGTCATGGTTTTTGCTTTTAGAGGATTAAATATAGCAGCATCATTGGTGTCACTCCTCTGTAGTCCTTTTGAAGCATCCCTCGGGCTATATCATTCCCTGTATCTGTGGATCCTGGCCACAGCTTTTGCTTTCAGCAGCCAAAGTTCAGGGCTTGCGCTGTGCGGTAGGTATGGGACGGTGGTGAAAGAAGAGTTTTACTTTGTGGCCGTTTTGTGCTTATATATGGTTACGTCTCCTAGGGTTTGTAAAAAATGAAATCTGGCGAACTTCGATCCGGCAGCTGGAAAACTTGCTCTCCCTCTCTCTGCTCAAAACCAGCCCTCGAAAGGAAGGACCAAAAATCCGTTCAATGGCAGAGGAGGAGCGGGGCTCAGGGGTGGGGGTGCGGAACGATGCTGCTGTCAGGGTGCACCAGCAGCTTGCTCTGGTCTCAGCGGCTGGTCTGGACTGGGGGGGTTAGGAGACGCACCCCTCATCCTGCTCCTAAATCCAAGGTCTTCTCAGGGACGAGTTAAAGCAGATTATGTGCTTCCTTGCATTTAAGAAATTTCTTTTTTGTCCTTTTCCCCATACCGACTCTTGCAGTGACCCAAGACAAGCCTTCGTGCTCCTCTGCCTCAGTTGCCCCAGTTGTACAACTGCTGTCATCGTTATTCTGCACCTCTGGGAAATGTTAGGGAAGGGAAGGGAAACGGCGTTAATGAAGACAACTACGCTTGTCTCGGGTTAGGACAGCTTAGCAGCACAGTTAGGCCAGGGGTGGTAGCAATTTCTCGTTTCAGGTGATGTGGGAAAGTCACAATAACTGTGAGTTTTGTATTTGTGTGCTTACCTTAACGTTACTGAAAATAGCCTCCTGGTGTGCTGGGTAGTAGTTGTCCATGCTATAAAATTACTTCAAGTATATATATAATTAACCCCTGTATTGCACGCTTGTTTTCTCTCAGCCGTTACAAATGAATATTGTATAACATTTTTGAAAGGACAAGTTTTAATGCTATTAAATAGATGCCAAAAGCTACAATTGTGTGCCAAAGCTGAAGATCCGTTACAATTATGGAGATACAGAAAGCATTAGGAATATCCACATTTGGTTTTGCAGCCTCTCTGTTAGTTCAGAAAAAGATTATCTCTTTATTGGACTATCAGTTGTGTTATAATTGAAATACAATGTGATGGATGGTACTTCTTGGAGCGAAAGTATTGTGGTTAATGAAGATTTACAGTTACCGATAGCTTCATTTAGAAACTATCACCCGCGTTTTTGGTTGCACATGGTTTATATTGCTGGTAGAAGATTACTTTTCCCATGGAGGTTTCAGGTGAATTGTTAAGTATTTTAAACTTAATTTAAAAAAAAAATTCCAACACTCCAGCATGATGGATTGCGCTTTTGATGCCCTCCCTGTGCCCGTCCCTTGCACACCCCCACGATAGACTGTGAAGGTGACAGGGGACCGTACTGGGACATGGGGACTGCTGGGCACGGGGATGTAGCAGCTCACTCGAGGCGTAGGGCAGCGAGCCAGGAGAGCTGCGCGCCTGGACACCGCTCCGTGTATCGCTAGTTTTAGTAATTTTCTGAATTAATTCCTGCTGGAGCATGTCTTTTAGAAAAGCCATCCAGTGCAGAGATAAAAACATAGCGAGGATTGAGAACCCACCGCAGCCATTTATTATGCTGGTAATTTATTGCAGTGATTATTGTCCATGCTGTTCAGGAAAAAAATTGCACTTTGCCCTTACTCTGAATCTGCATAGTTCCGACTTCCCGCAGTGCTGGGTGGTGTTACAGCGCAGGTCTGCTCCGTCTGAAGGACCTGCTCGGCATCTCCTTCCCTCTCTGAGGGCGGCCAGGTCGTTCCTGAGCACTTACCACTTGATGTTCCCCCCAATCTTGCGCCGTACCCGTGTCTTCAAGTCCCTCAGTTACTCCTGGGGTCTTCTCCAGACCTTAACCAGACGCGGCAGAAGGCTCCAGTTGCCTGTAGTGGTCGTGGAGAGCACAGAGGCAATACCGTCTCTTCTCCTCCTGGAGATCCCCAATTTATCCAGCCTTGATAACCCACTGCGCAGTGCAGGAGCCTGGGGATGTGCCCCTGCCTTTGAGGTGAGTGTCTTTTAAGTAATTTATTTCTTTAAGGCGTATCTTAACATCTCAGTTAAACTGTGCTGGTTGCCTCTCTCCGTTGTGTATCATCAAGTTGTTCTCCGTATGTAGTGCTCTGCCAGTTTTGAGTCACTTACACAGCACTGATTTTCCTGTTTCCTTCCCAATTACTGCCAGAAATATTACATGACATAAGGTGAAAGTCTAGTTCTTCTTGAAGCCAGTACTGCCTGTTTATTTGCGGGTCTGTTTGAGATGTGTCAGTTAAGTAGTTATCGATAACTGTCCTCCATTTCGATGCGCTTTAATCAAGTCTGTTTTGCCAGCGCTCCCTTGCACCGGCACAAAGCCGTGGAGCGAGATGAGAGCTCTTTTCTCAGGGTTGTTAGTCGTGCTTCCTGACTCTCCGTCCTTGGGCTGAAACCGGAGCCTTGCAGGGCTCGTTTTCTCAGGGCCATCACATTTACCACGCTGGCTTGTGCCTGTCCTCTGGGAACATCGGCGGTGATGGCTCGGAAGACTTTTTGGCACGATCATATAAAAGTTGAAGGTGTAAATTATTTGGAGCTGTTGTTTAAGAAAAATCTATGTTTAGTGCCTGCTGTTTAATATCATCCCGGGTTACTCTTGACAAATGTGACCGTATCATTTTACTTTCTCCTTAGGACGGCATTAAAGTACATATTGACCATTTCTCCCTTTTCTGCATCGTGACTGATGTTGCTGCCGTTATTTCTGACTGCGGAGCACCGTTGTCAGTGGGACTTCTGGTTGTCCTTAATGTCTATAAAAAAACCCCTGTATCTCGTTTTCTAACAGAGCCTGATGTTTAACTTGCAGTCTCATGCATTTTAAGGTGGTGTCAGTATTTTAGAGACTTCAAAATGATTTACAAATTCTAGGATTCATTAATTCCTTTGCTCATTAATGTAGCAAGTTGATAGGTGTTTTTCCATATGATGAAGGTGGACATTTTTGCTGCCCTGTTTGTACTGGGCAATCATTTATGTTTGTGCACTGACAAAATACCTGGCGTTGATTCCCTTCCCGATAGCCTGCTGGCAGCTTTGGAACCGGGATGGGATGCAGCATTTAGGTCAGTTCTCCTCGGGATGCCGTTTCAGGAGGGGACTTCATGGTTCACACCACGCTGGTGCTGGGGCTGACCCCTCTGTCCTTTGTGCTTCCCATTTCCATGGCACCGAGGAATCCGTTTCTCCTCCTGATTTTCACCTGTGTGGTGAGAGGGATGTATGGAGAGTATCCAGAGATGGAGACTCTTGGGGTGGAAAATGCGGATTTTTTTTTTTTTTTTTTTTTTTTCCCCCCCTCCCTTTACTGCATGTTCACACTGTCATAAATGAGCTCGAGGAAGGCTGGGCAGGACGATGTTTCTGCCAGCCCAAATAAAAGCAGGGACTGTTTTCATTTGCGCTTACTGCTGGATAGGTTTCTTTCTCTCATCTCCGAGACGGGCTGCAAAATCTGAGCTTTTATGGGTGCCAAGCTATAGTGGGGCTCGTCCTGGTGGGAATTAGGCACCTCCAGGGGATGAAGCATCCCAACACTGGGAAAACTGTCCTCTGCGAGCATTACTTTTCTGGCTGGGCGATCGCCTGGTGGGTTACCTCGCTGGAGCCGTACCCCAGTCTCGCAGCGGCACGGGGGGGAAATGTTCCGCTGCCCGGCCCTCGGGCAGCCCCTGAAGGAGCCAAACCTGCAGGAGGTTTGGGCTCTACGTGCTGCTGACACCTCCCGGGAGCTGAGAGTGTATTATAGCAACAGATTCTGTATTATTCCAGCCTCACAAGCGTCTCCCTGCAATATTAAAAACACCAGCTGAAACCCAAGTCCAGACTCTCAATGAATGACTCTGTGGAAATGCTGTTGGGCGCGTTTCGGTGCCGCTTTGGCTTTGATTTAAATGGGTAAACACGGTGAGTGGGTGTTCGCTTTGACGTCTTCCTCATAGCGAAAGCCTTCCTTTGAGGGAACGTGAAGCCTCCAGTACGATCCCCCATCCCAGCACCGGACCATTCTGCCCACAGCTTGGTGTTGGCGATGCCTTCGCTGCGTGCCCAGGCCCCGTGCTGCCAGGCTTGCCCAGCAGCAGTGGGAAACCCCTGATTTCCCCAAGTATCGGGGATGCTGTGTGCCCAGGGCTCTGCTCGCAGGTACGAATAACCCTCGCGGAGCTTGGATTTCTCCGTCTGGATGCGGCGTGATCATCTCGCCCGGCTGGGATGATGCTGCGGGACGTCCTTGGCTTTTGAAGTCATCTCCCCCCTGCTTGTCCCACACTCTTAAGCTCTGTTCCCCCCAAAGCTTCCCAAAATCACCTCCGGCTTTGGCTGCACCAGGTTTATGTGCTGGGAAATAGCCTTGCCGTGCAGCGGGCGGTCGCTGGAGGAGGCAGGGTGGTTGCAACCCGTCGTCTCCTTGCCCTGCTGAATTAGGAAGAGCCCCTTCTCCTCCTCACACATTCCCCCATTGCCACCAGAGCTATCGAAACCGGCTCCTTGGCAGCCCGTGCACGTAGGAGCCGTCTTCTGGTAACAGATTGTTATGTATTTAATGAACCCGAGGAAAACAAGAAATTTGAAGGCTGCGGGGCGATACAAGTTTGCTGTTCAGTCTGCCAAATTCGTGCTAATTCAGACAACTCACAGATGTTTGGCTCCTCGTTCATTAAAGAGATTTATGTAAGATGCAGGGCTCGGAAATTTATTCCCGGTGTGCCAGAGAGATGGAGGTGGCAGCGTGGGCAAAGGTTTCCCAGCCCCAGAGGACTCCTTCCCTCCCTCCGCGGCCGTGCCACTGCCGTACCTTCCTCTTGCCAATGTTGATGGCAACGAACGGACAAACAGCAGGGAAATGTGCCTTTCGGTCGCTAGGAGGATTAATAAAGGCTCTAGGTTCGCCTTTCAGGAGCCGAGGAGCTCTTTGAAAGCTATTTTTCAGCTGAGGAATGAAACTCCAGAGATTGCCCGAGAGCTGAAGTACTTTGGTCTGACGCGAACAGTGGTCTCGTAGGGTTTGCAGGTGACGGCCGGCATGTGTGGTACCCTCTGTGGGCACAGAGACCGTCTGCTGAAAGCATTTGAAACTCTTGAAATGTTGCCTGCCTAGTTCAGGTAGATAATTTCAATTTTTGGAGGGTCCTAAGTGATTATTTTGCTGGGCTTCACCGGAAGGTTCTGCAATCTTAGGGTATTTATTTATCCATAAAGGGGAAGTGGTAGGAGATGATGTGAAGTCTGGCAATCGATGCATACATCAGTATTTCCCTGCTTTGAATTCAGATATTTCTTTAGGGGCCGTCAGCCTATACCAATTCTGCAGCTCAGCCTCAAAAAAGGGAGAAACCTGACTTGCAAGCAGTATCCAAATCTGTTCGGAGAGGGATGGTGGTGTTCTGGCGCTTGGCAAGCTTTCCTCAATTATGTTACGAAATGTCCCAGATCTTGCTCATGCTTGGTCCATGCGGTGGTTTTTTGGTGGTTGCCGATGAGTAGAAAGCATTATAGTTGGCGTTGCAGCGCTGAACTCGCTTTGCAGCTCCAAGACGTGCAGAGACCCCAAGACCTTTGGAGTAAGCAAGGAAGCCCGGGCTGGCCAAGAAGCCCCCCCTAACCCTCAGAGCATTATTATCTGGCTGTAAGTACGTGGATGCCGTGTTAGAGGTAGGTATTAAGATGGGTTTATGTGCTATTTGAAATTGTTTATGCTTGAGAAGTGAGTCTGTAAAAATGGTGTGGTGGGGCTGTGTTTACTGTCTCCATCTCGGACATTTCGGGTTGTATATGGGAAAATAATATAAGGAAGAAACAAGAATTGTTTTTTGTGTCTGTTTACTAGAGCAGCACGCTCTGAGTGGTAATTAAAAGTAAACCTGGACTCTGCTGGCTTGTTCAGCGTCCCTAGTTGTTGAGATTAAGCAGCCAAAGCAATTCTCAATTCAGCAATTCCTCAGCTTTTGGGAGCGTGGCCAACACTCACAGTGTCTCACAGACCATTGCAAATTCTTGTAATAAATCTTACAATAGGGAAAAAAAAAAAAACCAAAACCAAAACAGAAAGGTGAGATGGTTTGTTGGACCAGCAGGCTGGACTTCTGCTTCTGCTTCAGCTGCTCTTCTCCAGAGACAACCCTTGGTCCAATATTTCCAATATTCCTTGGAAATGCTACTCAAAATTAGAAGCAATCCCCTAATGAGCGGATTAGGCAATGACTACAGGTTTGCTCAAAGAGAATGTGCCACTTCTACAGTCGCTGAGACTAAGAGCATCCTGTCGGATATGTCTGTATGGCCCACACGGTGCCGTGCAGAAATATTGGCAGCGTGTGTCCCCAAGCCAGCGTGGCTGCTGGGAGGGCTGCGTGCCTGGGGGGGGGGTCCCTGGGACCAGTCCTGCTGGGGGAGCGAGATGCTGGGCTCGTGGTGCTGAGCTCTGCCGTGTGCCGCTCCCGGCACCGCAGCGGCTCTGGGCTGAGCTGGTCCCGGCGTTGCTCCACGGCAGAGCGATGTGCTGGGGATGCAGCCTCAGGCTGGAGCAGCTCGTCGGTCTGCGCACGCGGCCAGCTAAGGAGCGATCCCTTTGAAGGTCTGATGCTGGTCCTCCACGAAAATTTACGCGCTGGCTGGATGTGCAACCGAGAGATATCGAAGACCCCACGTTAGCGCTCCGAACGCGTATGCTCCTCTTCTTTGTAACTACCGCGCATGAGTTTTCGTGCAGCGAGCTGGGTCCCGCGTAGTCACGTTGCACCTCTCCGCTGGAGACCAGCGGTTTCCTCGTTCGTGCCTCTCGCTTGCCGGTTGCTGTTTTGCAATGACTAATTTTGCTCTCTTCTTTTCCTTTTCAGTTGCCAGGGAGGAAAAGGCAAAGTCACTGCCAGCACCATTTTCTTCGAGCTAAGATGTTGAGACAAAGCACCTCTGCCCCAGCCCTGTCCTTTCAGTCCCTTTCTGCTGCTCGCGTGTAAGGGAGTCTTTCCCCTGCCACTCCTATTCCCTAAGAGCACGGGGGCAATAAACCTGATGTGTTTTACTCAACTAGACGGTGTGTAATTTTCCTTAATTGCTCTTATTTCTTCTTGGTGAGAGCTTGCCTGCAGACGAGGTCCAACCCAAACATGCAGGTCTGTGTGTGAGCTTGGACTTCAGGCTCTCCCTCGATGCTGCGGGTGTTTGGACGTGTTTTTTGGGGCTCAGGGTGCTGGGGACCTGCTGCCTTGCGTGACTTCGGCGTCGGGTTGAGGTAGTTGCCCAGGCACTTGGAGCCAGGGATTGGACTGAAATTACAGATATTTTTATTTGCTTAGTAATTAATTTACGGTTGTGGGCAGGACCCGGGTACATTAGCTGTTCCTGGTAGCGAGGGTTAACCTCAGACCTCCGTAAGCCAGGTCGCACGTAGCCATCCGCAGCGGCTATACATCGTATTTTCTGTTCCTAACGTGACCCCTCGAGATGGATGCTGTTGCGGTAAACCTCGGGCTCCTTCTGGCTGTGGATTTTGTTAGTGTGGCTGCAGAGGTTGGCTCTGTGCTGGCAGCTCTGCGGCATGCGTTGGGGAGAACCTCCGTTCCTGTGTGAAGCTGTTGGTCGTAAGCAATGAGGTGATGCGGTTCTCAAAGCCGTGCAGACCTACGGAGTAATGCTCATCTTAAACACAACCCGTCACTGCTTTCCCCTTTGCTATGCCGGCCATGAAAAATGTTAAGTGTAAGCAAGTCTTCTACTTACTAATTAATGCCGAAAGTATGTCTTTATCTTGTTAGCCCTGGAAAAGTCTAGTCTAGCTGCAAGCAGGAGGCAGAGGAGGACGTTTCTTTATTCGTTTTCTTTGGCTGGTAATTTCCGAGTAGCTGGAGCATGTGGTGAGCCCAAGGCTTTGCCAGGCAGGAGGGGAGGACTGTGCGGGACGCGTGGTCTCCTGCCTCTCGGCAGGACCGTGCTTGCCCTTCCAGGAGCTGGGGAAGACCCTGTGGAGCAGGAGGAGGCAACTACAGGCTCAGGGCAAGGCAGGACAGTGCTGCAGCCTTTCTGCTCCGAAGGCTGGGCAGCCTGGGGCAGCTCTTTCCTCTTGACGGAGTCCCGGGGGACGATCCTGACGCGGCTGCATCCATGGAAATTCTGTCCTTTGAAGTCACGTGCGCTGACTCATGATCCTGTTTACTCGGGACTAGTCCATGGGGCATTTTCAGAGCGTAAAGACTTCTTCTCGGGCCCTGAATGGCATCTTTCACGTTTATTGGAAGTTTTTACCCCATAACCAAAACCAATATTCACTAATGATGTGGAAGAGTGCTCAAGCAAGAGGAGCAAACTGCCCAGAGCTGAGCACCTCTCAGCCCTGCTGCAGAAGGCAAATTATTGCCTGAGTGAGGAAATGAGCCCACACTTAGCTACATGCAAATGATAGGCTTCAAGGATTTTTCCAAATTCGTAACACAATGAATCCACAAATTGAAGATGTACCTGTTGGCATGGTCCAAAGCACTGATGGTGAGACAGGCTGTGCAATGAGGAGATTCGATGTAGCCCCAAATCCCTCCTAAGGAGCAGGAGGATGGGGAGGGGGGCATGACTTTTAGCGTGGATAAAAATTGCAACGTGATGCTCTGTAGAATGCCTTAAACCTCACAATTTTCAATTGCAGTAACCAGTTTTGGCTATTTCCCCCAATTCCTTGTAAGTCACCTGTGACGTTAGGGGGGGTTGGCTGGCTGCGGCGTGCCTGGAGTCCGTCTGCACGGAGAAATCGAGAGCTGCGTAGCAGGAGGGGAATTTCTGGTTAATTGGTGAGGTAGGGGGTGTGGTTAAGGCTTAAAAACCTGCTCAGAGTTTGACCCGGAGGGATTAGGATTGGTTCTTCAGTCGTGGGCGTCTAAACTGCGTTAAATAAACTTTGCGATCACGGCAGCGTTTCGCTCAGCCCATCGTTTTCTGCTCGGAGGAGGCGAGGTTGGTGTTTTCCACTGCCAAGCTGCATTTACTGCTTTTCCTCTCGGAGAGCCGTTTACATCAAACTGCTACGTCTGTCTTTGCTCGCATTCGTTGCTCCTTTGGTGGCATTTTGCAGCTCTTGAACCGGCGTTACTGAACGCTCCTGCCCTGTGACAAACCTCGGGGCAGCGGCTGCCAGAAGATGCGCTGAGCCGGGAGACTTGGCTTGCTCCAGCCTTGCCTCCCGACGCACCTCGTGCCTTCGTGTAGCATCAGCGTTGGCTCTCCAGAGCCATACAGCCGGAGTTCGCGGTGTGGCGATGGGAATATTTTTTTTTTTTTTGAGCCGAAGCATGCTCTCAGTTGCACCGTAGCGTTTTGGAACGACGCTGGTGGTGGTGATGGAGCCGAATCCGCAGCTACACTGAGGATGAAGGCTAGGCTTGGGTGTTTGTCCCTCCTCCTCTTTCACGGGGTTTGGGAGGGATTTGGAAATGGCTGGAAATCCTCCGCCCGGAGAGGGACGGGCAGCTCTTGGTTCCATTCAGAAAGTAAAGGTCAGGAATGCTTCCCTTTTCCACTTGCAGGGGTTTAAGAAAACTTTCTGTGCAGTTAAAAGGGTGCCTGAGTATTTTTTCAGGCAGAGCACAGGGAACAGTGCTGGGGCATGGCGTAGGAAGCGGGGTCCCGCATGGGTTGTGGCTTTTTCACTGAAGGCTTTGAGCAGCATTAAAAATTCAGCAGGGGCGGGTGATTTATATTCCGAGAGCGATCCTGCTGTGCTGTTTGCAAGGTGTATCAGTATGCAAAATACGGCTCCGGCGCCTCGTTCCTGTGCGCCCTTTCTGCCTGTAAATAGGTTTTATGTCAGTGTGTGTGTCTGGAGATGGATTATTGGAGCTGGACGGGGGTTGAATGTTTTCTGTACAGAGGGTGGTGGTCCCACAGCAAGTGGAAATCTGTGATGCTGGTCCTCAGTCGCCTTCCCGAAGAGTACTGCTGGGGGTCAGATGTACGGGTACGCGATGTTGGTTACCGTTCAGGCTCCCTCCAGCCGTGGCAGAGCATCCGACAGACAGTTTGCTAAATCCCGAGGTCTTTTCCATCCATTTCAGTGTAGCAGGTGAAGGGGGTACGGCTGCGACTCGGCAGCTGCGTGGTGCTTGGAGTCCACTGCGGTAGCACCAGTCGTGGTGCGGGGAGTGGGACCTCCCTGCAGGGAAGGGCTGTTTTTGCCCACGGTGAGCAGTTCTGGGGCTGTACTCCTTGCTGGTACCTTGTAAGGAGCGTATTTATTCACAAGCATTACCTTTCAAGCCCGTGGGTGAAAGTTGGGTCATCTGACTTACTCTTTTTGCAGTGTAATTTTTTCCAAGCCCAATACTCTGTTGCTGTGATACTGTCCAGAAAGCAGCTCTAAGAGAAGCCTCTTTCCACCTCTGCAACTCCAAAGATGACACAGGCTTCCGCTCGGTCTCTATTTTGAAGTAATACCCACGGAAAAAGCATAGTGTGCTCAAATTTGGGGATTTCCATGTGCTAGTGCTGCTCGTGGGTGCTCTGTACAGCTCAGGAGATCGTGTCCATCCCAGCGG
This sequence comes from Aquila chrysaetos chrysaetos, assembly GCF_900496995.4. Taxonomy (NCBI): domain Eukaryota; kingdom Metazoa; phylum Chordata; class Aves; order Accipitriformes; family Accipitridae; genus Aquila; species Aquila chrysaetos. The sequence continues at coordinate 4,390,679 of NC_044014.1, forward strand.
CTGTGGCCCAAGCCTAAACTTAACCATGATGGAGGGATGGAGATAGTTCCTTTATCTGATTGCAAATGAGGAAATACATTTCTTAAAATAATTAATGGTCCCCAAAGAGTATGTTTTTATTAGCATGTGTGTGTGTGTAAAAGCCTCCAGTCTATAAATACACGGTAGTTTCCTCCTCAGAATCAGTAGGGAGAACGTCCCAGGCCTGCAGAAGCGTTTGTGTCCCACAGGATTTGTTCGCATCGAGAGGACATGACGGGGCAGGACTGTGCCGGGTCACGCCATGTGTCGGGAGCGCGGTGAAGCAGGATGGGAAGCCAAAGATCACATTTCACTGGAACGTTTTCCTTTTTATTGCAGTTTCTTGGTGGGGATGGTTTCAAAACCCAACCAAGAGGTAGTTAAAAGAGCCCAGACCTAAAAACGCGCCTCGGACCCGACATCGGGTGGTGTTAACTGCCAGCTTGCTAGCGGTTTGCTGCGTTCTCGTTAGGCTTGTGTTAATTGCAGGAGATGCAGTGGAGCAGGGAGAGGGGAGGTATGAGGTGGTGTGCGCTGCAGCCCGTCCGGCTCGGGCAGGGAACGTCTGCCTGTACTTGCCGCTGTTCCTGCCTGCTGGCTGCCGCACGCTTGGGTGTGTATAGGAGTCTGCTGCAGCAACATTAACCATTACCTTAGGGAAAGATAATTATTTGTGAAGAAATCATACCCTGTTAATAAGGAACCCTGCTTAACTGCTTTCATGCTGTTCTGAATGCTTGTTTGATCTTTGCTTCCCATGCTCCCAAACACAGCGAGTCCGGCTCCGCGGCAAGCATCCCTATCTCTGTGTCGGGATCAGGGACAACCCAGATTGTGGCAGATAATAATAAAAACCTCGAGTGTTTTTAGTCCCCGTCCTGTGCTTTAACCATCTATGGTATGGCGCAGGGGAGCAGGAGGGCACCAGCAGCTTTGCTCCGGGGGTTTCCCCAATGCTGGAAGAAGGCTGGAGCCTCCCAAAAAGCCTCCTGCTCCTCATCCTTGGGTGGGTTTTAAACCTGGCTCAGCTCCCCCGGCTCGGAGGCACGCACTGGGGTCTAAGGGCTTCTCGTCTACTGGGCTGCTGTGGGCATGCTGGTCTCTGGGAGGCTGCTGGCCCCGCAAGTTTGGCAGGAGGGGATTTTTTCCTTGGGGAATGGGAGCTGTGTTCTGGCAGCCAGCTCAGATATCGGCGAGGGCAGCCGCTACCCTGCTCCCTGTCCTCGGTCTGCGGCTCAACCGTGGGTAGCTGGTGGAGCTAAAATTGCAATGGGGAGCACTCACGAGAAGGAAAAGGAGATGAGCCGGCACGGATGGGGTGCCACGTTGTGCTGCTGGGGGCCAGTACCGGCGTTGGGGATCTTGCTGTAAAACCCTGGAGGCTTCAGCAGCGAGCAACCACCAGTGTTGCTCATTTTCCCCCTGTATTGCTGTTTCCATGTGATTTGGTCCTCACTTCCATGCATCTCTGTCCCCATCTGTTCCCTGTTACGTGCAGCCCTTTTCGGGGAGCATCCCCTCGCCTCGTGTTTGCTCAGAGCCTGGTGTAAGCAGCCATCCCTCCTGAACGGGACCGCTAGCTTTTTACTGCATACCAATATATTTGATGCAAGGACTATCAAAAGGCAGAAATACAAAACTCCCGTGGAGCTTATTAAAGACCGTACAGCGACTCTTTCTGCTTGCTCCTGGAAAACAGCTTGATGTCCCCAAGCTGGCCCCAGCACGGGGCTGGGGGAGGCTCCTGAGCATAACCTTGGGGGTCCGTGTGCTGTAACAGAGGTCTCTGAGCTGCCTCCAGCATCGCCGGGGAATTGCCGCCCCGCGGCGATGGGGGCACGTTGCTGTGTTAGTCAACTGGTCCTCCAGCCACCCCATCCTCCCGTACGTCGTGCTCTCCTCGCACGAACCCGGGCTATCCGTAGTATAAATACGCTATCTGGGCTCGCCAATTATGTGTCGTTTTGACGGTTTGAAATGTTTTGCTTTTCTGTTTGGCTGGTTTCATTTGGTTATGGGGTTGCCCAGAGGTTTATGATGAAGCTACCAGTAAATTGTATATTATAAGCCCACTGACGTCCCATAAGAAGCTGCAGACTGTACCAGGTGCCCTTGGGAACAATAAATCTTTGGAAAAGGTATTGATTACCAATCCTGGCTTTGCACTCTGGATGAACTTTGTCCTCAGAAAAGAATAGAAGGTGATTTTTCTTTACCAGCCAGCTGGCATTCAAATGAGCTACTCATAACACTATCGCAAACTCTAATCCAAGTAAACACGGAAAAGATGATTTACGAGTTGGGAAGAGAAGCCGTATCAGCTCATAATGAGGTTTAATACTTAGCGGCATATTCTCAAACATTGTCCTTAAATATCGCAATTGAGTTTTGACTGCATGTTAAAAGATCAGTGTTTTATGCTCTTTGGATCATGCAAATGGTGGTTTTCGTTGTTTGCGTTAACTGCAAGGCAACAAAATAGCAAAACAGGATTAGAGGAGTCATTTGGGGAAAACACTGATTTCTATGACCAGATTTGAATTGCAATCTGTCTGCTTTTACACGGGAGTAAGTTTATCGGAGACGATGCCAGGAGGTGAGGCAGAGCTCATGGTCAGGTCTGCGCAGTGCTGTGTGAGCCTGGCTTGCAGTTCATTTTTTAATATACGGTCCTCATTGTTCAGCCTTTAGCTTTTGCTACCTAAAACTACCTAAGAAATAGGTAAGGATCCAGAGGCATGGTGTGGCCCTTAGGATTTCACGGCAGGGAGCTCTCTCCTTCCTTGCAGGCAACTCTTTGCCTTGTTTTTTTCCCCAAAGGGCTCTTCGTGGGTTGGGAATCGGGGAGTAACTGGGGTGGGATAGGGGCATCCAGGGGATTTCACAGCCTTAATGATGCTGGAGCGGCTTTTTCTGCTGGACATCTGCTCCCAGTTGGTCTGGGGGCAAGGGCTTCTGCGAGATCAACCCTGGGGCTTTAACAAGCCCTCCTTTCAAAGCCTCGGTATCTTTGATATAGGGGATGTGAGTTCCCTTTTTCAAAGGGACAATTCAGAGGAAACTTTGTTTGTTTGGTTTTTTATTTGCCTGAAATACTTCTGTCCCTCTGTATCGCCTTGTGTACCTTACGTGCTTCCAACAGCGCCTGTCCCTTGAAACACCTCTGCGCTGATGGGGTACAGAGGAACACCAACAATATTTAAGAGTCTAAAATAAATACTCCCCTGGAATAACCGCTGTTGGGGTGTTTTTCGGGCAGCGCTCTCCCCTTGCCCAGCACACCCACCCTCCATCCCACCGTCCCACCAGGCAAGTCCCTTAAAGCTGTTCCTCTCTCTCTGTGCGCACAGGGAGTTTTCCCGCGGGGCCGAACATTTCCCAGGGGAACATGGACTGAAAAAAGAGCTTCACCAGACCACGGCTGCCGGCACCCTTCGCCTGGACCCTGATGGACTCCGAGGCAGGACTGCATTACCATGGTGATGATCTTAACCAAAACTCGGGAAAACAAAGGTGCTGACTCCGTAACATGCAGGACTGAGCTGGTAAGCTTTGTGAAATCTTTGTTCAAGACTCTTTTGCTGCCAAGAGCTTTGCCATAGCTTTATAATAAGGGGGTTTTGCGCTGCAGGGCCGGATCTTTAGATGGTTTATAGCACCGATTTCTACTGAGCTGCATTAATATCCAAGGAACAGGTGATCAGTAAATGATTGGAGTGCTGTGGCTTTTGCATATGTGAATTTCAGTAAGCGTGCAATGGAATAAACAGTAGAAAAAAATAAAATCAATGCCGTGAATAACACGGGTGAGAAGTTGCTTCACCAACAGCGAACAGATGCTCATCATTAATAGGAGGATGAGCAAGTGGGGAGCAGGATTAAGTGGGAGATGGCAAAGGGCAGTGCTGTGATACTTAACAGTCTCGCTGACAGCCTGGAGAGCTGCAAATCCAACCACGCCGAATAAGCAGGGAACAAAAAAAAAACCCAAAACCCAAATCAGGGGCAGCAAACAGATTAAATGATGCTGCAAGGGCTGAGCGAGGCTGTGGGGCTGAGCGTACCTATGGTAAAGGCAAATGAGGGGCAACGGGTTGTCTGGGCGCAGTGTCGGAGCAAGCGAGGGTGGGGAGCAGGGGCAGGAGGAGGAGGTGGGGGATGATGGAGAGCCGCCTGAGAAAGCCCAGAGCAAAGCTGGTCGTGGACGTTTGCTCCCCTGTCCTCCAGGAGAGATGGTCGTAGTCCGAGAAGAAATTAGACCGAAAGGCTATTCCTCGCAGGGTGCGCTGAGAGCCTCAGATAAGGGCGTGCAGGAACACAGCAGGAAGCATCTGGCAGGATTAACCATAAATGGGCTTTTTGAGCATAAAAGAAATATAAATGCCTAAGTTTGTTGAGGATGATGAACCGTCCGGCCGGGCTTCCCGGGCAGATAGTGCAGCATGCCGGGGCGAAGGCAGGCTGCCCTGGCAGTGCACGGTGGAGGAGAAGGCAAGCAAGCCAGAGGCAGCATTAAATCCTGCCTTAAAAGGCTGAAATTTGGGAAGGAAGGATATTGATATATTAGAAGAATATCCTTGCTTTAGTGTTGGCTCCTGCCGGGAAGGCAGCATCTCCTGCGGCTGCTGCTGGGGACGGCAAGGGGGGAGCCTGAGCATCCGACGCCGGCTGTGCCCCAGGAGGTGTGCGGGGCAGGTGGAGGGGAACTTGCCGCAGAGGAGCAGATGAGAAGTAGTTTCTTCTTCTCCTACTACGGGAAGGGACGGGCACTTGGGCTGTCCGATGGCAGGCAGCGGAGGTGCAGAGCTGTAACGCGAAACTTTGCCCTCGTGTGTTTGCCGAGTGCCTCCCGCAGCTCTGGGGCTGGGTCAGATAGTGCACTGAGAGTTCTGGTTACACAAGTTGAATTGCCGGGTTGTCCCGGCTGTTAAATTGGGGCAGATATTCACAAGAAGACTGATCCATCAAAGGAAGCAAGAGGTTTTTTGTTGACTTCATGGGAAAGGCCAGAAAGAAAAACCTAAAGGAAATAAGTGTCTGAGCAGCGGGACAGCATCACCTACCAACACCCCGCGGGCTCGTTCGGTTCAGTTCCCAATTTGGTGTTAAGGCAAAACTCTTACAAAATGGTAATTATACTCAGTATGGGACGTATGTCACCTAAAGGTGTTCCTCCCCTCCCGTGCTTGCGGGCAGTAGCTGGGCTCTGGGGCTGGCACACAGATGGGTGCTGGCACGACCGCTGCCTTCTCTGGGGCTTGTCCCACTTCCAGCCCTGCTCCACTTTGGCCACTCTTTGGAGACAGCTGCCTGTCCTCGCTGTCTCCTGATTAATTCTACCTGCCACTTCATAAGGTGGGGCTTGACAGATAGAAATAGCCTGACTTCACCTGGAGAAGTGACACATGCTCCAAAGAAGGTGACCGACCCTTATTTACCTTTTCCACATCTGCATCCCATCGTTGTTTTCTGCCTCCACACCCCTCTGTGTTCAATATTGACGATATTCTGTGTATGAGGTGGGATCCTTTTGTTGGGTTGCTCTGTACAGGCAGGTGCCAGCATTTGCTACATTATTATTATTGTTATGTGAGCAGGCAATGTGTAAAAGATGGATCAGGAGAGAAGATGTGAATGTGGTGGCCTAACGCCAGATGAAACGCAGCTATGACAGCAGAGATGAATGGGGAGGTCATGCTGGTGCTTCCTCAGATGACATAAAGCCTCGGTCAGATGGGATGGTGTTGCCAGGAAAGACACTTCAGAAGCAGAATATGGATATTTTGGGGGATAATAAAAGAACAATTAGTATGAAAGTGTGTTTTTTCAGACATAGCTGAAATGGCATGTAGCTGCAGATGACATATTGATTTATTGTATATAAAACTGTCCATGCCCATTTTTAGAAGTCTGATGATGTCTCTTACACTGTCAAGAGGAAAATTCTTGGAAAAAAAGAGTGTAAAAAGCAACGGGGATTATTTTGTACCCATATAGTGGTGTTTTTCCCTACTTTTAGTGCAAATCAGCACAATCCGAACGCAGTCTCCCCAGAAGTGCTGGGGTGAGGGTGCCTTGCCTTAGTAACACACTGTGTGTTTAAAAATACCCCAACAGATAGTCACTTTGTACCTAGACGGGAGGCCGTAGCGGGCTTGGATGGGGTTCAGATACCACTGCTGCTGTTTCTTGCCCAGTCCAGAATTCCTGTTGAATTGCTGCTCCCGGTTTAGTTTCTCCGGTGGTTTGGGTCCGGGGGCTGGGGACCTCGCTGCAGCTATTCCCGTGGGTAAGGACTAGCTGCAGGTCCCATGATCTGCAAGCTCGAGCCTCGACCCCAACTCTCCACAGCGTTTAATTAAGTTTGATTCCGTTGAGGGAAGGTGGCTGGGTCTGTCCCCCAGTCCCTGCCAAAACGGGACCATCACGGGCATCCGAGGCTCTCCTCCCCGCTGGGTGCCGCGTGGCTTTGCCGAGGCTGGAGGCAGGGTGGTTTCTGGTGCCCCGTTCAAGTCTGCGAGAAGTGAATAGTTTTTCTGGTTGTTTGCAGCACACTCCAAAGATGAGTCAAGGACCTACCCTCTTCTCTTGTGGCGTGATGGGTAAGTAACAGAAACTTCTGTCCGTATTTACTCCCGCTTCCTTATAGTGATGGGTGGGAAGACGTCCTGGCTAGCTGGATCTCTCCAAAAAATGCTCCCCTGCAGACCCCAGGGTGGGCATCCACCCATCTGCCCCACACAGCGGGGATGGAGGGTCACCCTCCCCACCACCCACTAGTGATGGCCATCACGCCCACGCCACCCTCCGTCCTAGAGGCGTTTGTCCTGCCCTGTTGCCATTGCTGGGTGAATTGCTCATCTCCTTTCCCCCCCAGCTTTGATATATCTGCTTATTTTTAGAGTAACTCGTACAGTTGAGATTATAAGCATTTTGGGTCTGAGATTGTGTTTGCGTATCCAGCCCATGACCGTGGCTCTTGACTGGTTTGCACGATGCAAGTAATAAATATCAGTGTTATCATTAAAATGTTCTACCGCTGGGCACAAAGTGTTTGGACAGGCCTCAGACAATAAGGAAAATGTCTTATTTTTGCCTTTGACAATAGCCACGGTACAGGATATTTAATACCTTTTATGTCAGAGATTGCTATCAATTTTTATGCTGAACAGCCACCAAAATTGATAGGGGATTGGTGCCTTGGCCAATGATCCTGAAAAATTGATAGTGCTGGAAGATGTGCTGTTATATTGTGCTCTTTGGGTTTTGTAGGGGGGAGCCAGTCACTAGGCGAAGTCTCAAAACCCAATTAAAATTGTAGGTCAAGTTTGAGCCAAGCTACTTGCTATGAAAGCCAATACTTTACAGACAAAGAGGCTGCCCCTTTTCTTCATGGACACAACTCTCATTAGCGTTAATGGGAGCCGAGCACATGCATTGACAGGAGATATTTCCCAAGCTCTCTGATAACTCCAGTCATTGGGGAGGGCGAGGGAAGATGGAAAGCATTTGAATTTTTTCAGATGAAAGTCACAAGCTTCAAAGTCAAGAAGGGGTAGAGACAGCCCGTTCCCTTTCTCCTGCCTGTCAAACATGAGTGAGGAACAAAGAAACCCAATCAGATGGTTTTGTCTTGCGCTGTGGCACTGGCAGGCTCTTCAACAGATATGAAGAGTCTACGCCTAATTGAAAAGCAGCTTATCTTTAAGAGCTTTTACAAAGCCTTCTGCATCTTTGTAGCACTGCGCTGGTCTTACTTGGCTGCCAAATTATCCTGTTTCCAAGGGAACCAAATATTACCTCCTTGACCACAGCTTGCCATGTAATGGTCTTCGGCACGCCCAGTCGAGAGGAGCCAGTCTTTCCAGCACGCAAGGGCATCAGTTGGCTTGGGTTTAATTTTAGCCATCTTTCCCAAATGTTCTTCTTGATGTCTCCAAATGTGGGCCACCGTCACAGACCAATCCAGTGTTAAAATTGGCTTGATGTTTTGAATAAGTCCCATGGTTATAATGGCACCAAATGTGAAACTGGGGGAATATTTCAGGTCAAAGGGCCAAGTCCCTATCAGTGGAAAGCGCTGAGATAAATAAACACAGTGAAGTTTGGACTGGCAGCGCAGCCAACGGGAGGCAAAGACTCATAGTCCCATGTAGGATGCTGGGGGGATGGAGGGAAGTTGGCTGAATTTTCTGGAGTTTCAGCCAGAAGAGGCTGAGGGTCTTAGCACAGGGTCTTCCCGGTTGCCTTTGGGGGCAAGGGCAGCTTTGGGCAGGAAGGCAGCTCGTGGCTGGTCCCAGTGGCCGTGGGCCAGCGGGGCAGAGGGAAGCCCAGCCTCAGTCAGGCTGCCAGGGAGAGCATCATCCAAACCCTGGAGTTTCCCACAAGCATCGGCTCAGGAGCGTTTATCTCCAGGAAGGAGATTGAAGAAGTTGGGTCAAAGCTCCAAGGGGTGCGTAATGCACCATGACCAAGAAACGCAGCCGGCCCAAGATGGCAAGGCTGTGTTCCTGCTTACCCGTGGCATAACGTGGGGAAAAAAGAGTAAACTGAAGCCCACACACCTTAGATGTAGATACCTCGTAAGGTACTAAACACCAGAAGAATCCGAAAATGGATTATGGATTGTAATATAACTCAATATGTGAGTAAACATTAAAGACTTGCTATGTTGGATGATGCAATGTTAGATCCGCTTCTCAAGGTGATCTAAATAATCTTTTGATTTTTAGATTTATAAAAAGTACTCCTGCCAGTGTGATGATAATATTACTAAAAAGATTGGGTTTTATCTTTATATAGCCCTTTGCTGGGAGGAAGATTAAAGGTGAAATGCCTAGAACTATAAATTCAACAATTGCTTTTTTCCCTTCTCCTTGACGGGTCCTTGAAAGACCTGGGAGTATAAGAATTGTCCTGTTGTTGGATAGGTGTTTTTTCTCCTTTTTTCCCTTTCCTTCCTGTGGAGTGTCCATCACACGTCCCCAGTGAAAATACCAGTGACTGTGCTAGAGAAAGAAGGTGGCATAATAGAAAGTTGGGGCATTACTTTTGACTTCCTATACTGAAATCTTTCTGACTTTGGGTGGATGGCAGAGGAAAATTTCCAATATTTTAACAAGGCGTTGGCAGCATCGCCGAACCTTTCCCTAGCAGGTGTATAAGCAGCACTCAACGTCTAAATCGGTAGCGCCGGAGGCTGCCCTGGTCCAGCTTTCTAAGAGAAACTCAGCGGGCGCATGCCAACAGCCATGGCCTCGTGTTTTCCGTGTAAGCAAGAACTTATCTTTGAGGCAAGCCGCAGGCAGGGTTTTATTGAGGCTGTGACACGGCGCTTGTGAGTGCAGTCGCCCCGGCTGCAGGATCAGAGTTCTGGCGCGGTGGGTGTTGCATGCACAGCCCTGCTCGTAAAAAGGGAGGAGGAGGATGGGTTTGAGCCCATCAGGGACGGATCCTGCATGCATCCTCTGTGAAACGCTCTTTTAAAAGTAACCGTCGTTTGCTTTTCCCCTTGGAAAGCACCCCCAGAATTTGTCCCCGTAGAGGGCTGCGGCAGAGCGGGGTGATGGACGAAGCGCGCGGTCAGCTCATCTGTCCTTCGGCACGCTCCTCCGCCGGCGCGGTGTGGCAACGCCACCGGTCCGAGAGGCGAGCGTGCCGGGGGGGTTGCAGCCTTGGGTCTCGTCGTTGCACATGAAGCGGCTTTTCACCCGGCGTGGGCGACGGGGGAAAGCCAAGAAGCCAGAAGAAAGGCCGGCCCGTGGGGGGTGATGCCCCTCGATCGCATCCCGAGAGCACCCGTAGGGCTCGCACGCCTCCTCTTTCTGAACCGGGATTTCCTGGGATTTCGGGGTTTTTTTTTTTTGGAAAGGCTGTCAGCGTAGAGCAGCACCTTGGTGCGTGTTCAAGGACGGTCAACCCGCAAAGAGAAAAAAGCCACGCAGGGAAAGCCGGCGAGGCGTAGCTGGAGCGGGGAGACCTCGCCAGAGGATCGCGTTGAAGAGCAGGGCACGTTTTGCCGTCGAGGTGGGGAATTTCCCTGCCCTGTGCAGGCTGTTGGCACGAGGAGCCCGCAGCCCACTGGTGTGTTTATTCTCCAGCGATAGGTTTGGGGGCCGTTGTTTTCATTTCCCATTGAAGCACAGCTCCGCGCATCGTATTTTAATCTTATTTCTGCAACAGGAAGGCTCTGCGGTACTGCCATCAACTAATTACAAGCATTAAATTTGTTCCACATTTAGAAATCATCTCTCGAACATAAACAGGGGACAGTGGAAAATGCAGGCTGCCTTTTCCCCTGTGCACGGGGACCAGGGGACCGAAATTCGACTTGAACAACATGTGAAAAAAGGGAATTGGATGTGCACCTGTGTGAAGAGAAATGTTTGGGTTACGATCCAAACAGAATTTATCTGCCAAAAAGGAGAAGAAAAATTGATTGAAACCCGTAATTGCTTTACAAGTTGCCGTAATAAATTATGTATTAATGTAAATTATTTCATGGGAAAAGAACGTAGAGGAAACTTGAGCAGAAGGATCATGCATTATGTATAAAAAAGAACTGTAAAAATATTATAGCAGCACATTTGTGCTGCTGTAGTTAAAGTTGTGTCAGCGTTTTGGTTTTACACCCTTCTCTATGGTTATGAATGTGGTCATTAAAATTTACTCGGTGTCACCAGAGGAGCACGGCAGTCGTTTAAAAAGCCCGTGGCCATCCCGAAGCTGCCAGGTGCCTGGCTTGTCCGTGCGCTGCTCCTGCAAAACCTGGAGCTCAGCAATTGGAAACCCGGCTGTGATGCTCTGAGGATGGATCCCATTCTCCATGGGGCTGTGCAAAGCTCTCGGGGATGTTCGGAGGACAACACCCATCTCCTCGATTTTGGGACGTGACTTCAGCCCACGAGTGCTTCGTGCCCTGGACCACGGGGCTGGTTTGACGCAGTGAAGGTCGCACAGGAGAACAGACGGATGTTGTTAAGGGTTCGTGGTCGCTCTTAAAAGTGAATGTCTTGGTTTTGCCCAGAAGGAAATCTAGGAATAGGTAGCGGTGCCGATAGTGTTTGCGCGTGCTATCGACCATCCCGGGGGCAGGTTGGGCCATGCTTGCGTGCGGGTGGCTTCTGGCTTGTCTCTGAAAATAGGAGAGGGAGGAATATAAACCAGGTGAGGACGGCCCGGCAGCCAGAGCCCGGGATGTGCCAGGGCTTGCTGGGGCTTGTTGCCGCTTGCCCAGCCCGACGAGTCCTGCCGGCGCGCGGTGGCGAGGCGCTCGCCTTGCGCGGAAAGCAGACGCTGCGGCTTGCAGTGACGGCCGCTCTTCGCCCGCACCCCAAATGCCGTGGCTGTTGGACACCCGACGTCTCCCTCCCGGAGCATCCCTGGCAGGGCTGCTCTCCCCAATCCCGGGGTCAACGGCTCTGCCACCAAACTCTTCCCGAGGCCGGGCAGGGCGGTGGGAAGACGTCCAGGTTCGGGGGGTGACGTGGGAGCCAGGGCTCAGGTCGCTCTTTCCAGGGCTGGATCGGAGCTAAGTATGGCAGCCTTGCTTCGGAAAGCAGAAATAGTTTGGGTTTGGGTCCCCCCGAGGCTGGGCAGCCTGGGAGCTTGCAGCTGTAACCTGAATTTCTTGCTGCTTTGTGCGTGGTTTGCAGGAGGGCTCAAGCTCTTCTGCCATGGCCAGAGAGGGCAGGACGAGAAATTCAGTCCTCCCCAGGCTGCCGCTGACAACCCTCTGTGTCTTCGGAGCTGGAAAGCTATTTCACAACCAAAGAGATGCCAGAAAATTCACTTTGTGTTGCCTCACCCTGGAAATACAGATTTGCAAATCAAAACGTCTCGAAAGAACTTTGCTGGACGTGCTCATTAAGTGACTTGAAGTGTTTATTTTTGCAGTGTTAAGTTAAAATCCAAAAGTAAGATGCTATTTCATCCAAGGACAGTAACAGCCAAGAAGGACCTGTTTAACCAGGGGAAGAGCCCCTCGTGCCACGCTTACATCATGCTCTGGTTGTAAACGTTCTCCTATCGTTTTTCCAATAGGCAAAGGAGAGTTTTCCAGCGAAGCAGCTCACTTGTGAACCGAGAGGTTCTCATGGTGGGTTTTATCCTGGAACAAATTACTGCCTCCGGGTAAACCAGGCTGAGGTTTGTAATTTAAGAAAATTAATACATGCTTAACTGCAGCAGTATTAATGGCTCCACTGCAATTATCGTTATCAGCGTGCTCAGGATGTGAATCTTAGCCTTAAAAAATTGAACAGAAAACCAGCCGCTTTTCCTCGATAAGGCTTTCCTGAGTTCTTTAATTACACCCTCAGCCCTTAGACTACCCCATTTTCAATTTGTTTTGGGGCGAACAGTTTTCTGTTTGCACTGAAAAATCATTTTCTGGGTTATCCGGTAGTTTGGGACCGGTCGGCGGTGCTTGGAGGTTTGGGGAGGGCAGGCTGTGCCAGGGTCTCCTCCCTGCCCTGCCGAAAAACCAGCTCTCACGGTGCAAGGGGAAGAGCAAATAACCCCAAGCTGGTGCTGGGGATAACGGTGCAATTACCGTTTTCTTTGCAAGGTTTGGAAGATTTATAGCTGTTTGTGCCGAAGCAGGGGTGAAAGAGGAAGGTGTCCCGTATCCTCCTCACCAAGGCCTTTTGTACAGCGTGACGTCTCCGGCCAGAGGATCGTGGCAGCTTGCCATGAAAAATCAGCTTCTATTTCTGTTTCTTTTGTCTGCTGACCTGACCCAAGAAATCTCTCTGCTGGCAGCATAATACAGGGGGAAAATAATAAAGATCTAAACATAGATGTAGTTGTTTAGCGCAGATTTCTCACTTTTCATTGCGTTTATTAAAGTGAGGACGGCAACAGTTAAAATGCCGTGCAGTTATCGAGGGCAGAGCCAGGCTCTTTGTGGCTGGAGATGTTATGGTGGCAGCTGGATGCAGGGAGAAATGGGAAAACTGGCCAGGAGTGGTGTCAGGGGCCCCAAATCTGACCTGAAACCGAGCCTTGGTCGGAACAAGCGTTCTGCACTGTTCCCTCTTCCCTATCAGGCTGGTACCTGCAGCTGCGGGCTGGATACGGCTTTTAATTCATCCTTCAGCTGCCTGAGTGGAAAAACCCCAAACCCCCTAAAAAATATTGCACGATTTAGATACGATCACACGAAACTTGGCAGCGACGGTTAGCTAGCACGGTTTGCCTCCGTTTGCAGCAGCCGACGACAAAAACAGTCACCAGAGAAGGTCTGTTGGGTGATTACTTTTTTCCATTGCAGCAGCCGATGGGGTTGTCCTACCATGGTTTTCCTGTTGAGCGTCAACGGCAGAGCGCCCTGCGCAGCCCGTGCCGGGGAGCCAGACCTTGACGATACTTTGCTTTCTTCTTCGATTGTCAGCGGGACCGTGTGTGGGAATGAGATCATCACCCTTAATCCTCTCTTTCGACACGGTCATCAGTGGGATTTCTGAACACAGCTGTAGCCGGGTTTGCAGTCTGCCTACGCGGAGCTGCCCGTAGCCATATACGTTTCAGCCCACAGACTTTGGAGGTGCGGGTTTCTCGGAGCTTTACGCAGGCACCGCAAAACCCATCTGATAAAAGGACTATCTTTATGCCGATCCCAAGACCGTGCAACAGGTCACCACTGTCTTTTGCCGTGCTGTGTTGGAAGACTGTTAATGCAAGCTAAATTTGCAGGAGGAACAAATTCCTGTGTAAACAAGCTGAATGAAAGAGAGAGGGAGAAAAAAAAGTGTTTGGTTTTTTTTTTTAAAAGTGAAGCTATTAAGCGATTTGTCCTTTAAATAAATGCTTCAGCGTTATGTTTGTTACAGAAATGCAAACGATTGGCTGCGCTAGGTACAACTGGGATTTTCAAGGCAACCCCAAAGAGATGCTAAGCCCAGGTTGCTGCAGAAGAGTAGGAGGGTGTGGGTACCTGATTTCTGTAGCACCTTCCCCCTCCGTGTGGGTAACCGGGCAGGGGGGTACCTGGTCCAGAGCACCCAGGTGACCCCAGATTTGGGGGATGGAGGGGAGGCGGATGATGAGCCTCACAAGAGGGACCTTGCAAAGAACTGCCGGAGGTTTATCGTGTATCTATTATAGCATCAGCCATCTTAGAGCTTATTATATGACTTTTGTTAGACACGGTATCTTTGGGTCGGTTTGGGAGAGATGCGCAGAGCGTCAGTGGGGATAAGTTGGTTTTCTTGGAGCAAGGCTGTTTTAGCAGCGGCTGAGAGCAGGACAGCCTGATGGGTGTCGGGATGGCTTTTGCTGTCCCGTAGGCTCTGATGACCCTGGTGGGATTTCTGTGCTGCGACCGGCAGCTCGATGCCCGGGCGGCACTCCCCTTTCTGTGAGGAGCATCCCAGCTGCTGTCCCATCTCCTTTCTGGTGTTTTGTCCCCCGAGGTCCGTCTTGCCCCAGCGGTGCTACAGCTTTGTGCTTTTCACCTCCGGTTTTTGTGAACCTCTCGGGCAGTTACTGATTGTGGAAGCCGGGCCAAACAGCACACGTCTGAGACATGATTTAGCACAGGGATAAGGCAATGGCCATACTATTTTATATTGCTGAATTTCCCTTAGCTAGTGCAGTCTGGATATTCAAAGACGTGTTTTTATCTTCTTCTAGCGGTTTTGCTCCTGCTGCGATTATCACTTTGTCTCTCTCTCCATCTACACTGCAGCAACCGCTCTGCTGGCAGTTTGGAAAGCCATATTCCAAGAGTTAATTAATTTGTACTGGAAAACGTCCCATATGCTACTCTTTTTGTTTATGGACGTAGAAAGCGAATCACAGAATTAATTAACGCTAATGCCTGTGCGTGTGTGTTTTTTTGTTTGTTTTTTTTTTTTTTTTTTTTCTCCTTTCTGAACCAGAGAATGACAGATGGAGAGATCTCAGCAGGAAATGTCCACTTCAGCTCGAGCAGCCGGGCACCAGCATCTGGGACTGCTTGTCGGACAAGGGCGAGGAGGGCTCGCGCTGGCCGAGGGAGACGGCCAGCACCTGCTCCGTCACCAACCTGATCAAAGACCTCAGCCTCAGCGACCCCCATGGCAACCCCACAGCCCCCCCCCAGCAAGCGCCAGTGCCGCTCGCTCTCGTTTTCGGATGAAATGTCCAGCTGCGGGACCTCGTGGAGACCCTTGGGCTCGAAGGTTTGGACCCCGGTCGAGAAACGGCGGTGTTACAGCGGCGGGAGCGTGCAACGCTACTCCAACGGCTTCGCCACCATGCAGAGGAGCTCGAGCTTCAGCCTGCCCTCGCGATCCAACCCCCTCTCCTGCGAGCATCCCGTCCTCAGCGGCCGGCTGGGATGCCAGCCGAGGAAATCGGCCACCGGCGGGCACGGAGGAGACCGGGTAGACATGCAGAGGTCCCTCTCCTGCTCCCACGACCGCTTCTCCTCCTCGGAGTACTGCCCGCCCTCGGCAAGCAGCACGCCAGCCTCCACGCCAGAGCTGGGGCGACGGGCCGGCGGGCTCTCCCGAAGCCGCTCGCAACCCTGCGTCCTGAATGACAAAAAAGTCGGGGTCAAGCGACGGAGACCGGAGGAGGTTCAGGAGCAACGGCCCTCGCTGGATCTCGCCAAGATGACCCAGGTAAGAGGCGGCGGTGCCGTCCCTGCGAGGGGCTCAGCAGCGAGGCGATGCCGTTCTCTGCTTTGCTAAAAACCCTTTAGCATCCTCCCGAGGCGGGTCTGCGGCACGCAGAGCGACGCAGGTGTTACAGCATCCTTCTGTCCGAGCGGAAAACCCCTTCCCCTCCAAATGGATTTCTTTAATAAACTCCCGCATTTCTGTTCTGCGCTGATTTTTGCACGCCGAGTCCACCGTGTCGTTGTTTCCTCCTGGCACGCGTTTCAAGCAGGAATATGTTAAACCCCGCGTTTTTGAGTTCAGGAGAGAGGAGCCCCGGGCCTGCCGTGGCGAGGTGAAGGCAGCACCCCGAGGCACCTAGCCCTGGCTCCGTCAGGAGCCGAATTCGTACCGCTACGGGCTTTACTTGCTCTTAGCCTCTGTAATTTTCCACTCTGGAGATGTTATCGTGTTTCATTTTCAGTTGCAAACACAGAGCACAACCTCCCTCTTCAATCTGCCGCGCAAAGCCAGATAACAGATCTGAAGTGCGAATCGGGGAGGATTTTGCTCCCGGGTCCTCTCCCTGCAAGACCAAGTGACTGGATTTTAGCGAGAACCGAAGCGAGAGGCTGCAGCGAAGGACAGCGCGAGCAGCGTTTCCGTTTCGCGCTCGTAAAATTCCTTTTTCTGCCGTTTTGTGATTTGACGTTTCCCACTTACAGTTGTAAAGTCAATGCCACCGCCAGCCCTGCGTGGGGTGGAGGTGGTGGTGGGTCTGTGAAGACCCCAGGGCTCCTGCCGTGGGATCAGGGGCTTTGCCCTGGCCACCTCCCAGGGTGGGCTGTCACCTTCTGCCGGCCACAAAACTTCCCCCGGGCTTTCGGTTCGATGCAGCCGTCTGCCGTGCTTCATCCCAGAGGCAACCGTGTCGGGAGCATCCGCCCGGGTTTTTTTTGTACAGCCGCGGCCGGCAAAGCCCGCCCGGTGCGAGGCATCTCCTTGTTACAGGAACGCAAGATTTTATGGCGTTTCATGCTTGGCAGTGCAGAGGGTGTTTGAAGGAGTGCGGTGGTGTTGGAGGAAGAGATTGGCTTTTCCTCCGGAGGAGGAGCTTTGAGGATAAAAAGAGTGAGGGAATCGCATATTTGGGTGATTGCAGGGGAAAAACGCGAGGCATTGCTCTCGTCTTTTGATAAACCACACGAGCAACGTTTAATATGCTAAGCTTATTTTATTAGCTAATAAACTGGACAGGCAGTAAAAACAACTTACGTGTGTTATTATATTTTACTAGCCGCAAGTTGGAATAGCACGATTGCCCCCTCCTAATTCTCTCTGTACAAGAGCCGCTGGTTGCTTCACCTCGACGTACGGCGCAGGATGTCCCGCAAGCCCGTGCGGGAGTTTCCCAGCAAACCAAAGCCTGCAAAAGACCCAAATCGCCTCAAAACCAGTGGCGGGGAGGGCCAGGCTTCCCCTTCACCGCCTTCCACCCCTGCCTGGAGCCCGCAGGCACGAGCTGCCGCCGCGGGGAGGGGATGAAGCCGACTGTCCCCAAATCGCTGTCCCCAAATCGATGGCCGCGTCCCCCCAGCTCGCTCAGAAAGCGGCTTCACCGCTTGTTCCCAGGCATCTCCTCGCTTTAAAACCAGCACGTTAAAACTGCCTTTGCCACCGCGTGCTGACGACCGCAGCTTTTCTCGAGGTTCCATTAATAACCCACCGGTGTGGGAGGAGGTCACGGACGGGCTGTGGACCAGGCTGAAAGCCCACGGTGCAGAGCGGCTGGGGAAAGAGGGAGAAGGATGCGGCCCCGAGCGCAAGCGCCGGGGCTGGGAAATGGGCTGCTCCTCTTTCTGCGTGCCCAGCAGAAAGAAATCCTTTCTCATCCACATTCCCTCCTCCGATGGCGCTTTCTGGGGCTGTATTTGAAAACGCAGAGCGTAACCTGCACTTACGCTTTGCGGGAGGGTTTGCATACACACGCGGGGATGTGTGCAAATGTTGACGAGGAGCCGTGCGAAGGGTGATGTTGGCATATCACGGGGTTTTGTTGCATCTGGGCAATCTGGCGTGGAAACATGATAGGAGCACACGTGGCCGCGTGGGTGCACAGGTAACAAAATCCCATGCGATATCCGCTCACGCAGAGCTGCTTGTACCCGTGCCAGCGAGCACCTTGGTTCGGTTGCCCACTGGGGTGTCTGCTTGCCACGACCAGTGGTTTGGTCTTGAAAGGCTGAACGTGCCCATCGTATCCGGACAAGCTGCTCAGCACCTCCAGAGGAGGCGGAGGTGATCGTCAAGACCTTTCGGGATGAGACCAAAATGTTGAATGAGTTGCAAAGCCTCGGTATGATGCACGTGTGCTCCAGCTGCATCTGCTGGAGTGCTCACGGCTGAACAAAGGGAAGAGATCAAAGGGACGGGACTATTTTTATTCGCCTGGCTATTCTGAGAGCCTGCACGATGGTTACCATCTCCAAGCGGTGCTTGCACCGTGGTAAGAGGAGCATTTTGGAAGCTCTGGGAGGGCAGAGCAGAAGTCATCTGCTCTTCTTTGCTCGTCGCTTCGTGCTGGGCCAGCTCGCAGGGGCACCAAAGGAGAGCACGGAGGAGCGGGGAGCGATCTTCCCAAGGTAACAGCCGTGGCAGGCTCTGAGGCTTTGAACCCTCATTAAAAGAATTAATGAGTTTATCTTTGCAAATGCCAGTGAAGCCTTTTTTTTCCGTTTTTTTTCCAAAGGCTCCTTGCGGTTTTCTGCTCTTTAATGGCCAGCCTTTGCAAACGAAGGGCACGGAGGTGGTGTGGCTGGTAGGGCAGACCCCCAAATGGATCCCGCTGGCAGGGATGCCGCCCCAGCATGGCACCGAGCGGATGGGGCATCGCGTCCAGCTGATTTTGCTGCTGGTGCTCCGCTCTGCAGACTTTGGGGAATAAAAGGCTTGCACCGGGACCTGGAAAGCCTCTTTCTGTAGCTCTTCGTCCAGCCTTGTGAGCCCATGGATGGTCCTTCCTGGCTCCCTTGGTGCCCATCGGGGGTTTAGCACCGGCTGTAGCTCATCTCAAGCCCTTCCAGGTCTCTGCCGAGGTTTGCGTGAGGCTTCACAGGCACGGCATGGCTGCGCGCGTGGCTCGGTCCCTTCTCCGAGGAGCTGAACTGCAGGCTGGGATCGCATCCCGCGCCTCTTAACCCACCTCTTGGGGCTGGCCTTGGCCCCGGAGAAACAGAGTCTAAACAAAAGCAACCCTGTAAGCCAAGTTCCCACACTGGTTCCTGCGTTGGACGGCTCTCCATCCCATGTCCTCATGGCAGGGGGATGGGGGTGTCCCCAAGCACAGGTGGAGGATGCGGCTAAACAATCTAACAAATCTCAGCATCTGGCTGTTGGACTTCTGTGTTGGACTCGTGTATTAGGGGCTAATACATGGGTAAAGAAGGACCGACAGAAACCCACCTAAGACCCAGCTTCAGGAGGATGAAGGCGCAGCGAGACTTGGCAGGTTTCCCTCCTCGAGCATCCTTGGGGAGCCCAAAAGCCTTGGATCCTGCCTGGAAACTGCTCCGGACCACCGGGAGCTGGGCTACCGGCTCCCACAGACTGTGTACTCAGAAGGGAATCTGGCTTTCTGTCCCTGCGAGGGCTAGACCCTGCCCTCAGCACCCTCGGGGTGTCATCTCTTCCCCCCCAAATCCCTAACCATTTGCAAGCCATTCTTAAATCCTGCTTGCTTAATCCGAAGTGAGCTTCCAAATTTTCAGCTGTCAGTGGAAACGCGGAAGAGAAGCAGTAAATGGAAACGGGCGGAGAAGCGAGGACAGCACGAACAAATGCTTGCAGTCACAAACTAGCCAGGATGCTACAAGCAGCAGCGTGTCACCGGAGCAGATGCGTTTGGTAATCGGATTTTTGGGAGAAGGGCTGCGCGGCAGGAGCTGTTCGTCAGGAGAGAGGTGCAACCCTCCTGTCCGTGCACCGCCTCCGGGAAGGTGCCTGCAGGTACTTTTTGTGCTGATGTAGAAGGCTCACGCGGTGGATGGGGAAGGAGGAGAGTGTCCGGGCTCTGGTTTCCATCTTTTGGGAGGAAAAGGTCTGATGGGTGGCACAGAGCGGCGGCGATGGGTGAGGAGCCGCACGCGGTGCGGTCCTCGACTCCGTCCTCGGTCCTTCCCCAGCCGTGCATCCCGGCCCCGTGCGGGACAGGAGACACGACGAGGAGGCAGAAGGACCTTGAGGCTTGAAGCAGAGCTCACAGCTGGGCTGGATCCGTGTTTTCCAGCAGCTCTGTCCTTCAGCTGCTCCCTTGAGACTGCGGTGAGGCTCTCGGAGGGCATGGATGGACACCTTCACCCCGAGACGTGAGACACACACATGCGTTTCCCTTGCAGTAGATGTGCCTGAAATTGCTGGCTTACAGCTACAGAGTTAACTAAGTTAATTATCCCAGCGGGCCCAACTGAGCGCTTCAGCAGTCAGGCTAAACCTATTCAACAAGCTTTGCAAAACTCAACCGTATCAGATGGCAAATCTGACCAAAATATTTCGCCAGGTGGGATTTTTGGGGCAGCTGCGAGCTGCTGGCTCTGCCCGCACCTTCCTCGCCCTCTGAAGATGCTGTGGGGCAAAGCCAGCTTCTCCATCGCGTCAGCCCAAGGGGGAAGGTTTGTCGGCTGGGAAGCAAAGGGCTGGGTCGGGGGGATCCCAGGGGGTCAGCGGGAGCTTCCCTTTCCCTCTGGTGGATGCTGAGCCCAGGCATACATTTATAATTTGGGTAGCCATGGCTTTGGCAAGGGCAGGTGACCCAAGGATGACAAAAATCTAATCACTTGTACGTCCGAAAGCAGCTCACTCCATGTTCCTGGAAAACCTTCAGCTTGAGGAATAGTTGTGTTTTCTCTGGCTACCGTCCTCCACATCAAAAAATCCTCCAAAGCGAGAAAGCAACGCCTGAGCACCCTGCGTTACTCAGCTACCCTCGAGCGTGAATTTAGAGAAAAAAAAATAGTTGTCGGGGTGGTTCATCCTCTGCAAGAACCGATACCGTACAGAAAGGGTCCCGAAGCCCCGTGCTGCGAGGCACGGGCACTGGAGGAACGGGGAAGGGGTTGCCCGGGTGCAGCGTCCCCCCTAGTGCCGACGAGCACCCTCTCTCCCATCCATCCCCTCCTCGCCCACTGGTCCAGACTGGGTGGCTGGGGCCGCTGCCCAACGCCCGGCGGTTGCCAGCACGACCAACGCCACCATCCCCAAGGAACTCTGCCACTGGGATCCAGCCCAAGGCACGTCCCGTGGAGCATCCCCAGGTTCCAGGGAGAAAACCCAGCCAGGATCGGGTACCCACGGCATCCCCGAGGCAGGGGTACGCCGCTGGGTTTGGGGCAGCAGGGCTGTAGCAGAGCGGGAAGAAAGCAGAGCCGGGAACCGTGCAAAGGCCAGGGATTTCGTAGCTATTCAGTTATGAAAAGCAGCGCTGGCAGGCTGCTCTCTGCGTGGGAGGACTGGCACAGAAGGACGAGCAGGATTAGGCACGTTACGGTGAGCATTCTTGCCTTTGGTGGGGCGGGTTTTCGGGGCGTGGGGCACGGTCAGAGCCCTCCCCGGGATGGGAACGCCGTGAAAACCAACTAATTCACTGTGGGCAGTAGGAGATGGGGGATAAGCATGCTCAAGAAAACCCTGCAGGTTTGGGTATTCCTCCAGGCTGCTTTTAATGCCTCTCTAGGAACGAGACTGGAAAGTTCGGTGATTTCAGACAAAGAGCTGAAATAATGGCAAGGCGTCCGCGTGGCCGCATGTGTCCTCTAGTCTGGCTTTATATGGGTTAGAAATGGCTTGTGTGCAATGGTCTTCATGATTCAAAGCAAAGGGAAGCCAAAGTGTCGAGACTGGGCTTTCCAGTAGACCTCAAAGCATTCACTTTACAGATGGGGAAACTGAGGCACGGGACATGCCGTGAGTCCCTGGACACTAACAGAAGAGCTGGGGACCCAGCCCACGGTGCCAGGTGCTGGATCAGCATCTGGTTCTGGCAGTGGATCGGTTAATTTTTTGCTTGTGCTGGTAGCCACATGCGTTTATAGGCCTGAAACCCAGTACCATAATCAAAATAAAAATAATTTGACCTGAAAGAAATGTTTTCTTCATACCAGGAGGGATATTTAGGCCAGGCAGGAGGGGAGGGAGCCGCTCCTGGAAGCAATTACATGGCCACATAACTGGGCTAATTAAGAAAGAGACCTAAATGTTAAAGTTCTGCTGGGAGGGAAAATACTTGGGAAAACATTGCCTTTAATTCCTCAAAATGCTGGGTTTGTCTCTTCTCTCTGCAATTCCCATAGCTCAGAGAGGGGAGGTGAGCCCGTATCGCTCCCCTTCTTATTTACTCACACGGCACCAAACCAGAGAGGCTTCAACTTCGGGCAGAAACCAAACCATGAACACGGTTGTCGTTGAAATAGCAGCAATTTTTAAAAGCCACAGCACACCACGAAAATCCTTCTGCTCTTTTTAAATGCACGCCAACGCTCCGCTTTGTGCCTCTTCGCCTTCTAACCTGGCGGGTCGTACTCAAAGCAGCGGGTGACGATGATGTGGTATTTAATTATCCCCAGTGTCCGGAGGCAGGTGAGATGCGAAGAGGCCGGCTTCTATTCTTTGCCCCAAGCAAGGAGGGTTTCGGTACCGGGGGAGCAGCCTGGCATCTCTGACCACCCTTGTGCCCCTTAAAATGAGGACATCAACCATCCTCTCATTTCGGTGCAGGGCTTGGGCTTGCTTTCCAACTCCAGCTTTTATTCCCCCTTTCCACGTGAAGCACAAGCCCAAGGAGGACAACATCCAACCTCCGAAATCCCAGCAGTTGTTCTGACAGCGTGTTAATTAATCTCGTGGCAATGCAGTCTCCTTCCTAGGCGCAGTGCTCTCGGTCTCGCAGCTCCGGGGACCGTGTCCATACCAGCAGGATGTGATCAGAAATGGTCGGATCAGATTTTTCCATGAATTGGGAGGTTTCTCAAAGAGCTGGTTTTCTTTTTCTGATGTGGGTGCGCCTAAAAAACATGGGAGATGAGCAATGTTGCAAGGGTGTTGGGAGGTGGCTTGGACCCTGGCTGTCCTCCCAGCTGGGCTGATTTCAGCAGGAACGGGTGGTTTCACCCTTTGCAAGGCACTAGGAGAAGCTGGCTGGGTGTCTTAGGTGAGAAAAAGGGATTTTTCTAAAAAAAAAAACCAGTCTGCCAGAGGTGCTGTGTGGTGGAGAGACGTTGCCTGGTTTTCCTCTCCCGTGGTCTGGTGCAATTCTTCTCCAAAGGGCACATGGCTGTGTGGTGACCTGGGGACTTGCCACCTCCCACCTCCGCGTCCGCCGCTTTCCGACGTCTCTGTGTCAACGTTTCCTGCAGGATTTGGGGTGTTGTGTGCCGAAACACCTCACGGCAGTACGAACGCTGGGTTCGGTGGCTTGTCTGAGTCATCTATGGGAAGGCGAGCCATGGGCCAACCCTGACGTTGGCGTGCGTGTGCTGGCTGAGCAGATTGCTTTCCTTCACACAGGCTCTGGGGAGCTGCAAGGGAGACATAACGTGTCTGTCACACCGACGGCGGCCGCCCCGAACGAGGATTTGAAATCATCCTTGGGAATGGCAAAACGAGCCCTCGCTATCTCTTGCCCATTCTGTTTCCTGCCTTGTAAAATTTTGATATGGTTGTTACTGAGAGATTTTAATTTGTGTGAACACATTTCCAAACACAGCTATCCTTTTTATAGATGTTTTTTTAAAAGTGAGTCATTTATATATATATATCTCTATCTCTGTTCAACCCCAGCCATGTTCCCTGGAGCATGCAACCTGAAAATGGAGGATCATCTTCTAATGTTTGGAAACACAACTTGCCGCGCAGAGAAAGGCACAAACTACTTTGTGGCGTGTAAGCCATAGCACCGCTGGCAATAATTGTCAGACGTGATGGGAGATGCTGGTTCCTGCCAGTTGTAAGTGCCCTGCTAGCATCTGTGCGCTGGTAATAAATGAAGACTTGGGGCTGGCACCTGTGCCCCATTTCTGATGGCTCCACAAGGTTTTGGCTTCTCTGTGAGCCTTCAAAGCGTTTGCAGTTTGAAGAGCTGCATCTAGCATAACAAATATTGTACCTCTGATGTCTTCTCCTCCTGAGTTTTCTGTAACATCCATCTGCTTTGCTGTGAGAGTTGTACCTGTGAACACTGAGGAGTCCCAGACAGCTGGCAAACTACTTCTCCTCCTCCGTGAAGCTCCTTATTAGAATCACAGAATTGTTCAGGTTGGAAAAGACCTTTAAGATCATCGAGTCCAACTGTTAACCCAACACTGCCAAGTCCACCACTAAACCGTGTCCCTAAGCGCCACATCTACACATCTTTTCTTATAGAGTATGGCATATAGTGTGTGGGACAGAGAGTAGTTGTTATAGAACAAATAAGGCAATTAAAATACAATATGCCCTTGCATCTCCCCGGGGTTATGGAGAGCTTCCCGTGGTTATGAATTCACCATAAATAGCTATCTATCTGTCCGGTGGGTGGGCTGTGATGGACGGATGAGAGGGTTTTGGCAGCAGTGGACGGCAGCTTAGAAGGTGGTGAGGATGAAGCAGTGGGTGCGCTTGATAAGGAAGAGTTACAGAAAAGACTTTGTGCCTGAAAGACGCCTGTTACGGGAAGAGTTCTGAGATGTTGGGGCCGGGTACAACGGGACGATTCACGTTGCTCGCTGGCTGCCGTAAGACAGACAGTGCCATTCATGGGGTGACTTCACTGTCCTCCGAGGAGCACGTGCCTTTGCAGGACGGAGTCATCTGCACCAGGAATCACAAGAGCATCCTCCTGAAACGTGGATGCGAGGTTCTTGCATTTTTCAGGATTACAATCAGCTTCAGCCTGGGCTGGAGATCCAGAGGAGTGGGGTCTGTAATGCTCTTGATGGTTGGGAGCCAGGCTGTCCCCTGCCTGGTTGTCCCCTCCAAAGTAAGGGATAATGGCAGTTTACGTGAGGATCCATGCACAAAGGAGCCCGTACGCTCCCAACGCTGAAGTAAACAGCCCACCAGCTTGGAAATGTTTCAGGCTGGTCTTGACTCTGAGTAGGGAGAAGTTTTAAACTGCAGGATGGGAGAAGTGACTTCTCCTCTCCAATCACCCAGCTCTTTCCTCGAGGGGTAAAATTCTCCAAATTTCCACAAGAAGATTTTCTGTTTAAATTTTGGCAGCTTTCAGGCTCGCTGGTGGGGGCAGGAGGGGCGGCACTGATCTCGGTCACCGTCAGCACCCACTCGAGCCAGTGGCAAATATTGCCAAAAGGTAGTGACAGGCGAAAAACTGGAGGTTTTAAATTCCAGACATATCCCAGGAAATAGTTTGCTATTGATGTAACTTCTGAGACAGACTCCAGCTTCCAAGCCCCAGTGTTTTTTAAATAAACACGAATGAGAGCCTGCAAAGGTCAATTTGTGGCTTGGTGGGAAAAAGCCTTCGGTTCAGGATCAAAAGAAAATGACTCAGTTCGGAGGGTATAGAGGACCTCAAAGGCCAGCTGGTTTTAACTTTGGTCAGACTGTTACATATGCTGCCATTGTTATTCATTGCCCCGGTATTTTTTTTTTATTTAAAAACACAAGTAGTTGAAAAAAATTCAAGTCAGTTTTGGAAATTAGGTTCATAATGATGTTTACTTCTGGCTTGAACTGTTAATGGGGTTTTTTTTCCTCCCTGTTCCTTTGACAAACAATTCTCCGTATTCGTTGGAAGTATAGCAAACCTCATCTTGGCTGGTGTCCCCAAGGCAGGGCAGAGCAAGTGGCACTCGTTGAGGTTGCCCACTGGTGCAAGCCCATCTTGCTGACGTCCTCCTGCCTGCGACGCCAGGGAGGATGCTCGTACGCTGCGAGGAACTTCACCCCTGAAGTATTTCCATTGGTTTCAGAGATGTTTTGCATCAGTTTTTCCCTTTGCTGTGCTAAAAATAAAAGCTTTTGTTGGGTATCGTAGACTGGCCTGGTCTAAGAGTTTTATCAGGTCCAAGCGCACGTACTTTTAATGTATAGAGGGCAATATGTTAAGAGGAAGGGGTTCTCCTGAAGTTATGGCATTGGACTGGATCTCATACGCGTCAGCTCCGTTCCTGCCTCCCCTGCAAATGTCCTTCAAGCAGAGTTTCCCTGCCTTAGTTTCCCAAATGAAAAATGAAGGCAATGCATTTTTTCACCTACCCCTCTCCATAAGCTCCTGAGGCCGTGCTGGCTCGGGTGGGATGTAATTTGGGTGCTCACCACAGCAATATAACCTTGCTCTTAGGTACCGGGTCATATCGCTGCCAGAAGTAGCACGCCAAAGAAGATCCATCTCCCTATAAAAGGCTGATTTGTTGGTGCAGCTCTGGAGTGACCATTTCAGGCAAGGTACTTTGGTATAGTCAGAGGACGCTTGTAGGAGGTGATTTATTGTAGCAGGCTCTATTTTAGTTACCCAACAGAGCTTTTAATAGCAATAACGTATAATGCAGTGACATCCATTGTTTTGATTTTACAGTCGAAATGGTCCCATCTGCCCCAGTTATAAATTTGTGACTCACCAAACACAATGGGCTGAAAATAAATTCAGCCGTGGAAGCAGAAACCGGCCGTGCCCAGGGACGTGGGCTTTTCTGCCATGTAATCGCTTTTCCAGCACGGGCCGGCACTTGTGTGCACAGATGGGCTCCTCCAGTGGCATCTCTTGCCCGGGCGAGGGGGGTCCGAGTGCCGAAGGGTCCCGTGGTACCCAGGGACCGTGCCCTGCCATCCCCTGCTCCCGGCTCCATCCCCTGCTCCCGGCTCCATCCCCTGCTCCCAGCTCCATCCCCCCATGGG
Source organism: Aquila chrysaetos chrysaetos (assembly GCF_900496995.4). Taxonomy (NCBI): domain Eukaryota; kingdom Metazoa; phylum Chordata; class Aves; order Accipitriformes; family Accipitridae; genus Aquila; species Aquila chrysaetos. The sequence continues at coordinate 4,417,171 of NC_044014.1, forward strand.
ATCCGGGGATGTGGGGTCGGGTGTTGCACCCTTGTTCACGCTCACAGGGGAGGACAGGGCTGGAAACACAAACAAAGCTTGGCAGTGTCTGTCCCAAGCACACACAAAATCTGATTGTATCCCCAATCACGCATCTGATCCACCGCGTGCTGTTTAACCCTCTGGTCCCTGGGCTCGTACGCTGTTTTAATTTCTGTAAGGTCTTGCTTTAGAATTTAGGGCATGAAGTGAGACCACAATAGCATAATATAAATATTATTTCTGTACTGCAAATGATGCAAATAATATGAAGATGGAATAGGGCTGAGATTCTCAAAAAATGTGGTTTAAAAAAAAAAAAAGTTCCATATTAGTGATGTTTCATCCTAACTTGGGACAAGTGGAAATACCGACATCTCTGAATTTCCCCAAAGATGAGCCCCTCCAAACCCTGAAGTTTTGCCAGCTCTGGGGACGAGCCAGGTTCAGGCTCACCATCGCTCATGCCAGAACGGCTCCACTTAAATCCGTGGCATTGCAATAGCGTCTTCGGGAGAGCAGCCCGGCCCCGATGCCACCGTCTCCTCTAGGCTCTCAGCAGCGTGACACGTGCCCTGCGATGCTCCAGGGATGCTCTGCCGCAGCCTCTCGGGATGCAGAGGAGAAGCCGGGGAGGGTGCGAAAGGCTGGGCGCAGGAGGGCTGGGCAACCTGGAAATAAATGAATAAAGACACAGTAATCGCACGTGAGGTTGCCTAATGACCTGTCTGAGCGGACGGATTTCTCCAGCTCATAGCGAAGGGTTCAGTCTCTGTCGGGGAAAAGATTCGTTCTTGGCAGGAAATGAGGATTTCCTCCCATTATCGTTGGGAATGGGAATGGGCCAGGAGGCTGCGCTGGGATCGAGTCCCCGTGTGCGGGATGCTGCGGGATGCTGCGGGATGCTGCGGGATGCTGCGCGCGGGTGGGACGGTTGAGTCCCGGGGAGCATCGCTGCTCTGATCCCGTGCAGAGCTGTGCTTCTCGTGATTTCTGGGATTCGTCTCTCCAGCATCTCCCTGGGGCTCTGGAGCACCAGAGGGATTCCCGTCGGTGGGTCATGTAACAGCTTTTTCTTTTGCATTTGTGGAAACTCACTAACATCCTTACTGTCGTTGGGGCAGATACAGAACTCCAAAGACAAGAGCAAAACTGTGAGTAAAACCAAATTAACTCTACGGGCTCCAAAGGCAGTGTTAATACTAATGACTTAAATCTCCCTCTTGCTTTTTTTTTGGTTTGTTTGTTTAGTACTGTGGTGTGAAGCAACTTGGTAGGATAATAGATATTTCTGAGCCTGCTCGTGAAAGCTGTTTTTCACACCAAACAGAATAAAAGCAAAATTATCTGCTAAAGCTGTAGACTTTCAATGCACCGTCTAAGCACTGGTGCCCGTTATTGCAAAATTAGGATTGGGGCTGTGTAAATATTACTCCTCATTAGCGGATGAGAAGGGAAGAGCCGGGAAGGCAGACCCTGAAAACGAGGGCAGCATCGTGGTACCCACCGGGAGCAGCGCGGGGAGCCATCCCCTCCGTACAGGGGATGCTGCTGCGGGCACGCTCTGCTGCACGTCAGCCTGACGAAGGGCGCCGGAAAATTACTCAATGCCTCCATAGATAAAATTAAAAAAAAAAAAAAAAATAATAATAGCGGATGAGTTTGAGCTCCCTGACGTGGCAACACTGCATATAACCCAGCTCCGGCTCTGCACCAGGCACACGAGCTCTGTTTGCATCTCGTATACCCCATAACTGCCTCCTGTGTTTTCCTTCCTCAGGTATTTCAGTCATTTCTTTCCCGACACTTCATTCATCGCTCAGAGGCTCTTTCTGCGGGAGGACAGGGTCGGTGTAAGACCCGTGCCCCCCCCCTCCCCGATGGCAATGTTGATCTTGGAAGCCGGTGCTGCCGAGCCGCGCGCTGCTCGGGGCGAGACACCCGCGTCTCCCGCTTTTTGGGGAGACCAAAGAGCAGCGAGCGAGGTGAGACCCGTCTGGGGTATCCGCCGAGCCGGTAACGCTCCCGAGCAAAGCTCCCGAGATGCTCCTCGTGGTTCTAAAGAGGCGAGGTTGGTTTTTCTAGCCTCAGGACTGAGCAGCTCCCTCCCCATCACTCCTCCTCCCCTTCCCACTCACCGGGAGGTCAGCCTCGGGGACGCCAGCCTGGGGATGGAGTTGGAGAAGATTGCGGGTGCCTTAAAAGCGGTGGAGAGTATCGAACCCGAGTGATGTGTGTGTGTGTGTGTGTGTGCCTGGCCCGAATAACAGCAGCTGCTATAAAGAAGTTCTGCAGAGCTTTAAAACCAAAGGAAACCCACTTTCCAGTCTCGAGCATCTGGCCGTCCTCCTTGGCAGCACGGCTGAGCGCTTTGCATGACACCAATGCCAGGTAGGACTTTGCCGTAGATGCAAACGGCCAAAGCGGCAGATAATGACCCGGGTTGAAGGTGTTTTATAGGAAATGTTTGCCTCGGAAAGTGATTTAAACCCGAGGCGGGCAGAGAAGCCGCCAGCGGAGGTGACTTTTTGCTGACCGGTGCTGGATGGGGAGGGCTGGCAGAGGTACATCGTCCCCGCACGGAGCAGCGCCGCTCGCCGCCCGCTTCCCCCTTTCCTTCTGGCACCGGGTTATTTTCAGCTTTATGAAGCAACTGTAGCCCAGTGTGCTAACGGGAGGTGATGACAGCTTGGTAGGCAGGGCCGGCGGTGCTGACAGCTTGTAGCGTTACACCTTCCCCAGGAAAATTGCGGCAATCACCTGGCAGGGTGGGAAAAAAAAAAAAAAAAAAAAAAAAAAAGTTTGCGCAAAAGCCGTGATCACCGCGGGGATCATGGTCCTGCTAATATTTATTCTAGCAGATCCACCGTGTTTGCAGGGACGTGTTTCGGGGAAAAGCTCGCAGCTGGGTATTTTACGAGGGGAAGAGTTACACGAAGAAATGTTGCTGTGGGATTTCTCGCTTGCTGTTGGGGCTGCTAGCCTCCAGCCCTTGTCCCCCACGGGCACACAGCTCAAGGGGAGTAAAAACCTGTGGAAAAAGGTGGATATGGGCGGTGAGTCAGCCCTTGCAGCCTTCCCGGCTTTTAGCCTTGGTCCCCGCGCGGTGCGGAGCATCGCGAGAGCCCTGCGGGAAGGAGATGTAGCCCGAGCTTGGTCACCACCACGCAAGAAGGGCTTTGCTCTGGAGGTCGGCTGGCAGCCCTGCAGCTCGTTCCAAGTGGCCAAGGCTTTCTTATTTGTATATTTAGATGATTTTTTAGGTGCTCGCTTTAGCAACGTCTCATTTTCTTCCTCTCCTTGGGGGATTGCCCAGCACGCTGGATTGCTGCAGCTTCGGGGAGAGTTGGGGGCAGAAAAACCAGCACCTCAAATGGTCAGAAATGGGTTATTGTGGTTGTGAGTAAAGGTGTTTTGGGTGGAAGGTACATTACAGATGCTGGCTGGGTGAAGTCAGGATGGCCAGAAGCATCTCCCAAAAGCCACCAGATCTGGGAGGGTGTCTGGATTCCCGTGGTTTCCTTGAGACCAACAGCATCTGAGATGCGTGACACCCGTTTCGGTCTGGCGCTGAAGGACAAGGGGTGGAGAGGCTCGGGGGGGGCCCAGGGCTGCCTGGCCATGGGGAACAAGCGCCGCATTGTGCCACCAAAACTGCTCTTTGGCCGATATCAATAGAGGACTTGACTAGCCAGTTTTGCCAGCTCAGCACTTCAGCACACGCTTAATTCACCCAATAAATAAAAAATGAGTAAAAAAACTCCCGACGGGCTGAAAACAGACGCTACATTGACGGTGGTGGCTGATCCACCGCTGCTCCGCGGCCAGCGCAGGCGATGCCGGCTCGGTTATCACCACCTCGGGGCGACCCGTTCCCAAAATGTTCATCCCCGCACCGCCGACTCCGGCTGCCGGGAAGGCGAGGCGTGGGATTTTGCAGCAGCCGGTGGAAGCTTGCTTTCCGAGCCGACCGCTGGGAAACCTGCGTCAGAGGGAGTGATTCTGCCTGGCACCCGCGTGTGGCCTTTCTCCGCGAGCGACTGGAAGCAACAGGGCTATCGGAAGGGTTTTTCCATTCTCTTGCAGGGAAGGTAAAAATATTGCCTGGAATGACTCAAGGCTGTATGTGGAAAATGTTGGGTTGCAGCATGGGTGGATTTGAGCAGGGAAAATGAGGCTATTGGCTTGATTATCTTGCCAAAGTCCAATAAAATGCAAAATTTCCCTGAAAGTCAAGTACCTTCGTGGCTCTTTCTCAGAGATGTGTTCAAGCTCGGAAACACTTTTTGTTTGGATGGGAAGAGTGTGCTCTGGAGTGGTTTAGTCGCTCTCCAGGTTGCATCTTCCTTCATTCGTCATTACAGGCATCACCCGTCTCCTTCTTTGAAGCGCTGTAGAGCATCTTCCATCCTCGCAGGATGCTCTAGCCCACCCGCAGCAGCCCGGCATGCCCGTGCCTGGGAAGCACCGGAGCCAGAAGATGAGCTCAATTAGCAGAAGGAGAAAAATTAACGTTCTCAGAAGTGCCAGAGTTTTGTCTGTAGAAGGGATTTGCACTTCTGAGAGGGCTGTTGACTTTCAGGAGACTTAGGCTTTCAAGTGCCTAAATCACTGTTGGAAATATGCTTGCAAATTTTTTTAAGTACTTAGAAAATATTTCTCCTATGTCCTCAGGCCTTCTTCAAGCGCAGTGGTAATTACAAGTTGTCCGTTAACCACAATGTGCAGATCTCTGCTTGAAGCTGTTACGCATTCAGCACCTAGAAGGCAGACCACATGGAGAGGCACGGCTTGTATTTAAAAAATACGAGAAGGATGACGTGGGCACTGGGTGCAGTTGCATTTTTAAAGGACAAATGCCTGTTTTTTTCACGTGGGCTTGGGGCTTGTGGGTTTTTGGAAGGTTTCAGAGACCGAAGGCCATGTTGAAATGTAGCCCCCCCAGGTTGGGCGGTGGGCAACTCCCCCTTGGGCAGCAGGAATTTCTCCTTTGAGATACAGCAGCCACTGCGTCATCTCCTGCAACGACTCGTTTGACCGTGGTGCGTTATTTAGCGCAGCGCCCAAAGCCTCTCAGCAACGTGTGGTCAGTGGGTACGAATTCAGCACAAGTACCTTTGATTTCTTAAGAAATGATTGGAGTGTGAAGTAGGTAGAGCTTTGACCTGCATCCCTCAGGGGGTACGTAAAGGGGTGATTTTTCTTCATTTACAGCCTGGGGTAAGTTATTTTGGCGGAGCTACTCCCAGCTTACCTGGATTTGAAAGAAAAAAACCCTCAAACAAATATGCATAAATTCCCCGGGAACATCAGCGGGGATGTTCGGAGCAAGGCTGCGTCTTCAGGCTGCGTGTTTGGTCCTGAATTGCGCGGCAGCACGCACTGGCAGCAGCCCTGCCGCTCCGTGTGACCGATGCTCTGCTGGGTACCGACGCTCTCCTGGTTATTCCGGCTTCAGTCTGGCCCAGGCTCTTGGAGAGAGGGTGTGATGGAAACAGCACCAGGGTTTGCCTTCCCCCGGATAAACGAGCGCAAGAGACCCAAAGAGCTCTCCTACACCCTCCTGCTATCCCCAGGCAACCCAACAACCATGTTATTTTAATGACATTTGTCTAACCTGCATTAACGGGTTCTGGTGATGAGGTTTTACAGCTTTCAGAAATCTTCTAGCAGTGCTCCAGGATCTTTATTGTTGGAAACACAATACACCCTCCTACACACCCCTGCTTGCTGCCTCCAGCCTAAACCCCACTTTTTTCCTAAACTGTTCCTCGGAGGTCGCCTCGTCTGGACTTACCAACTTCTTGCTGCTCCGGACTCCCAAAGAGCTGCCGGCATCTGCAGATTTAACCCCGCTAGACAGCTTGTTGAAGAGAATACTGACTGATGCCAGGCGCCGGTGAAGCCTCTGGGGAATCCCACCTGATCCATATTTCCACCAAGACACGAGCTACCCATAACTTATCCTGGCGTGTAGTTTTTCTCCTACAAACAAAGGCAAACGTAAGGAGGAGGGGAGCACTGATGCTCGTGTGCTCATACCTATTTATTGATGTGGTTTCTGAGGATTTGGGGGCCATAGATCAGGTGAGCATCTTCAGCTAATGAAGGGACTGCCTTCCCCCCGGTGTTTATTGGATTCAGGTTCAGGGCAATCGAGTGGGACGTGGCCGGGCCGGGTGTCTGAAGCAAGCGCACCATCGCACGCTCGCTTGCGCGCTGGCTCTTGCGAGAAGCTTGCCCAAGCTGCTGAGCTACCCCACGGTCTTCTCCTGCTCACAGCACACGCTCTGTTATTTCCATTGGCCATGTTATTTCCATCGGCATTCACCAATGAGGATTTAGTTTGCTTTTTTAAAAAACAACCTGGGTAAAAGGCATGCCCCGTCAGGTAAGCACACTTGTGGTCAGATGGCACCTCCGAGAGCTTGTGCGTGTTCTGCTGCAGAGGGTTTTGAACGCCTGCGAGCTCCTCATCGCTGTCGGAGTTTGAAACCATTCTGAAGACGTGACAGCACATAAACTATATCAAGTTTCTGGCCAAGGCAACCAGCCACGGAGCCTCTTCATTAGAGAGAGGAGGGACAGAGAAGTGACCTTGCATGGTCTTCAATAAGGGAGGATGGCCATGAGCCATCGCAGCGGCGGGTTTAGCGGCACACGAGCTCCGGCTGCTTCAAGAAGGGGCTGAAGTTTCTCTTAGCTAGTTGAATAAACGGAGTTGTTGGAAACATCGCTTTACTTTTGGCGAAGAGCTCCGTCCTGCCTTACACGTGCGGCTGGGAGACGCGTGGGGTGGAGGTGGTGGCGGGACCGATCCAGACCGGGGCGGGGGTTTGATGCCGCCACCGGTTGCGGGGGCAGGATTGGCGCAGGACCTGCCATGGATGGGGAGGTTGGGATTTGCTCCCCGGGGACCCGGCGGCTGCGAGCCGAGCGTTTCTGCCGGCTCCGCTTGCTGTCTGCCGGGACGGCGGGTGGGGGCTCGCGGGTTTGGGGGTCGGCGGGACTCTCGGCTCATCCGACGTAACTTCTAGCCCAGCGCAGCTTCAGGATTCCCCTCCGGTCCCCGTCCCCACGCCTGTCTCAGCTGCCTCTTTCCCCTTGCCTTTGCAGAACCGCCAGACTTTCGACAGCCTTACCTGCCTTAGCGCCGCGGCCGAGGACGGCTCCCAGAGGCTCCCCGGTCCCCGGCCGTGGACCGCGGCCCCCCGCTCCCCGGAGGTGATGCCGGGCAGGACCCCCGCCTGCACCCCGGTCCCGGAGCCGCCGCGTTCGCGGGCCGACGAGCGCCGGGCCAGCAGGGACGACCTCTCCTGCGAGGAGGAGGAGGAGGGCGGCGGGAAGGAGGAAGACGGGGCGGCGTGGCGGAGCGGTGGGACGGGCGCCGAGAGCCTCTTCCAGCTGGATGGCGAGATAGATATCGAGCAGATAGAAAACAACTGAGGAGGGAGCGGGGTCCGCTCGCCCCGGGGTCGGGGGGCTGCCGGCGGAGCCGTGGAGGGGGTCCCCGCTGCCGGCGCCGGGTTTGCGGGGTCCTGCCGCTGCTCCCCTCCTGCCAGCTGGAGGGGACGAAGCAGCTTTGCCAAAATTTCATCAGGTATTTAGAGCAATTTGTGTGCGTGCGTGTGTAAATCTTGAAATTCTTTGTAACTGCTGTAGTCAGAGATCAGCTAGTTGGAGGAAAACTGCCTGCCCGACTGGGGAAACCAGGCATAGGGATCGCCAAAAACTCGCATTTAGCGAGTAAACGGCTTTTGCCGACGTCGGGTTGGAGCTGATGGGGCTGGCCGTGCTCCCCCGGGTCCCACCTGCCCTTGTTCGGAAAGGGATGCACAAGGAGAAACCACCACCCATGGGACTGGAAAAAGCGGGGGAAAACCAGAATATTGAGATTTGCAAACCGAGCACTGGCTGGTGGCTGCAGGGGCGGCTGCGGCTCCTCTTCTCCTGCCGCGTCCCGCGCAGCCCCGGCACCCCCCACGTCCCTGGCAGTGCCGTGAGAGGGAAATCACAAAAGTGAAGTGTTTTGCTTAAATTTAATAACGGTAAGAGCTGGATTTTTACTTCTTTTTTTTTTTTTTTTTTTTCTTTAATTTTCCTTTTCCTAATAAGGAATTAAAGGGACCCCTGGCTCACACAGCTCCAATGCCGGTGGCATCCGCAGCAGCGCTTGGCGGGCGCTGCCCGAGGATGCTCAAATGCCTTTCTTCCCTCTTTTTTTTCCTTCCCAGTCCCCTCTCGCAAACCCATCGGGGAAAAAGCCCCGATCAGGCTCGGTGCCGCCCTCGCTTGGGTTCCCAACACCCAGTTTTGAGCAGGGCTGGGCTGTTTACCCATTTACCAGCAGCTGTGCCCGCTTTGCTACCCGAGGCACGGCTGCCACCCTCTTTTTTTTTGGCTCTGTCTTACTGTGAAGGGGCTGTGCGCCCGAGGCACGCCGCGGGGTTACTTGACAAAAAGTCAGCTGGCAAAAGGCTGAAAATCCAGGTAGCAGCACTGAAAGCTTTTCCTCTTCCTGTGCCTTTTTTAAGCACAGATAAAGTGGTGACCATTATGTTTGTACGATATGAATTCTCTTTGGTAAAAATAAGCTGTCCGCTTGCTAACAGGTTTAGAAGGACATATTTTTTTTCGCCCATTTTTTTGTTTTGGTTTGTTTGTTTGTTTAAAGCTCTAGGAAAGCTGTACGAGTGGCTTCCAGCATCTTCTGCAGGTTCCCTCAAGCTCAGGGTTTACTTCCCGAGCTCTGCAAAAGTGAGAAAGGGAAAAAAAAAAAAAAAAAAAAGTCCTTGATACCAACAGCAATTGAAGACATGATATTTTTAGCGGGGTTTGGCACCCCCGTTGGCAAAGCTTTAGGAGTCGATAACTCAGAAGGGGCTGAGAGCCACTGGTACAGGTTTTATTCATCATTTCTGGTTATGTTAGTGCACTTTTCTTCTGCGGTGGTTCGGGACGTGCGTGGCATCTCCCATCACAGCGGAACCCATCAGCCATTCTATAGCTTTATCCCAGTCCTGGCACGGCAGAGGCTTTGCTCGCCGCAGTGCCCACGTCCTCTCCCTCCAGGCCGGGTTCGCGGCAGGCAGGGCCAGCCCCAAATATTTAGGGAAGGGATAACAGGGATGTCTTTTCATTCCGGGGAACCCTCCCGTTCTTTTAAAGCATCGCTTAAAAGAAAATACAACCTGGCTTCATTTTTAGCCCTCCTGTAGTGGAAGGCGCTGCCTGTCGCAGACATTTGGGGAGGGTCCGGCCACGCCAGCGTTGCCCCAAGCTGCTGTCCCCCCCCCCGGCCCGTGTCCCCACAGCGGCACAGCCACAGCACGGTTCTCGGCTTTGAGTCTTCCTGAAGCTCGATACCCCCCATCACCGACGCGTCCCCGCTGGCCACGGGCACCTCCTCAGCTGCCGACTCTCAACTGACCGAAAAAAGGGCAAATTCACCCAAATCCACGTCCGGCCGCTGCCGCAGAGCTCCGGGTGGGCTCTCGCATGCGCATCGCCGGGGCTGTAATTCCGAAGGGCTTCTGTTTTCTTTCCAAGGGCTGCTACCGGTGCCACGCTAACCCCTCCCCGGTAGGAAGGTGACCAGTGGACCACTACCCAGCTGTACTCGACGTAGCCGTAGCATTCAGTTTACATACAGCACAACCCGTTTGCCTTACTAAAGACGCTTCTCCAATGAGTCATGGCCTTATACTGGGCACGTTAGCGTAGGCACAGACTACAGTTAGCGACGGTTTTGAGGCCACGGTGGTGTTCTGTTGGGTATTTTGTTGTTGGGTTTGTATGATTTCATGTACTTATTCTCAGTTTAAGAAAGCCTTACTCTTTAAATTTTTTTTTTTTCTCTCTCTCTGTAGAGGTAAAACATTTGTGGATTTATATATATATAAATATATATATAAATAAAGTAATTAAAAATATTAAATATAATATAGTATGTGCCTCAGATTCAGGGGACATCCTGTTGATTGTAAAGTCAGAAGTGGCGTTGCTCCCCGGCATCAGGAGATCCGTACCCTACGCCCGCAGCGACCGCAGCGGGAGAGCAGGGCATCCCCCCCGGGGGTCCTGCTCTTGGTTTGTAAAGGATTTCACCTATTACAGACGCTTTGGTAACCCCCCCCCTCGGCAAATTCCTGCCGGCTGTCAGAATGTGATATTAAAGTAATATGCAGACAAGGGATGCTATTCCTTGCTAGGTAGCTAAAACAGGCTTATTATCGTGAAGAGACTCGGTTGCTTGTCCAAGGCGTGACCCAGTCTGGCCAGCAGCCGTTTCAGGATGACAGCAAGCTGTGTCAGCAGCAATAAGGGTTCATCAACCTGAAAAAAACCAGAATTTTAATAGGAAAAGTCTTAGCACGTGCACGGGGAGTTTGCTGTGTGTTTGCAGATGCAGCTCGTTGAGCCTGTTCTATGAAAGGTTACATTAAAAAAAAAAAAAACCACAAAAAGAAGTATTTGTAAAATAGATTGTAATTTTTTCCACGTTATAGCATAGCCTATTTGGCCAATAAAGTTGTGTTTCAAGTGCATTGTTTAAAAGCTCCTGGCTGAACAGGCTAACAGACTTATATGTAGGATGTTATAGGATTGTAGCAGTGCTTTACAGCGTTTATGGGTTTGATGTTCAAGAAATCAAAAGAAGAGGATGGCCAAAAAAAAAAAACAAAATAAAAAACCACCACAAAAAAGAATTTAAAAAAAAAAAAAGCCTTCTGAAGCTATGACCTGTAGTAGCCAAGTCTCGCTGGTAATTGCACAAGCGCAGCGGGACGCGCGTGTCCCCGCGGAGGGGCTGCCCTCCCCCCGGGCGGGCGAGGAGGCTGCCCGCTCGTACCCCCTCCACGACTTGATTGCACTAGAGCAGCTCAGTCTCAGGAAATTGCTTGTTACTTTTACTGTGTAAATAAAGCTTCCTGGTTCAATAACCCCCGGCCGGCGTCTCGCCTCTCTGTCCCGTCCCCGCGGCCGGGCGCTGCTGCGGGGGTCGAAGGCGTTGGGGGACACCCCGTGCCCCTCGGGGACGTAAGGACCAGTCGGGTTGTGGGACCGGTTGGAGTTTGATGGGACAGAGCTGGGTGCGGGAGCCCCGCGTCCCTCTCCTTTCTTGGAAGGGGGTCTGGCTGCATCTCCTTGGCATCTCCATGGGTGCTGGGGAAGTAGCGGGGGGGGGGGGTGTCCCAAAAATGGGTTGGGAAAGCCCCTGGCTGGGACCCTCCATTGGGGTGTCCGTGTTAGAAACAGTAAGGGTGTCCCAGCCTTGGGTTGCGCCGGCAAAAATGGGCGTTTCGTGATGTTCACGTGCAGGCAGACGTGATGCATTCTCCCCCGTGCCGAGGCGGGGGGGACGTCTCCCATGGCCCCCCCAGCCTGACGCTGGCTGTTATTTAGCTGTAACGCAGCCGAAGAGGTAACAGCGAAATGCAAATCAACATTTAAGTGCCGAGTAACACCTTATGCTTTGTGTTTAAGGACAGAGATAATGCCCCACCCCTTAAAATAAAATCTAAACTCAAGCAAGGCAAGAGCCCACAGCAGGGCAAGGGCACGCAGGGGGTGTTAAATAAATTCTTGGGGAAACAGGGCGATACCTCTCTACAGCCTTTGTAAACCAGAAAGGAAAACGGCTGTGTTTCCTTGAGCGAGCAAACAGTTTAAAAAGTTTCATGACAGATGGCAGGATGTTTATCTGCCTAAACTTAATCAGATTGAAGTGATAGGCTTAGTATACTAGAACAAAAAGGAAGAATTATAGGATAAAAAAAATTCTCTGTGAGCCATCACAGCCCTGACATTCGACCAGGGTTTGCGGCATCCTTCGCGTATGCGCGGATGCACACAGTGCTGTACACTTTGGCTGAACGCTACCCAGAGGATAAAAAGATACAAAAACAGACCAAAAAATTGCACTAAGGTCATTTTCCCAGATGTGGTTTATTTTATTATAATTTAATTTCTAGCCCACTTTCCCCCGCTGTCCCCAAGGGGTGCCGTGCAGCTCAGCGGCCAGCTGGTAATTCTGAAAAACAAGGATTTCCAATACTCGCAGGCTGCTCCAGGACACGGAGCATCATTTTGGTGTCCTTCAGTGACCGGGGTCATCCTCAGCTGTTGGAACTGCTGGAAATGTAGCTGGAATTATCGTTCACCTCCCGCTTGCAAATGCAGAAAGCAGCAGCTGAACGCAGACAGTGGCCAGAGCACGCTGCCTGAGCGTATGTGTATATAAATATATATCACACATAGATAATTGCATACCTTCCCACGGTCCCATGGGAAGTCCGAAGCAGGTTAAAGCCCAAACAGTCTTGTTCCACTACAGTCTCAAGCACAAAGTCTTGCCCAAAACCCAAGGGGCTGCAGAGCTGCTGACGTGCTGGTTAAAAGGGGACTTTTGCCTATAAAAGGGTGACCCTTGCAAATGCTGGCAAGCATCAGTGAAGCGGGGCAAAGGATGTGATGGAGCAACTCCCAAGCTCTAATTCTGCTCCCTGGTTTGAGCTCCTATCCCTGCCGTGCTCTTGCTACGTGCAGCATAGCCAGGTGTTACCACGCATGCTGCAATACCTGCGCTGCAAAACTGTCGGGTGAGTGAGAAACTAAAAACCCTGGGGATCTGCTGGAGTACCGCAACGCCCAGCAGCAGGGCGACGCTCATTTTAGCAATGCTTATTCTGATTAGAAAAAAAAAGACAAATCTCATGTCCGTCCCTGTTCCATGGAGCATCACGTGGCAGCCCTGCACATGCTGAGCACTCCCTCGCAGCAGGATGGGGCTGAACTGGGGCCAAACTGATGCGACGGGTGCTCGGCAGGCAAGTGGTGCTGGCTCTGGCGCAGGATCAGTCCCGGGGGATGTTCAGTGAGCAAACTGGGTTCGTCCCATTCAGGTGGCTACAGCCATCAGGCAGTAATGTAGGCCTGTGTGGTTTTGGTACCCAGGAAAATTGGAGGAAAGTTTAGCAATGACTAGTGAGAAGGAAAGAAAGCAGCCGAACGTTTCCACATAGTATTTATAAAACAGAATTTATAGTCGTGGCAGGAGGACTGATGGAGCTGGTGCTTTACTGAGACTGGTTCCCAGCTGGGACTGGAAACTTAAAGCCAGGAGCGCCAGCACTGGCTGGAGCCGAGCTGCCCGTGCTGGCTTTCACGGCACGCCTGCCATGCCATGCCGTGCCGTGCCGTGCCGTGCCGTGCCGTGCCGCTCCCCACTGGAGCAGCCGCCGGCGGGTGAGCTGGAGATGTGCGGGGCTCAACGCTGACAGCATCCAGGTGCAGGTGAGCCCCCGGCTGCACAGCCGGGATTTTAATGGGAAAGGGTAGGAAACCCACGTCACCCCCCCCAGCCATGTCTGCCTGCAAGACCCCCAACGGAGAGAAGGAAAAGCCGGTCGGTCCCACGGCCCTTGCCAGCTTATTCCAGCCAGGGAAAAGCATTGCGGATCCTCTAAGCATCCCTCCCGGCGCTGATGTGGCTGAACACAATAAACGGGCCAGATCCACAGGACGAGGTTTATTCCCGACAGGACAGCGCGGTTATTCTGTAATGTGTCACAGCGTTACTGGATTCCCGAGCCCTAACCCGAGGCAGTGCCGGACAGGGGCTAATTGTGGCAGAAACGCGGTTACCAGCTTGCCAAGGGCGCAGGGGCTGTCCCCCTCCCCAGGGTTTTTGTGCCACCCGTAGCGAGAGGCACCCACAGGACCCTGCAGAATGGGGCTGGGCCGGCGCGCTCCAGGGCTTGGTGGCCTCTGTCGCTCCTCAAGGACATCCCCCATCCCATCTCAGGCACCCCAAAAGGCACAGTATGGGGAAGTTAAACAGAAAAGCCTGTTCGTGAAGGGGTGCTGGTCCCCTGTTTCCCACCTGGGCACCTCCAGGCTGGGTCCCTGGTGTGAGCGAAGAGTTAAAGGGGGGGTACAGCCCCCCGAGCATCGCCCGGAGGAGGCAGAGGCTCCTCACCCACCACCCTCAGGGCTCCCCTCGGGCAGACAAGGCTCAGCCCCAGCCGGGGAAGAGCCTGGCGCTTTTGGGAGAGCTGATTTTGCCTGCACTGGCATGGGCACGGCACCAAGGGGAAGACATTCAAGACGTGCTGGAGGACAGCAGGTTTGGTGTTCCCTTTGATGAGGTCAGTAGATCATTTTAGTACCGTTACGTGAATTATTTAGGAAAACGCAGGCGTTGACCACCCTGGGCAAGGCTGGGTCTGGGTCCGTTAACGTTGGATGGAGGTGGGAGAGGACGAAGCGGCCTCGTGGAGGGGCTGCGTGCGAGGCCTCGTCCCCATTCCTTCCGATCGCCCACGGCACCGTCGGTTTTACAGCTGCTGGAGGATAACGTCAACCGCTTCGGCGAGGTTGTTCACGTACGCATCGGGCTTCACGTGGGGGTGGTTTTCATCGCAAGGCCTGCAAAGTAGACAGAAGGGCATATGGCTGAGCACGGACGGGTTCCCAACCAGGTCCCGCGTCCCCGGCAATCCTGCCGCTGCTGCGCCCACAGAGCCCAGGGCAGTGCCGAGGTGGCCCCAGATGGAGCACCCTCGGGTGAGCCTGGGCTTCACATTCCTCCCTCTTCTGGTTTTTTTTCCCCTTTTCCCCCTTCTCTCCGTACCTCCCCCACACCCAGGTCTTTCCCGCATGCAACGGTAGATCCCATGTCCTTGTGCAGCTGGGCTGGGCAAAACTTCGCAAAGCCTTGTATGAAAGACAATCTACATGGTTAACTAATCCAAATTAATGCACTGCATTTTACATGGCACTTCTTCGTTCAGGCAATAGCAGTGTCAGACAGGGATCGCCGGGAGGACACTTCACTGCAAGCCTAGGATCCTATTAAACTGCAAATAATTATTCTCCCATAGTTTTTCTCTAGAAATAGGTAAAGAACTCACTTCTGACCCAGAGACATGAAAGGTCTGTACAGAGCTTCAGCGAATGGGAAGACTCTGTCAGGGTTTAATTTTGCAGGATGACAATCATCTTGTAAATCTAACAGTGGGGGTTTCAGATGCTACCATGAAAAGGGTCAGACTCACCCTCCACTGCAAGTCACCACCCCAAAGCAGAGCGGCTTGAAGCCATTTTTTGCCA
This sequence comes from Aquila chrysaetos chrysaetos, assembly GCF_900496995.4. Taxonomy (NCBI): domain Eukaryota; kingdom Metazoa; phylum Chordata; class Aves; order Accipitriformes; family Accipitridae; genus Aquila; species Aquila chrysaetos. Next base: position 4,432,303 of record NC_044014.1, read on the forward strand.
ATAATTTAATTAGAGGTACTGGCCTAACGAGGCACAGATGCACAATCCTATTTTACTGATTCAGCAGCATTGCTGGGGGGGGCAGATGTGGGAGGCAGAAATTTTCCAGACCTCGTGGTCCTGTTATGGCTCTTAGGCTGAGAAACCCAACAGCTGCTGAAGAGAAAACATATGTATTTTATACGCTTAATGGCTTTCCTTTGGGAAAGAGATGAGAGCCCTAATGTCCACCTCCCATCTCTCTCGCTCCCTGTAAAGGGCAAACCTTTATTTAGCACAGACCATTTTCTCAGTGGGGAAGATGCATTTCCCATCGGATGCATGGGAGGCAGAGAGTTTATTATTATTATTATTTATGATGTGCCGAATTTGGTGAGCACTTGTCTGTACAAGTACCAAATTATTTCTTCAGTTCCAGCACTGAAGCTCCCCAGGGCTATTTCCCTTCTGTTCATTTTTCAGCCATGCTCTTCACGTCCGAGCACACAAGCTCCTTGCAAAGGCACGGCCTCTTTCAGGAGCTCACGCTGCTTGAGATCTTACTTGCTGCAAAGTTACAGGATGCAACAAGGAAAGATAAGACACTGATATTCAGCTTTCCTTGTGTCACCTGCAAAGCTGTGTCTGGCACAAGGACAATGGCTCCATGAAATGGACTCTACGTTGGTGCTGGCTGTCATAAAAGCATCTTATTTAAAAGGTGGAAGGTTATTCCATGGGTCTTTATTTAATTACCCAAGTTCTATCTCATTACGGGGCTAGGGTGCAATAAGAACAGTAATTATGATGGTTTTTAGGTTTTCCTCAACTGAAGAAGAATTTAGATTGCTGAAGGCAGAGCAAGTTATAATACACAATGGAGAAAAACCTTCAAATATAAAGCAAGTAAAAATCCAGTATGTATCCACCCCTTAGGTGGCGATTATTGCTCACCCCCTGATTTAACCAAGTAGCTTTCATGAATACAGAAATACCTTTGGGGAGATGTGGTAAAATACTAATTTCTTGGCAATAACTCTTAATTTGAGTGAAGATTTTTAAAAAGTAATGAACAAAACTTCTTTCTAGTCTACACCCTGAATAATGTTTCTCTCCTAGCTTATACATTAGGAGAAAAGTTTAAGAACTGCTTGAAACAAACCCTTCTACAAGAAATTTTCAATTACACAGCACTCTGATCTATTAAAAGAATTTTGTGATTGACATCTGTGCTGACTATACAGAAATCCACCTGTAACTCAGCTGCTAAATGCCTGTCATGAAGGAAATGCCCTGTATACACTAAATGTGTGCTGCAGAAGGGGTGGCTGTATAGATATATATACTGCAGTAAAGCAAATTAGGAAATAAGGTATTTTTACCCATTTGTCCAAATAACGTCTGATGACAACACACAGGCTGGCCAGCCATCAACTCCTGGCTCCAGCGAGGTTAAAACCCCCCTTAGCTCCCGGGGAGTTACGAGTTCACCCCTGCGTGTTGCCCAACCGCCCCCTGCCCCACGGGACCGCTGGGGCGGACATGGGCTTCATTTTTTATCTGCTCACCCCTATAATTCATCCGAGCCCAATTATTTCTCTTCTGCTTTGCAGTCTGATACCCTACAGGCTTACAGCCGGGAACCCTAAAATACCCTTCTGCTACCGATGCTGCAGCCAGCCTCGCTCACAACGCCAGGGTTCCGATAGTTTTAATAATACTTCACTGGTGTTATCCAGAAGAAGAACGGGAGGAATGCGCAGCCCTCAGGCAGCAGATGTGACCCCTTAAAGCAGACGGGGTGCAGCAGAGCCCAGCGGCTCAGCAGGTGCCTCCCTTGCCTGGTCCGGCTCCAGCCAGGACCCCACTTCTCTGCCGTGGTGGGGACCAGCCTGGTGACACCGCGCCGTCCCCACGCTGGCCATCCCTACCCCCGGGCTGGAAAGTGTACTTCATTTCAGCCCGTGGCATAGTTTGGAGTTATACTTTTGAGGCATGTCATATGTCTTCGATTACCTATACGCTCATCGCTGCTAAGTGTGGGGGGGAATGCAATAAATAAAATTGTCTGAACTCTGTAGGAAAGCAGGGAACTGGAATAAAACACACTTCCCTGCTCTCTTGCCTTCTCCTACGGCCATGCCAAGGAGCTTTTCCTCCTGTCAGTGCCACCCCAAGAGCTGTTTCATGTGGCCTCTTCCTTTGTCTCGCAGAACGCTTTGTAGCTCACACAACTGCACACAAATAGCCAAGCGATGGCTTTTTTTTCCCCTCTCTAGCTCAGTACTGCTCTTTTAAGCATCTGTCGAAAGGAAACTGCAAGCAATAATCCCCCAACGCTAATGCCAAGAAGCAACACTCCAAATGTAGCAGAACAATTCAGGAGCCCGAGTCTGGGTGCCAGAAGTGAGGCAGAAAAGAGAGCTCTGCCATAAAACCTCCGGGCAAACCCAAGATGCTGGAGGATGAGCCCTTCTTCTGCCGTCCGAAGGGAGCGGAGACCGTGGCTCTATGCCAGCCTCTGCCCTGGGGCATTTGGGCTGTTTCCCAGGAGAAACCCCCAGTTACTGAGAGTTTTAAGATACCCTTCAGCGGAGCACTGCTCTGGAGCTCAGCCCCGACGTCCTGGGCGTTGCTTTGGTGCGTCAGAGCCTCCCGGAGAGGGCCACCGGGTGCAGGTGGAAACTTCAGCCAAGAGCAGATCTTGCTCTCATGGTTTTAGCTTGGCTTCTCTTCCAGTCACAATGACCCTTTTTGCACTGCACGATGGCGGACATCACAGCAGCAGGTCACAAAACTGACAGTGGAGGTTACTTTTTAGAACTTTTCTCTTTCATGTTCCAGAAATAAATAAATAAAAAATCTAAAAATATCTTTAATTTGCTAGGTCAGTTGAAGAATAAACTTGCATTGAGCTAACTTTAAGATAAACTCCTTCCGATTTTTTTTTTCATGTGGGACGCTGGTTGCAGAGAAGAACATAAATCAAAATGACAGAAAATTATATTCTGCAGCTGAATATTGAGCTGTCAGCAGTCTTGGCCAGTGCACAAACTCACTTGTGAAAAATCAACCACAGCCTTGGGAAACACTCTCTTCGGTAAAGCAGGACTCCTTGGAGGGTCTGAGCACCACAGCCTGGATGCGTACACAAGGAACATTCTCCAGCCCAAGTTGGCCATGACAGCTGTGAAATGTGGCACTTCATTTCTACATCGCCTCTCCATGACCACCTTGCTGGTATATGAAGTGGTCAGGGAAAGAAGTGGCTTAGCACAGGGACCCTCTGAAATCCAGGGTGGTCCTTCTTGGTCCCTACAGGGACACATGATCTGTGCCTGCCCTTCTGCGCACAGGGCAATGTTAGGAGAATATATTCTTCAAAAGAAAAAGTCATCCAAAATGATCTGTACTTTGTAACACATTAAAGATATGAAGTATCTTTAGCACGATGCAACAGGGACAGAGGTCTTGAGACTTGGTAGTTACTCACGTCCATCAAATCATCCTCAGGAGATGACTAAACATCCTCCTCTCCCAGGGACCATTTATCACTGTCAGTGCTGCAGAAGCTGAGCAGCTATCTATAGCCCCATGTGTTCTGAGCCAGATCCTCCGCCCATACTAAACTGGTTAGTTCAGATCAATGCTTCAGTCTAAGACATCAAGGAAGCAGCAGGGTGCTGCAGAAAACCGGCTCTGCAATTTTAACTCTTCACTCGGTCACTTGGTAAGAGAAGCTCCAGCATGATAGCAGGGCTACTGACTAGCAGAAAGCGATGGCTTCCTCCTGGTGAAGCATAAAACCAAATCCTAGATCATAAGGGGCAGTGAAAAATCAACTTCTGCAAGAATAAGAAGGTTCACTTACTGTCTGGGTCAGATTTCCACTTGGATAGGTCTGTTCTGACAAGCTAAATTCCCTACCTAGACTCAGCTATCAGGAATGGTCTTGAATTGCCCTGACCTGCTATGTAATTTTCTGCGATGGTTCACCCGGATACAGCTGAATATCCGTGAGGGATGAAGGGATCTACTAGGAGTCTTTAAAGTGAATGAAGCAAATACATGCAGAAGAGAGCATTGCTAGGGACAGCGTAAAAAGATGCCTCGAAAAACACAGACTTTGAGTTAACCCTTTTCTTTCCCATACCAGTTGGGATTCCGGGTTTAGTCTGTGGGTCGAGGTGGGCATCGGGCAGTGCTGGCAGCCGGCTCTGAATGGCACCCCCCTGGGGGACCATTTCTGCAGAGGGAATTGAAGCTGCAGAATGTCTGTGAAGCAAAGCATGTGGCTGGGTGCCGGAGGTGTCCTGCCAAGCTGGGAGCCAGTCGTCCCACTGGGAGCAAGGAGGGGGTGTCTGACCACCAAACCCTCACATCATGCTGTCCTAGGAAACTTCACGTACCACTTGGAATGCCTTTCTCAGCGCCTCGCTTGCGCTTATTTCCAACAAAACATATGGAGAACAAAAAGGAAACAGCTGGATTACTGCGTGGACAAAATATTTAGCAGATAAAAGCCTACGTGGAGGTAGCTGACATGGATAGTCACGGCCACAGGAATGGAAACAGCCCCAGAAACCAGATCAACCTGAGACCTGCCGAAACTTGACTTCAGAGAACAAGAGCAGATGGGGATTGATCAACACATGATTAGTATCACAGGTTAAAATTAGCTTTTACATAGTTCTTTAAAAATAGGGGTGGGTAGGAAAAACACCACACAGGGCCAAAGTAAGGCACAGAAGTTAATTTGAAAAAGACAAACGATCTCACATTCCAGCGTACAGAGCTGCAGTCATTTGGCAAACCTGATCTGTAACGCTGTGTGTCCCACGATCGCTGACCTTTCCAGCAGCACAGCTTTCTGTGAGACAGCAAACCCCATCCCACAAACTCTCCCTTTGTTTGTACAAGGGATATCTCTGTGTCACCACACAGACTTCCCACTAACTCCCCAATTAAACAGCATATACTCCTGCTGCATAAAAGTAGGTAAAATAGCTTGAAACCATTTCTCCTGACAGTTTATTCTTCAAGGGCTCTTACCATGGCTGTAAAATATGTGAGACAGAGTTTAACAAGATTTTCTTTATGAGGAATGTAAATAGACACTGTAACCTTTGCTAGTTTCTTTGGACAGATGCAGTAATTTTACTTGGTGCCATGAGTGAAACTCTCTTTTTTGTGAAAGGTGCAATTTAATCAGTTTGGCACCGAAAACCCAAATAAATCACAATGACTGACAGCACATTGATGGGTAGCTGATGAATGGCTGTAGAGCACGTTTCCTGATGTTACAATGAGAGACAAACCTGCACCAAAGCCACTAGACGCACCCAGTGTTGGAGCAGGTTCCAGAACTTCCCATACCTGGACCCCGTATCTTGTGTCACAGACAGATCTCCCTGGAATAGGAAGAGAGACTTTTGTGGTTAAAAAAACAGATTTTGGAGAGCTGCTGTGATGGTGTGTGTGACCAGAGCAGAAGGTTGTCCTCACGAAGCAGCTAGCACCTTCCTTTGCTTTGCTGCCATCGTTTGGGAGGATGCTTTTGCTCGGAGAGGTAGGCACCATCCACAGAAACTCCTAACCACAAGCCACGCAGCCAAGGATGCCTTCTACATTGCTGCAGAAGTTGGTGGCCTCTAGAGAAAACCTTGCCATGCCATCTCCTCCTGGCCAACACACCTGCAAGAGCTCCAGGAAAGCAAACCCATGACAGAGCAAACCAGCATCCTCCACTGCTCTTCTCTTGCCTCCCAGAACTGCACACACAGCTAATTGTGTTTAATTGCGACTCATTTAAATTCAAGCATCCACAAACAGGTAGAAATTAACAGCCAAATTGTTTGCTAACACCTGAAGGAAGTCTGTGGGCTTGCCTCTTAATCGTTCCCGTTTATGTTAAACTGCTACAGTTTTAACTGAGCGGAATAAACCGGCTTAGGTACAACACTTCTCCAGGCAATATACCTCAACATACAGGAAAATACTAAGATTGAGGGGATAGGGAGTTATCTTCCCGCATAAATTACCTAAAAAAACCAAACAACCTTGGCAAATGCTAGCAAACATTCCCTAGATCTTTGCTTTTCTGCATTTCAAGGTACTTCCTGGGGTGAACACTCGTACTTTTCAAATGTACATGTGCTGAAAATTTAATTTGCAGTGTTGTAGTAATTTGTTCGTTTCTAATCAGTTGGCTGCACAGTGATGCTCTAACTAATGAGCTCAGAGACACAATTCCAGAAATAACTGCTTAGAAGAAGATGCTGAGAGTACTGGTAGGGCTAAAATAGGTGTATGGGGAAGTGCTTGGTGTCCCTGATGCAGTTTGCTCTACCAGGTCTTCCACCAGATCTTCTACCAGGTCTTTTTAAACTGGCACTTGCAGCGCTGAGATCTGATGGAGGACATCACACCAAGGAGCAAGGAGGAGATCAGAAATGGTGATCATAACTGCAGGTTCAGGGAGAGCAAGTGGGGCTTCATCAAAATACAGAAGTAAAAGGAGTGGAGGTGACCAGGACAGATCACAAACTGGAGGCTGGCAGTGGCAAACTTCAGTGGATATTACATATAAAGCTTGGGAGAGGATCAACACAATTATTTTCAATACTTCTCTTCACGGGCATGACCTTTACTCACGCCGGTTGTAAATTATCGCTTGAATAATCCCAATTCCTGCCATTTCTGCAGGATACACCACACCAACCAGCCGTTGAACATATAACGCTGAGGAAGCAGATGACGCAGGCAGTTGTTTTCCTCCACCCATCCCTATTTATTTTCTCTCTCAGGAAATACAGCACATGTGAACACGCCAGATTAAGAGCTTTGGAGATTAAAGGTCCTGAAAGTCTTTGTATGGGCTGTGGATAGGACATATACAGATTCGTCTTAAGTAAGAAACCGGCATGAAGAAATGCAGGACAGTGATGGGGAGACATGATGCAAAGTGCTGCCATTGGGACAGAGGGTACTGTTGGCTAAATACTCTCATGTGATTACACCAGAGCATGAGATTTTACTAGAACTAACTTATTTCTACCACTTCCAACACCCCTCATGCAAAAATGCACTGGAAAGTCAAGCTGGTTTGAACAAATATTTAAACAAGCAGAGCACTGGTATTCAGGCATCTGGGCAGCAATTTTCCTTGTCAAAACTGCAGATCTCGCTCGTCTTGTAAAAAAGCAGTTCACCAGGGGCCAGGCACTAAAAGCGTTTGTACCAGCGTTACAGTGGAGGAGAGGGAGCAGCACACACGCCTGTTCTGGTTTTGGACGGGTTCCCAGCAGGTTTGTCCCTGAACACACGTGGCCTGGGGACAGCTGGTGTTGCAGGGAGAGCTGGAACCTGGTGGCCATCAGGATGGTGAGACCCTCAGCCGGCCCCTTCTGCCTCACAGAGCTCTGGTCCCTTCTTCTCTGCCCACGCTGAAGGCATCGTATGGGCTCTGAGCTGGGACCTGCTGTGGTCCCATCCACCCCTGAATCCAAAGGTTAAGCCATCATGGCTCAAAAGCCAGTCTTGCTCCGTGCTTGGGATGATGGATACTTGATCGGACTCCTCAGGGAAGACTCAGGTGGAAGGGGGTTACTGCATTCATGACTGGCATCCTCAGCCTCCTGGAAACCATTTTAATTCATCTCAAGCTGTGAGGGTGTGTATTGGTAATACCTGTGCAATATACTCTGTTAGGCCAACCGATACAGCTAGAGGAAACAGATAAACTTTTGAGAACACAAAATGCTTCTGCCTCCACAGAGGTGCGTATTCACCCCTCGGTCACCTGGGTTTCCCCTGTCATGCCGGCCCAGACCTATTTCACCAGCGTTGTCTATCCAAAAGCAAGATGCTGTCCCCAGGCTGGTCACCTGAATCTCTTCAGGAGCCTCCTCCTCAGGACAGACAGATCCCTCTGAGGGGAAAGGGAAGAGTATTCATCCTATGTTCATTCTATCTTCTTAGATAACAAGTCTGGATAGGAAATATCCTCTGGAAGAGATGATTTTTTTTCCTACTGACTCTATTTAAAACGGATGACGAGCTCATAGCCCAGAACCAGTTCTTCGACAGCCAGGGTTAGGTGTAAAGAATCTGGTCTAACTTTTAGATAAAGTTTAGATAAAGTTAACCGAGATAAATGCTACCTCTTGCGTTACTGCAGACAGCGAGCACATGGTAGAAACAAACCATATATGCCAGGCGTGTTTGTGTAAGTGCAACGGCCCCCAGGCTGGATGGGGGTGGACTGGGGGATCAGAAGCTCTGCACTGTACATATGGATGCACCTAGTGCTGCAATGCAAGTAGAGCACAGCTGTTTTCAATAAAAGCAAGTCTCCCTCTCCCCCTCAAAAGTTAAATGCACATTCGCTGTTTGCTGAGAAAACCTGAGAACTGCCCCTGCTTTGCCAAACTATCCAGTCTAACAGGGTGTTTGCAAGCACTGTGAGACTCAACTCTGCCTGCTTGGATTAATTACTGATGACCTGCATGGCTTTGCCAAATGACCTTACTCAATTCAGTAGAAAATAGTTTTAAATGCCCCTGAGAAAGAATTTGGACGTAAATATTTTCTTTGTGCATATATACAAACAGATGTGCATCTTAAAAGCAACTGATGCATTAGCTATTAATGGGACTTAATATTACACGAGAGTGGGAAAGATTAATTTCAAGGGCTGAATTTGAAGCTCAGTGGCGCTCAGGCATTTTACTCTGATAGGCACTTTTAAAGACCTTAACCTAAGAGAATATTTCATTGCTTTCCTTTAAAACATTGCTTACAAAATCCATATGTGTAAAATGAATGCTGGCTTCTGCATTTGCAAAGCATCGCATGGAGATTTAAGTTGCAGAACTCTGGCAGATCCAGATACTAGCAAGAAAGGAGCTTTGCAGATTATAAAAGAAAGAAGTCTAAATTTAAGATTTCAAATGCTGTTTGGCGAAGTTTAATTTAAAAAGTATTAGGCCAAATTTGCACTGATAATGTAACCCTCTGAACAAGACACTCAAAGATACAGCATTAAAAGACTCTTTCTCACCAAACAAGAATTGGAGCTATCCTAAGGAGAATAATATTTGTCTTCAGATGGTGCTCACTAAATCAGTCTTAATTTTAAATGAGAATGAAACTATGAGATACCTGTGCCACTCCCAGGAAACCCAAGCAGACAGACACGCATGCACCCACCTCTCCTTCCAAAGGGCAGGAACAGCCAATTCGTGCACGTGTTGGGAACCAGCACCTCCCTGCTCTAAAACCTTTCTCATGTGAGAAGCCAAAAAAGCACCTACACTGGAAAATTAAGGCACGCTCTACAACTTTGGCTGCAAAGTTGCTCAGCCCAGACAAGGCAATGCCATGGTCCCACAGCAACCCTGGCACAACAGGACCGCTCCACGGTGTCACTGTCTGACTTCTCCTCCAGACCAGATAGGAATATTAGATCCGACCTCATTACACTCAAGGATGTCAGGAACCCACCTGTTTCTAAACATACTCATGCTATTAACTGATATAAGGAAAGGGAATGATGTTGAACTTCTACTACAACATCATTTTCTTCTTTTAAATAATACATTTCCATGGATTATTCTGAACTCTTTCCAGCCTCTGTCACTGGCTGTTATAAAAGCGGGGATTGCATGAGTAAGGAAAATGGCTCCATGCACATCACCCAGACAGCAGCTCCCTCTGGTCCTCTGGCATATGACTCCCCAAAGGTGGCAGCCCACAGAGCTATTTATTTTTCAGAGCCTGCATCAGCTGCCCGAAGTGACGGAGCTGATCAGCAGCATTGCTTTTTGTTTTGTTTCAGCAATGAGAAAACCAGGCCTGCCTGGCAGCTGAGTGGGTAATGAAGTAAGCCTTGTGCCAGTGCCTGCAGCCTCTGGGCTACTGTCTGGGGCCGTTGGGGAGTGAGCTCCTAAATCCAACAGAAAACAGTACAATCTTGTAGAGATCAGCAATAGGAAGCCCACATTGTATCCCTTTTCTTTTTTAATTGGCGATGGAGATCTGAGGCTAGGCTACCTCCCTCCAGAGAAATGCAGGATGTCCTCTGTTGGTTACGTTCACAAAGATGGGAAGCTGTTCAAAGAATGATGACATGCTGCATTTATGGACCGTGCTTCATCCAAGTATCTCAAGCTCTTCAGAAGCGTAGCAGGAAACGTGCAGCACCGCTGCCCTGGAAACACGCTTACTGCAGCTGCGCAGGGAGGCAGCAGGGACGGCCGCGGCATCTTCCTTCTCCTCCTGGCTCTCTTCCACCTGGTCCTCTCGTCAGGCAGGACATGGGAGGAAGCGCTGGGCTGAGGAAAGCTAGCTAGCACATTTTTCAAGGTGTCAAACCACGTCTATGTTTGTGCTTAAGAATGGATTATGGAAAGTATGCTAAACTAACATTGTTAGTGTAAGGATTAAATCCCCAGTGCTCCTGGCGCTCAGCCCTCTGCCTGGAGCAGGAGAATAGTCCAAGGTTTATACCCACTTCCTTCCAGCTTTGAGTTACAGCTCCTCAGATGAAGGTTGCTGGTGTGTCCGACTTGCTGTGTGCTGTACAGCACACGCTTAGTGCAGACTCAGCATGAACCCCTGGCCCTGCTGAAGTCTTCCAAGAGTTTTGTCAAATACCTAGTGCCAGTCAAGTCAACAGGGATTTTGCTCTACGTTGTCAAATAAATAATCCTGAATTTGAAACAACTGACTAATGAATACTGGGGTTTGAGCAGTAAAGCATTCGGGATGCTTGGTTTCAGCTCAGGGTGTTACACCTCATAAGCTCTGCGTAAGGTCTGCGTCCTGTGCTGAACTTGCACAGCCTCCTGCACCATCTTCTCCATTGGTCCCTGGCCTCCACTTTCATAAATATAATGGCTAATAAATTCTGGGGTCACCTCCAAATAGCTTCTTTCACTTAGGTTGTGTGTGACTGACTAGATACTTCCCATAGCAGTTTATTGCTGGCTGTTATTCACACATGCAAACCACAGCCTAAAACCACAACATCATCCAGACTCCGACATTACGAGTTTGGTACCGCACCTAGCACGCTCAGAACAATGGCACCAGGCACCACCATCTCTTTGTTTTCAGACCCTGCCACATTCATCCTCGTAAGGCTAAGATGGTTTCCGAGTCAGTTCTTCACGAGCTCCAAGACCTAGAAGCCAACAATCAGGCTGTGCAAGGTGCCCAGAAGAGCTGTGAATGGAAGGGGGGCCCAGGGGGAATGATACCTTCACTTCCAGTGCAACGCAGGATGCAGGATTTTTCCATTGCAGGTATTTGACCTCTCCCAAGGGAACTCTGAAAGAGTCTGCAAGTCATGGGAGAGCACACAACTGCATTTCTAATGATGGCCTCAAAGCACCAGTAAGGCTATTGCAGCAGCTCAGTTTCCGCTGCTGTATTACTTGCTTAGGAACAGTACTTAGTATTTCTTAGGATCAGACTGAACTTGGTACATTTCTTAAATATTAAATCAATAAAAAAGACTTACAGTTTTAAAGCAGAGGAGGAGAAAACGCAAATAAACAGGAACAGCAGCATGGAGACTGCTTTACCTTCTTGGTATCTGTAGTATTTGCTTTTATCTGAGCATTTCTATGGAGACTAGTTTCCTCCCTTTGCATCAGCTTCAAGTGAAGAGTAAACCTTTAGAGAATGAAAGGCCCATAATACTGGTTTTAGCTGTGGACCAGCTGCTTCTGTAACCCAACCTGGCTTGAAATGAAGTTTATTTACATAGCATGCTTGATACCTTTGAGAAAATCTACTACTTAAAATACTTCAAAGGAGGTGGAACAGCCAAGAAGACTGTATTCTCTGCACATATTGCTAAATTCTTGCAAGGCATCTTAGGGTGAAGATATTTGTCCATGAAATTAAAAATAACCCAACAAACCCAGTCCCTTTCAAACTGCATGCAGGACAGCACAGAGCAATCTGTGGAGGGCTAATCAATCCTTTCTGCTGTTTTCTCCCAGCCTACAATGAAGCAGTAGCTTGAAATGTAGGCTTGGTGTGTTTGTGCTATGTGGGTATATAAGTGTAATAAAGAAATTTTTGAAACAAACCACTCAAGCCTTGTGTGGAAAGGACTTCACTAGATCATAAAAAGAGAGACTTCATCTTCATTAAGTAAAACATTAAAGGAAATGTTCTAACTTACAGCACCATACATTAATGCTCAGCAATGTAAGGGGTTTAATTGCCTGTTGCTTTCCCACCATAAATTACTACCTGCAGCTAGTGGAAAACCTTCCTCCAGACCTGTTTATACAACTCACTCCCATTTCATACATTCACGCTGGATGGAAATAGCAGGGCAGCCTGGAGTTGTCCAAAGTCCATACAAATGGGCATGTCTTGAGAAAGCAATGAACATTTAAGAATATTGCACCTTTGGTGTAAGCTGTTCTGAGTTGCTGACTACATATGCAATACTCTGCAGGTTTTATGACTGTATATATCTGAATTTAATAATTAGCCAGTACAGGTTAAAGATGTCCTGTAGTGACCTAATACACAGTGGGACAGGACCTATCCATCAACCCTTCTTGTTTGCAGCTGAACAATATCCACATCCAAATACACGCACAAAAATTTTTCGCTCCCAAACACAAGGCGTTTCCTCCAACCTTCAAACCCCACCAGTGTTCGCCTTCTACATCCTCTAGGATTTTATAACATCGCTTGAAAAAAACGCCCGAGAAGATGCGCGTGTGCCCCCAGAACAGCTACAACCTGGTGCCTGTGGGGAGGCACTGGTGGGAGCATGCTTTCCTCCACGTCCCCTCGAAGTCTGAGCCCTGACTCCTAACAAAGTCCAGTGGCCAGCTTCGCTGCTCTGTAAAGTCAGGTGTGAAATCCTCTTATGGGTCACAAGAGCAGGTAATTCCCGAGGAAGAGTGCTAACTCCAACCCAGGCTGAAGAATCTCAGCATGAAGAAAAAGCACTGAAAAAAAGCTACCTAGGCGTCCTTCTTTTGCAAAACCTAACAAAATATTGATTTAGCTTCCAAAGAGGAGGCTAAAACCCGCAGGCTGTGCAAATCCTAAAACCCACAGGTCTGGCAGCTGCCACCCGCATGAACCTTCACTTTGGTTATGCTTCAAGAAGTCATTTTCCAACCTTCCCTTACGGAGATCTACAACACTGAGGAAAAAACAAAGTAAAACCATCTATATCTTAAAATAGCCCTCTGAAGTTACCAGAAGGATAAGCTGAGTTTTCTCCAACATTTAGGAGGTCTCTTGGTTACTTTGGGTATTCTGGTGTAGGAATATTTTCCTGTGCTCTGCATCCGCCTTCATTCTTTTGCTACCAAACCCCCTTTTTTATACTTCTACTTTTTGCCCAATTTAACATCACTAAAACCAACTCTAGGCGGATGTGGACTTCAGGCTTCCACAAGTACATCGCTTTTAGCGTGGAGACGATATTCGCTTGACACTTCTCCCTTGGGCAGTACTGGGTTGTCATTCCTGGGTGCCCCATGGGTGTGTATTTGCCACATGCCTGCACTCAGAGCCCTGGATTTCTAGATAACGTGCTTTTGATATGGACTCTGATACGATTTGGTTGGTAGTTACCTATACTTGATTATTCATTAATATTAAGTAAGGTCAGACAAGCTCCCAAGGTACCGCAGGCAAGGACACCGGGACAGGCACATGGTGTTTCCCACCTGATGGGACCCACAGGATGTAACACCCGCAAGGTGAAGAGAGGTTATTTACAGGAGAAAAATTTGGGTGAATGGCAGCCAGGTTAGGATGAGCCAGCCCTAAAATCTTACGCAACAAACAAGCAAACAAAAAAAAAACCAGAGGAAAAAACAGGCATGTGGCTTGGGAGGGCAGCTGTCTCTGTTGTGCCCCTGGTTTTAACTCTAGTTACAAACAATGTGGGACATTCTGCAAAATTAAAATTACAAAACATAACTGCAGATAATTGCTAGAGGCAATCCGCAAACTCTGACTTTGAATGGCATCTGCCTGAGTCCTGGCTCCAGTGACTGCACTATATTCCCTAACTCTGGAAGTCACTTGTCCAGCCTTTAGAAGTAAAATGATGTGTTAGTGATGCTCCAGCCAGGTTTGCTGGAAGACTTTTATCTTCTGCTTAGGACTAAGCACTTCGGAAAAGCTTTCCATCCAGCCTGCGACCACTTACAGTTTCTGGAGCTAACTCTGCCTACATCACTGTAATCTGATTTCAACTCATTAGCCTTTACGGTAGCTTGTATCCTATGGCAGTCTTTCACGTGTCAGCATACTGACTCCAGACAAAGACTTTTTGTGCTTTTGCAGCTAACCCAGCGAATACAGCTCAGAGAATACTGAAGCTCTGGAAACTCCAAGAAACCAACTAATATGAAAAAGGGAGTGAAAAATGTTTAATTAAGATTTAAACTGGGGTTCTCGGGTAATTATCAGCAGATCATAGTAAATACTATGGTGAAATCATGCTCTACTGAAAATTATTTGCTGCTGAAGACCAGCCTTAAGTTAATGCTAAACCATGCCACCATTCACACACACGATTTTGATAACAGCTGTGTCCTCCCCAAGAAAGGACACTGCCTTCTTTGGTGGGGGGGGGGGGCTGGAAATCAATAGAGCGGTCTTTCCATTGCTGTGTAGCTAAAGCAACCCAGCTCATTCGCTCTCCAAGCCTGGTAGGCTTCCAGAAGACAACGCAAGGGAAACCCACCCACGTGATAAGCCCTAAACGAGGCTGTAAAAAGCAAGCACAGCCCCGAGCTGGAACCGGCGGCGAGCCAGCCCCCAGCCCGACCTCCAGCAGCGCCACCGCCGGGGTCCCTCCGGAGCGGGGCACCGGGAGGGCTGAGCACCGCAGGGCTGCCGGCACCCCGGTACCCAACCCCAGCCCCCCAGCAGCCCACCTGCACCCGCTGCCTGCGGGGACTGTGCTACGCAGGGACCGCCTCGCTTTCCTGAAGGCTGTCCTCCAGACGGCTGCTGTAGCGAGACTGGCAGCGCGATTAAAAACAGGCACAAAAATGAACGCTTGGTACCTTCCTAAGCTAAATTCAATAGCCCCTGCCAAAAGCAGCCAACACGTGTACAGAGACCTTCTCTTTTCAGTTTACTGTAATCTCTTGAGACTTTTATACCAACTACCCAGTAGTCATTACCATCCATTACTTCACAGGAGGAATAAAACATTGTTTCAGCTGGCCCGCAGATATTCGTAGACTGCTGATGCCCTGGCATACTGGCAGAGGCTTCAGGGGCTGGCCACAACAACTTCACTTGGGATAATGGGGCAGTTCTCTTGAAGGAGCAAGAAAAATTACCCATCGGAGAGACGCGGAAATGCAAGGTGCCATATGGACCCGAGTGTCACTACTCTGAATCTGGGAGATGCTATTTAGATACAAACCCAAAACAATAAGCCAGAATCCCAACCACTTTCCCAAAGGATTAATTAAGGCATCCTCCTCCCAGCCCCCATTCAGAAAATCTGGCTGGAAACTACGTAACAGCAACTGTTTACCCCATTAAAGCTATGCAGTAAGAAACGACAGCCTCCTAGAGCTTCCCACAATTTCGGGCAAGATAAACATCTTTGTTATAAAGTGTGAGCCTCTCCAGTTTTATTGACAGAAAGTGTCAGAGAATGGGAGCTGCTGAATCCAGCCTCTGATTAGCAATTAAACACTTCGAGAGGGGCAAGCCTCTGGGCAGCAGTGCCCTCCCCATTGATTCATAGAAAACCTTCTCACATAAATTAGCCATCCCCGTGATTTTAATGCTTGGGTATGCCCTTGACAAAGGAGCCCTCGCAGGCTTCTGCGCAGCCATCGGCTCAGGCCTCGCCAGCTTGGAAATCTTGGCGGGGGTCCAGAGGGCTGTAGATATAGATCTGTGCCCCCCCCCGCTCGCCGCGCTCGTGCCCTCCCGTGGGGACAAGCCCTGGGGGTCCTCTGCGCAGCCCCAAACCTCCGGGGAGCCTCCGGGATGCCACGTTGCATCGGGTTCCGTCCGTTCGGCTCGAAGCCGCTTAACGCCAATAGCTAACGGGTCCTGTTTCTGCAAGCACAGGAGACGGGCAGGGTCCGTGCGTGGATGCCTTGGAGCTTCCCGGCTTCCCCGTGCGCTGCGGGCTGGGGTCCAGCCTCAGGCACCCCCCAGGAGAGACACCCACCTCAGCCGGCAACGCCGGGATTTACGCCGGCGAGATCGGAATCGGGTATTTTCTACGTGAAGGGTATAACATAAAACCAAAGGGCTATTCACGTCACCGGCCCATCTCCCTAATTAAAAGCCGCAAGACTCCGAGCTCGGTCTGAGCGAGCGATCAATCCTCCCGACACAATGCGCCCGCAGAGACGTTTGCAGAACGCGTCTGACGCTGCCGAGGGCTTTGTTTCCCCCGCACCTCCTTCCCTGAGCATGAAAAGCTGCGATTGAAAAGTCCTGGTCCTCGGAGGGAGCGCTGGTTTTTATCAGATGGTAACGATGAGTACATCATGAAATCATTTAATAGTTCTCATTAAATGCGTTGCTGGAGAGCAGGCCTGATTTATGAACGGCATGCCGTGGGTATAAATAAGCTGCACTTTGCTTGTAACACAGCTGGTCAAGAAAATTAATGTTTTGTTTTCCATAACCTTTGTACTCTCCCTTCCTCTGCTACTATGGCAAAGCTCAAGGCGTGTAACTTGATCGTTCTCGGGAAGAGGACACACATCCAAATGCCTCGCACGGGCTCAACCCAACAGCGGAGAGGCAGGCTCCCCAAACGCAGCCCTGCGCTCCGGTTTTCCCAAAGCCACCACCCTTACACGTGGATATACCTCCCTATTTCAAAACAAAACCCCAAAGTGCTTAAAAGCAGACTTGCCTCTTTTGCGTTTGTGCTGGAAGTGCTGCTGGAACAGCGTATCCTGGTAAGTCCAGGTCCAAGAA
Organism: Aquila chrysaetos chrysaetos; assembly: GCF_900496995.4. NCBI lineage: Eukaryota > Metazoa > Chordata > Aves > Accipitriformes > Accipitridae > Aquila > Aquila chrysaetos. The sequence continues at coordinate 4,449,247 of NC_044014.1, forward strand.
ATACTGATATATTTAGCACTACCGCATAACTTTCCATCTTTAAAAGCCTAGTATTCCTTTTTTTTTTTTTTTTTTTTGTGCCCAGTGAATAGGACAAAAGCCACTCAAACCAGATGAACATCCGTCTTCAGAAGAGAGGAAATAGGAGGCCGTTGAGACAGGACAGTGACCAGAGACACACACTTTTTAATGCTTATATTAACCATGGCACCTAATCCTGAGCAAACACTTCATCAGCTGCATAATGTTTTTTTCAAAAGACCTTTTAGTCCCAGCACAAGGTGTACACTGTGCATGTGATTGAGCACAGGGAAAACTGCACTTTCAGGGCAGACAGATGTGGAGGAGGCTTAGCAGAAAGTCAATTTAAACAAGGACAGAGAGAAGGGCTTTGCAATCATATGGTTCACATCTGGAATTTACAGGCATGATAATTTTATAACCCTCTCCTTACGGTTTTGAAGCAACGCAATATTCTCCTTCACTTTCCAGTCTCAGCAATGTGTCATCGCTGCTGCAGGGACAGGGCTGCAAGAAACACCCTCGTGCGTCCGACAACTTTATGCAACCCCGAGACTACACACCGTGATGTAAAAAAGGTAGCGGGAAGCTTGCAGAGCCAGTGAGGTGCATATGGGCACTTGTATTTCACAGGTATTAAAACGTGAAGTTTTAAAATCAAAGAGGAAGACCCAGTTTCAGTTTACTGCTGTTCACAGCAAGTCTCTTTATATCTCATTCAGAGACCCTTCTGGTTGCTTTCATGGTTTATATGAGCCTTTCTTCATAAAAGCCACTTTCTAGTGACTTTATATACTTCTTTTCTGGTTGAAACCAAGAAACCTCTTACTCAACCAACCATTTTTCATGTGTACATAATAAATGAGGCTGTAAAATCACTGCAAGGAAAGATTCTCAGGCAGGAGGACTCAAAGCACTGAGACAGCCAAGAACAAAACAATGTGAAAATCACCTCCAACCATAGCAGGAAATGTGAAAAAGATTAATCTCTTTTAAGACTAATATTTTTACATTTCCACAGACATAGCCCCAGTATGGTCGCAGCTGCATGCGTATTCCAGGCACTAACTTTGTGCGGGGACTCACAATCTGCCTAAAACCAAACCTTAGCTATCATCAAGCTTAGTTTAGCCGCATATTTGGAATCTAAACCCAAAGAAATTAAGAGCATTTCCTGGGGAGGCAACACAGATTTTGGCAACTGCTGTTGCATTTTAAACATTTGAAAGTAATTGCTAATGCACAAAGAAACTGGAATTGAGGAGAATTTTCCCCAGGTTGGAGAGCAGTATTGGTCTCCAGTCCAACGGCTATTGAAAAGTCAATCAGTCTCAGTCTAACGCGCCCTACACAGATGACAGCACCATCCCCAAAATACGGAAACACACTGACACATATATGCATTAGCATTAATGTTACTCATTTTGAATGTCTGTTTCTCTGTAGATGAAGAAAATTCATATTCAATTATCTTCCTTTAAAATGATACATAAAGCAGGAAGACAACTTATTTCAATAGGAACAATTTATTGGACCAATTTATAGGGTATATTTATTCATAAGACAAATTTTTGCTAGGCCTGGTGATGGATTAAGATGAATCTGACCTAAAGACTCTGGCTCTTCTCTCCTACTGGTTTCTGTCTCGATAATTAAGAGGGATTTAATTATTTCTTGGAATTTAGTTATGCAAAAATGTATCAATTTTGCAGAGGTCATTAACTCCAGGGTTTCCACTGAGCCACAGTGATTCCATGGTTGATCCTGAGTTGATGCAGCTCCAAATCTCATTTTTTCCTGGTATGAACCTCTGTTTCATTTTATTGTTGTTTGGGTTTATGAGAGAGGCTGGGAAGGAATGGAGGACATGGAGAACCTGCTCTTGCCTCTGACACTGGCCTGGTGTGTGACCTCAGGTATATCACTTTGCCTTTCCGTGTATTGGTTTCCCCAGCTGAAACATGAGAGTAACAATACTTTGCTCCTTTGTGTGAGCACTTTGAAACTTCATTATGAAAAAGTCAGATATAGAAGAGTGAGGTGGTTCCAGCCCCTTCAAGATTAAGTGGGGATAAGATTCAGAGTGATGGATGAATATGCGGCCAAGCCATAAAGCAGGGGCCGGAGGATGGATCAGTCACAAACTGTTTGGGACGATGCCCTGGCCAGCTAGGAGTCATAAACGGGTTTTGGCACCAACTTCAAGAACATCAGAGCTTCATCTTCTGTGTCACAAGGCCTCATCTGTAAACCAGAAATAGCAGGATTTCTGTCTTTCCATTCCCTCTCCCCAGTACAGATTTTGTGTTCTTCAAGCACAGACTATGTCTTATCTGAACTGTTAAACTCAGTTTTGGTAGGAGCCTGGAGGAATTACTGAAGGGCAATGAAATAATCCTACAAGCGACAAGACCAGAAATCAGAGGAAGAAGAATGAGAGAGCAGGAAGAAGTTGCTTGTGAATCAGCACTGAGCCCTTCTGGGCTGGAGCAGTCATCTGTGGGGCACACAGCGTGGTCACAGCAATTTCAGCGATAAATTTGTCCATAAAGTATGGGCCAAATTCTGCTCTCTACCACCCGTGAGCAGCTTCCTTTGACTTGAGCAGGAACCAGTCCCACACAGCTGAGAGCAGGATTTGCCTCTTTGTGTGTAACGTCTTGTATGTAAACAAAAGAAGGAGGAAGAGACCTCTTAGATAATCATCACAGAAATGATCTTGGCCTTTCTAACACCAATACCAAGAATATAACTGATGAAAAACCCTAGAGCTGATCTCTGCCTCATGACTGGATTTCTGCCAGCACCAATTTGGAAAATTGGGTTGCTTGCTTGTGGGCAAGGATGTCCCCTGCGCAAAGTTTCTACTTATACAAGAAAGCAATGGTCCTGCCTTCCTTCCAGTGCATCAAGTCTTGGGTCTGCAAAGCCGTATCCCATGCAGTAAATGCGTGGCTCCATGTAGCAGTCATGGCAGCCCTCTGATAGACACTGGAATCAAAACCCAAAGATTTATGTTTGGCACCCACATTTAATGATATCTTTGTGACCCTGCACAAACCAATTAGTCTATATTGCAATTTCAACATGTATAAAGCAGAGCAAAAATAGCAGGCCTTCAACCACGGGAGACCCGGGCATGAAAAGCAGCGTGCTGAGGAAAGCATGAGTATGACCTAAGAATACTCCAGGTCGCCTTTTCCCACCTAGACATCATTTGCATGTACTCTCAAGGCTCCAACATGCTTTAGAGATGTCTGAAGTGTTAGGATTACAATCACACAAACGGCTCTTCTTCCTTCTGGTTCACCTGCTCCTGTGCAAACCCCTGGACCAGCAACAAATCGGTTAGTCCCCCCTGGACAGGGGGATGGGAGCAGCTACTCCTGAGAGCAAGTACTTGCAGTCATTGCCCCCAAGGAACTGAGCTGCTGCCAGGAATTTAAGGTAGCCAGCCGTTCCTTGCTTACTGTAAATATTTTGCAGCCAGTAATTACAGCCTATTTCAATTCTCCACCCTGGAAAAAGCTCGCTGTTCCTAAGGCAGGGGCAATCAAACTGTTAGTGACTGCTTCTTCCAACACCTCCAGCTTCCCTGTGGAGTCCTTCTGGAGATCCCCGTCCTCCAGCCTCCAAAGAACCATGACCAACAGTCTGACAATCCCTGAGGGAGGTGGTGGCTTTGGCTGACAAGAGATGTTCAACCCATGCTCAAACAGGCCAAGCCGCTTCTGCAGACAAGTGAATCACAACAAGCATCCACCTCATAAAGAGTTAAAATGAAGAGTTCTGCTAACACTTAAGCGTTACAAATCTTTTCAGTTAAAATAAATTATTCAGGAGATGTCATCCTCCCATCAGCACCATCTGAGCTACATTTTTAATAGTTCTGTGCGCTGAACACGTTCTGTCATAGTATCAGTGATACCAAGGCTGCGAGATGAAGAAGGGGGAAATGCAAGCACATTACGGAACATGAAAGACTGAGCTGCTTTCTCTTACAGGCCATGAAACACATGCCGCCCAAGGCAGTGGTGTCGGTTACGTTGCAGAGGAGTAAACCAAACAGAAATAATGCACTGACTTCAGGAATCGCAGGAGCCTCTTTATTTTCCCTCAAAAACACTATCCTGCCCGACGGATAATTCACCCACCACGTTCCACTGTCTTAGGTCTCATTTCCTGTGAATGAATCCACACTGACTCCACCAGGTTTTTCCAGACATAAGCTGGAATCAGGATCTAGCCTCAAGGTTGCACAGATACATAACTAAACAATGAAGATTCTTCTGCTCCATGTCTCTAGGAATAATAATAATAAAAGAAAGGAACATTTCTCTTTGCACCAGATGTTAAAATAATCACCTATCTGCCCACTGACCCATGTATTCATTTATTTGTCCAAATCACATACCACATGCAGAAAACAAATGTAACCATGCACGTTTACAAGCAACTGGAGGGAAACAGATCTGAGCAAAACATATAGGAGAATGTTGCGTCAGTTCAGTGCCTGCAATGCCCAAATTGCCCACGTGCCTACAGCATAGATACTGACTATGATGATACTCCATGACGATGAAAGCCTTGCTTGCGCTTGTAAATACACTGTCTACTTTGAAAGGCACGCAATACAGGGGATGAGACTGCTTCATCCCCATGGCTTAAATTGTCTTTCACAGTCAAACTTCTCTCCCCTCCCAGTGTGGGTGGAGAAGAGTAAAGGGTCCCTGACGGAGACAACTCGTGATCTTTTCTTCTGACTCTACAGAGCTCCTGCACACCCCAGGCACGTCCACCTGGCCAAACCCTCCTGTCCCTGTTTCTGTCCCAGAACATGGAGGAGAGGAAGAGGACCAGGTTTCCCACAGGGAAGCTGTTTGGTACAAGGTAACCCCAAGAGGAGAGCCTCTCGTCCTACCAGTCAGGGGAGACCGGCCGTTGTGGCGTGACCCCAGATTTCCACGCTCCGTGCTTCTGAGTAGGAAAACAATTTTGCCCCTAGTGTTTTCTGCCTGCAGCTTCACCTGGTTTAGGTTTTAACTGAGTGAGAAGGAGACACAATGAGGAACTGCAAGGCTCTGCAACCTGAGAGGAAATAAAAGGATAGAAAAGGGATGGGGGTATGGGAGATCCTCAGCCTCCTCCAGCAGCATCGATGTCAGACCTACAAAGGGGCACATCAAAACCCAGCTGCTGAGGAGGAAACATCACATGCGTCTTTTCTTGTCTCACAAATGGGAACAGCTGCCGACACAAGGGTAGCAGCAGCTCAGTAGCTCTGTTTTGCTCTTAGGCATAACTCGATAAGATTAATTGAGGGTGTTTTGCTAACTGGTGGTTCTCCTAAAACAGACTAAGAAGTAAGAGATGGCTGTTCAGGCCAATAAGGCAGCATATGGAGGACGGAAGAAAAGACCAAGATTTGGCAGGGGTTATGGAAAAAATGCAGACTCTTGTTCATCGCTCAGAGGTAAAGATGAGCACGAGGCGTGAAAGTGCTCTGGATGCCCGCAAACGTTCCCACTATTCACCCTGGCATCTCCTCAGGACTTGAAAGAATTCTGCAAAGCAAAAAAATGCTGCGGTCAGTTATGAGTGGGCTCAACGACTGAATAGCTAGCAAAGAAAACCCATACATGCCCAGGCTGGAATGAAGAAAAGTCAAATGCAAATATGCTGAAGTATCACTTTGCAGAAGTCAAGTCCCCTGGGGAGTGGCAGAATGAATGTTTGCCAACACGGTGATTTCTGGGAGTTAAGCATGTCCCCAAAGGAGAACCGAGTGACACCACCAACCCTAGGGAGTGCAGTAAGGGCACCAAAGCCTGAATGTACAATTGAACTACAAGCTCAGAGACGACAACGCTCTCTACCATGTAAAAAACAGAATAGCAGCACCCTGCAATAAAGCCAGAACTCCATCACTTTTTCCATTTTGCTTTATGCCTGCTTCCTCAGCTGTAAAATAGCTTAACTCCACTCACCTATGGCAGATAGGTTTCACCTGCCACGGATTTGTGTGTCATAAACTTGGATGGAAGGAGGACGAGCTGGCCCTGTGGTCAGCGACACCACACTCCGTAAAGGATGATCAGCATCCTGGAGAGAAGCCGTCCAACAGCAATCAATCATCTGGACCGGAGCGCAGAGGATAGAAGTGTAGGCTGAAAGTCAGCTATTGTGTGGATGCACCTACGGGGGAACATTTGGTAGTATAAGGGTAATGAGGAAAACAGGAAGCCTGAGCTTATTTGCCCAAGGACAGTGATTATAATAGTGCCTATCTTTACAGCATACAATGGACGTTCCTGCAAGACTGTCACGTGCCACGAGGAGGAACATCTGGAGAAATATCTTTCTTTGGATACCTGGGAGAATGAGGAACCCTCATCCCATCAAGTGTGAGGTGAGCGGAGCACCAGGATGGAGAAGCAGAGCAAGGGTGAGGACGGGAGGGAGCGGGGAGAGCCAGCTGCCGGTTTTGGCAGTGGTGCTGCCTGAGGTATTGGGGAGGTCACTTCCCTTCCGTGCCTCCCACTCACCCCGTGGAAAAATAGTTTGTTATCTGACATTCAAGAAACAAACACTGATCTTTTCTAGAAGTGCTGAGCGGTGGATCAGTACCGAGATCTACTGTGAAGTATTAATTCTGTGCAGGACCTGGTACTGGTTATGGTTATGATACCTCCAACAGCAGGAGCTGTGCTCTTTTAAATGAAATTTTTTGCCAAGGATAAAGCTAAGCCCCTGCAGTACTGATCTCCTCGGGGAAAGCACATTTCTGGGTCTCCTCCAGAAAGTTGCTCCTTTGCCTTGTCATATTACCACCCATCCACTCCAGCAGTCCCACTCCTTCCCTGGAAGGTGGAAGACAGTTCTAGGTATTTTCAGACCTGGTCTGTGTTAACTTGGGCACTGGAACAAAAAAGAAACCCGACCATAGCGCAGCAGCCAGAGGTCCAAAAATGCAGTGACCTTGTGAATACTGAAGGCAGGCCCAACCCAGAGCAATTTGTTTTGTTTAGAGACGCCCTGACAGTGGCTGCATTAAGAATGCATGGCCTCTAATGCAGAACATGTGTTTGGTGAGAATAATAAAGCACCTGAGCAGGAAAGTCGGGCCCGTTGAGCCTTCTTCCCTCTCCTGGCAGCCTCCAAATTGCTTTCTGGTTTATGACTTTGAGGGTGAGAGCACGATCAAACAGGTGGGCTGGGAGGTGTGGTGTTTTTTTTTTATCTGTCCCCAGAAAGCACATGTCAAAAATAAAAAGGATGGGTGGGAAAATGACTGTCAGTGATGGAAGCAGCAGGATTTGGAAACATCGGCAAAGCTGGGACCAGGTCCAAGCTGGTGCCCGCTCTAGCCGAGCCCTGTTTTTGATTTAAACCCCTAAAATCAGTCGCTGCGAACCCCCTGGGTACTCTCTCAGGGCAGCTTTTTTGGATTCTATGAAACGCTTGGATCCACTTCAAGCATCCCATGTTATGGCTGCAGCGGTGGCTGGGAGGGTCCCCAGCGGAGAGGGCTCCCACGCTCTGCCCAGGGACACCCAGACCTGGGTGACTGCTCTGCAATCCCAGGAGATTTTGGGGTAAAGCCAGCCTGCCTACACCCCCCTCCTGTCCCTGCCTGGGGAGCTAACCTCACGCAAAGCCCTTCTGCTGGGGAGCAGGACAAGCAATGCTCCAGTTCAGGTGCCTGCCCTGCGTGTGAGGCTACCGACGTGGGAAGGGTTAAGGTAAGTGCAGCCGTAGGCTTGTTTACCCTGTGCATTAGAGAGGGATAGTTTGCTGTGAACACGCTGATCAATATCTCCCAGCTGCCAGTTTAATCAGGATTAAGTGAGCAGCTATTAATTTTGCTCTTTTTCCAACAACATTTAGCCACCGTGTGAAAACGTTTCCTCTATCACAAACAAATTAACCTCGATATCATCTATCCAGACATTTTAAAGGGACTTAAAAAAAGAAAACCCCAAACCAAAACACTAACAAGAAGGGCCAAGACGAATAATCTGGCTTTAATTAGAAGTTTTCCAGCGAGCGGCTCACAGGAGAAGGATGAAGCAGCGGCGGGGGTGTTTGCTCAGAGCCAAGGCGTGCTTGCCTGGTCGGGACGAAGGCTAAATGGACACCTGCAAAGCCACCTTCGAAGTCTTCAGGCGTGCAAACACAGCACCGTGTGGGAGCAGGGAGCAGCAACCAGGTCCCCAGTGTCCCCTTCCCAGCCCACGGAGGCTCCAAGGCCAATGTCAGAGCAGTGCCCGAGAGCAGAGACACTTCCCCGGTCTGCAAGGATGGGGCCAGATGCAGAGGTGACACCACGGCAGGAGAGGTCTGACTCCTCAGGCATGCTGTTTTACTGCTAACAAGGCAAATCCTGCAGCCCTAGAGCATCAACCCCTCCCAGCAAATTTCGGGAAATATTTTAACATGCCGACTGGCGCAGTTTGCGGCTCACCCACAGGCACTGAATATTTACATACGTGCAAACTGCTTCACTTCTGAAACGCATCCACCTTTGGCGAGGGGTGGCAGGCAGCCACCCGGCACAGCGTGCAGCTCCGCATACAAACATGCTGAAGTAATTCAGTTTGGACTACGCCGGAGCTCTTTGGGATTGAAATCCCCAGGCTAGAGATGACAGATGCTTGCAGATCCACGAACAAATGACCACAGCACAACAGCTCTGAAGAGCCAGCTTCTGCTGCTCTTTGCCCTAAACAGTCTTTTCTTCTCATCCATGGGGTGACTCATGGAGGAAGAGGACACGTCCTAGGAAGAAGGAAAGCAGGACATACAGAAGCCCAGCTCTGAGCTTTGTAAAAGCCCTTTCTTTCAGCTATTCTGCCTATCGCAAAGGCACCAGAAGTTCTCCAAAGAAAGGACGACAGACGGGGCTGGACTTTCTTTCCAAGCTTCCTCTGAAATCACACTTGGCAGAGCTGCCCCAGCCTGTTGAAAGAGCATGGGAACGTGCGTGGCAAGAACTGCTCTCAGGTTGGAGCTCTCTGGGTTTTTCTAAGCCATCTGGGCTCTGATTTAGCTTGCAGAATAAGGCCCTGTACGTCCCAAATGAAAAGTCAGCTCCTAACCCAAGGGTTCAGCTTGGGGTCGATGGCAGAGGAGCGGCTGAAGAACTCACTCGTTAAATCCCCCCAGTTAACGGCAGCGGGCGAAGGCCTTTGTCACTGCAAAGGAAAACTCACCTGATCCTTTCCCACTCCCCAGACCCCCCGACTCCACTGCCTCATCTAGCTGGAAAATTTCTGTTACTATTTCCCATCTGCTGGAAAAGGAGAGAGACACCCAGTGCAGGCAGAGCTCAGGCAGCTGATGAGTTTCCCAGCGCTGGGTTATACAACCTTTCTTCTAGCCAGCAGAGCAAGGTAGTGTTTGAAACGCTGGTGCCCTCCATCCGACCCTGAACCTGAAATCCCACCTGGATTAAGTTTCCCACCACCACGCCCAAGTGAAAACCACCATGCCCGCCACCATGCCCAAGTGCCACTGGTGAGCAGCCTCAGACCAAACGACCCCAGTGCAAACACCATCTGCTGAAAAATCCCTCATCCTTTATGTAGCTCCAAAGCTTTGTGAGATGGACGGACATCTCTCTCTCTCCTTTCTCCATGTGGACCCAGAGAGGTCCTTGAAAGAGGGAAAAATTTTGACCACGACTCGCCAGCTGGTGTGAATTCTGTCCTCTCCGTTATGCTACATAAGCCACAAAGACATGGCCATAGGGTGGGGGAGCACGCCATGCTCAGAGACAAGCCTTTTCAGAGGAAACCTCAAAAGTCTTTCAGCACAGAGCTCTGCTTCCTTCCACTCCAGTCTGCACAAACCATCTATGAATCGCAAAGTGACATCCGGCTCTGATTAATAGATATGTGGCACTGGGCCTCCACCCTCCCCACTTATGTCAGGAACTATGTTGATATAAATTAAACTGAAGAGCTATTGTTCAAATTGGGCCAAATTAAGCCATATTTAGGCCAGAAGAACAGTGATTCAAGGGAGGTTGCCATGTAGCAGAGCAGGTTCAGATAGCACTGAAGGCCAAGCCAACTCCACCGTGGAGGGATAAAAGCTTTTGGTGCCAGGTAGAATCGTGGATAAAATAATGCTCTCCCGAGACTGGACATAACCCAGGTGACAGCCGTTACCCACTGCTGCCTCTGGGAATGTTAAAATAAGACTTTGCACTCTTTCTTGAAAGATCTTAGAGAGTTTTACAAACATTAGGGAACTAAATCTCTCGGCACTCCCAGGGTGCAATATAAGCTGGCTGGGATATCCACTGAGGCAGGTTTAAAAGTCCCAACGACTCTTTCATTTGTTTTACTGAAAGGGAAACTGAGGCCCCAAGGGAGTCGAGCCAACGTTTCCTAATTTGAATGCCTGATGTTAGGCAACTCATCCGCATGAAGAAACCATTTACAATTTTTACTTTTTTTTTTTTTATCAGATTAAAGTATTACAAGGTTGATCCCCTTCCAGACAGCTTGGTTGGCTGCATTGTTTCAACACTTGGATTTTTCCCACAAAAAACACCACCAGTATATTGCAGAAATTTGACCATACGCCTTCATATGCTTACACACACAGAGCCCTGAAAATGGCAACACCAAATAAGTATATTTCCCACAAAAACAAAAATTCCCTTTGAATCATTAAAGCTGTTATGTAAAATATATACTTACTACTGCATAATTAAAAAAGCCTCTGCAACTTTAATGCATATTGCCCTTGATCATGTGGTAGCAAGGAAGAACAAAATCATTAGGAGCTAAATTATTCTAGTAGCCTATTATCATAGTGTAATCTTATTAAAGAAAATTCATGCTGGTATAGCCTCTTATCTTCTCCACTTACAGAAGAGCCATGTGGTGTATTTCTGAGTGCACAGAGATAATAAAATTATAGTGAATTATGCAGCCCGCATATGGAAAAAGGAGCATAATTCTGTCCCTTCGAGGAGGGATGCTGATTTTTCTCAGGGAGGCGAAACCAGCATTACCCAGTTACTAAGCATAAAGGGACTATTCATTATTATCTGCAGACAAGCAATTTTGGAGAAGATCTAGGGGCTGCCAGTGCAAAAAGGCACAGCTTGCTGCCATGGCTCGGCCAACAGCCAGTGCCGCTCGCTGGCTTCAACGGCTTCCATCGCGTCACTCGGTGTGGGTGTCTGTACCCGCGTGGAGCCCTGCGTCACCAACCCCGGGGCACCGCCGGTACGTCCCCCGATACAGCCACACAGGCTGGCACTCGTGGGGTTCTCCCTCTGCTGATCCCTTCCCGCGCGGCCGGTCCCAAGCCGATGAAAACATTTTGGTGCATCGCTCGGAGAGCTCCCTCTCTGTGAACATCCCTGCAACAGATCTTGGCTTGGCTGACAGCACTAATTGAATTCAGAGCTGTTGTGAACTCACGCTAATTGGCAGGGAGGATAGTGCCCACTGCTCCGGCTTCCCCGTGGCTCAGCGTCTAGCCGAGACTGTCCCTGTGAGCTTTGGCTGTGCTACACCAGGATGCTGCACTGAAGCGGGGCTCGGAAATCCCACCCGGGTCGGCGTAATGATGAGGACAAAGGATGCCACAAGAGCCCAGGCATAACAGAAGGCCAAAGCAAGCTGTCAGCAGATGGTGGAGGAGCAGACCTGGCCCTACAGCTCCACTTTCCACCAAAAAACCACTGTGCACATCTGGCCAGAGCTGACCATGCCGTCACGGTCTGGACCAGCCCACCACGATGCTCGTACGGTCCCATCCTGTTCAGCCAGCTGTTTGGGGAGAGGATGGGCCACACGATGAAGCCCTCCGAGTTTTGGTGTCTTTGGGCCAGCTGCTGCCTTCCCTAACCAACCTCTACAAATGGAGTTTAGCTGGTCATGAGTTAGGGACACACAATGCAGAGCTTGTAACCTGATTTAAACATCAGCAGCGTAAGGCAGAAAGGCCTCTCTTCCCTCATCACCTGCTGTGAAGGACAGGCATGCAATTAAAAGTTTTCTGTAAATGTTAATTACAGTGGACTTACTTAGCTAATGACCAATTGATCTTTTGATTGTATTAAGTTTATAAGTGTAATGAACTTAACTGAAGTATGGATTACAATCTTGTTCTAATTAAAACAAAAAGGTGTAACATACACTAGCCATCAGAAAGAGTTTTAATGGCTGTTTGGGGTCAAATTGTTGAAAATATTAATGTGTTGTCTAAAGCCTGCAGCACTTAATTAGATTCTTCATCCAAGTGGAATTCATGTTACTTCGAACGATGCATCCAGATAAGATTTTCTTGTGCACTCAGAAATAGCTGGAATATAGATCTTGCCCATTACTTCCATGGCACCCACCTCTGCCCTCCAGTTATAAATCCTGACTTCCTCAGTCCCCTCCGATCCAGTGGCTTGGGGAAGAGAAGAGAAAGCTTGTCTTTCTGAACCACTCGGTGCAAATACATTTTGCATATCACTGCAGTTAAGAGCTGTACCATTTGTTACCCTGCTCTTGGGCACAAAGTGTAGAGCAGGGAGGTCATCATTATCTTGCAAGAGATTGATAGAGAGCAAACAACACATATTGCTACCAGCAGCCATGGGGAAAAGGTGTTTGCATTTGTACATCAGTAGTGGCCAAGCAAAGCTCTGATCAGATAAGTAAAGCAGGGCTCAAGAGACCAGAGGGTTGAAATGCTAGGAGTCCTGGAGGTCAGGACCGAGAGGGGAAGGGCTTGCATCTCTTGTCTGCACCCTGCTACAGCTCTGCCTCTCGCCTTTGCAGCCCTAGGAGGAACTGACCTACTTTAATCCAAGTTTTTAATGCCAAATGAAGAGGGGATTGGAAACAGGATGTTCTCCCTGGAAAGCGCTGGACTTAATTTCTTCCACTCCTTTGGCAGCACCTGTTTCTGCACTTCTTTAAGACAAAACACATAGCTCTTTCCTTTTTTCTGGAGTCTGCCTGAGGCAGGAGAAAGCCATTTGCTGTAGGTGATGTCTCCACCCAGCTCCTACCAGAAGCGACATGTTTGCAAAGTCAAAAAGTCACCGCTCCTGAGGCCTCTCCAACCACCAAAAAAATATTTTAAAGTAACTATGATCCCTTTTCTCCCAGCTGTGACCATTGCCTGTCTTCAGTAATCCTTCCTGCAAGAGCTTTGTTTCTAAACCACCTGGAGATGCTTGGAAGGGCACAGTGGAAATGCAAACTTACCTCCAAAGGGGAGCAAGGTCCCAAAACCACTGGGCATACTTCGACAGTTAAAGCACTGACAGGCCGATGCATCATTTATTTAAATTTGGTGCCAGGGCTTGCTTTATAAGAAACAGCCCAGCTGGTGTCATTGCTCCACGTGCCCCCAGCATCATCAGGCCAGACACGCTGCCGGACACCCAGTTGCTCGCTCCAGCAGAAGCACGCCGGGCTGGAGAGCAGCTGGTGGAAGGAATCCGCTCTCCAACCTGGCTCCCCCCGGACAGACAGACAGAGCTGCAGGGAGAATTGGAAATGTGCAGCTCCATTCTGGTCTCCTGGCCGTGAGGAGCGGTGGAGAGGCTCTGTAAGAGCAGCAGTTGCTCAAAGGCAGGGCTGGGGAGGAACACCTGTGAGCTCAGGAAGAGCTTGTGGTTATGAGTCAAGGTGTCACAAAGCAGCATGTGAGGTGACACTTAGACCAGTATGAACTAAAGGCTTCCTGCCGTCAAAATATCGCATTTGGGTCACACTTGAAGCAAACCTTGAAGCTCAGTACAGCCACGCATCAACACCTCGCCTCCGACACATGACTGAGATGTGCGACTTGTTGCAACAAGTCTGATGGTGCAAACCCTTCTGGTCTCCGTGCCACAGCACCTATACCACCACACCCATAACCCTGCCCATACATCTTCCCCCAGACCGTGATAAAGAAGCTTATTAGTGTTTTTACGGCCACTCTGGTCATCTCTCACAACCCAAATAACTGCCTGAACGGGGAGTCTGAGATCAGCAGAGCCCTGCTCAACCCCCGCTGCCACCACTCTACCGCTGCTGACGCCTACCATAGCACTGTCACAACATCTGTGAGTTTTTCAGTTCCAGGATAATCTCATTTTAGATGGCCTTAACTGGTCATGTTAACCCAGTTAGTAACTGGTGTTTACCCAGTATATCAAGTCCTCAACTGTGCACACCTGGGTGTGCCCTGCATTAATAGAGGGAGGAGACTTTGCACTAGAATTTGGAAATTGATTTAAAAATCCTGCTGGCCTGATGTACAAGTCCATGATATGAGTTTACGAACAAGGCAGAGAAGGTTTGAGCCCAGTGAGGGCTGCATTGCAACCACTGCCTCTGAGAAGAGAGATACCCAACCAACTGAGCAGAGAGGAGATAGCACGGAGGGGAATACTGTAGGGAGTAAACCTAATTACGTGCCTATTAGGTTGCCAAGAGCGGGAGGGACAGAAGATGCTATAAGGTGAACACATTAGCATAAGATAACATCACTCATGCTGGCAGCCCCAGAAAGGAGAGGGCCTGCAGCCAGAAGTAGCCATGTCCAAACAACTAAACACCCTGCAAATTCATTGTGAAATAAAGACGAGGTTAAGGAGAGGATGATTCAATCTAATTCAAGGACAAAGACAGGACTTCAGGACAGCAACGGTCAGAAAGAGAAGTGCCCAGCATCTGTCAGGAAGAACAGACAAAAAATCCAGCTGCTCCATCAGAGGCACAGGTCCAAAGCACCCCGTGCAGAGGTCCCCTCCCCACTAGTGCTTTGACTTTGAAATGCAGTCGCCAGGAGCAGAGGGAGAGGCATGGTGGGAAGAAAGCTGTCAACGGGATGCACATCTGGGGACAGGCTGGGAACACCATCGCCGCAGGGATGGGAGGAAGGCTGTGAGTGAGGGCACAAAGCAGTGACCACTCTGCCTTGCCGCGGAGAAAAGAAACACACCAAAGACTTCAAGCAAGAGAAAGCTGCCAGGAGTTTCTACCCAGTATCTACCACTGCTGCCACCAAAATCAGCCAAACCCAGCAAGGCAGCCCCAAAGCCAGCGGCTGCGTTGAGAAGCTGTACTCATCTACCTGGACTTGTGCAAAGCATTTGACACTGTCCCACACGACATCCTTGTCGCTAAATTGGAGAGACACGGATCTGATAGATGGACCACTCGGTGGATAAGGAATTGGCTGGACACTCAAAGAGTTGCGGTCAATGGCTCGATGTCCAAGGGGAGAGCAGTGATGAGTGGCGTTCCTCAGGGGTTGGTACTGGGACCAGCGCTGCTTAACATCTTTGTCAGGGACATGGACAGTGGGACTGGGAGCACCCTCAGCAAGTTTGCCGATGACACCAAGCTGTGTGGTGCGGTCGACACGCTGGAGGGGAGGGATGCCATCCAGAGGGACCTGGACAGGCTTGAGAGGTGGGAGTGTGCCAACCTCATGAAGTTCAACAAGGCCAAGTGCGACATCCTGCACGTGGGTCAGGGCAACCCCAAGCACAGATACAGGCTGGGCGATGAGTGGATTGAGAGCAGCCCTGCGGAGAAGGACTTGGGGGTGTGGGTTAGCAAGAAGCTCAACATGACCCAGCAATGTGTGCTTACAGCCCAGAAACCCAACCGTATCCTGGGCTGCATCAGAAGAAAGGTGACCAGCAGGTCAAGGGAGGGGATTCTGCCCCTCTACTCCGCTCTGGTGAGACCCCACCTGCAGTACTGCCTTCAGCTCTGGGTCCCCAGCATTAGAAGGACATGGACCTGGTGGAGCGAGTCCAGAGGAGGGCCACGAAGATGATCAGGGGGCTGGAGCACCTCTCCTATGGAGACAGGCTGAGAGAGTTGGGGTTGTTCAGCCTGGAGAAGAGAAGGCTCCGGGGAGACCTTAGAGCAGCCTTCCAGTGCCTAAAGGGGGGCTACAAGAGAGATGGGGAGGGACTTTTTACAAAGGCATGTAGTGATAGGACAAGGGGTAATGGCTTTACACTGAAAGAGGGCAGATTTAGGTTAGATGTAAGGAAGTTCTTCCCTGTGAGGATGGTGAGGCACTGGGACAGGTTGCCCAGAGAAGCTGTGGCTGCCCCATCCCTGGCAGTGTTCAAGGCCAGGTTGGATGGGGCTTGGAGCAACCTGGTCTAGCGAAAGATGTCCCTGCCCATGGCAGGGGAGTTGGAACTAGGTGATCTTTAAGGTCCCTTCCAACCCAAACCATTTTGTGATTCTATGCTGCTTTGATTCTATATGTGTACCGGGGCACAGGTAAACAACCGCACACAGGGAACAACAAAGGAGATGTCAGCTTAATAACGGAGCTACCTTCAACACCTCCCTTTGCTGTGCTTGTTTCCTTCTGGGATGTAAAAGGAGAAGCCTCAAATGCATGTGAGTCTGTATTTCTCTGCATACAAATATTGCCAAATCACTCTGTTGAGAACTAGGAAAGTTAGCAGGCACACGATTGCAGGAGCATGCTGAAGCTAAACAACCTGAATAGAAGTGATACGATTTACTGAGAAAACTAAGCTATACGTTCCTCCAAAAGCTGCAGATTTTGCTCCTGAGGTTTCTGTGCAATAAATCCCATTAGCGACAGGATTTACATGTTGAGATGAGGAGAGGTAAAGCGGGGTTAAGAAAAAGGTAACACAGATGCTACTTCACCAGCCCCAGCTAATTTTCATGCAATTCTAGTTTTAGATAAAGAGCCTTCCATCGGTTTTTGTATGAGAAGAGTAATGCAGGCTATTCAAAGAGCAGTCATACACCACTCCCGTGGCTAAAGCCGCCTGCTTTCTGAACATGCATCCTCAAGGAGCACAGCAGGGTGTGGGGGATGTGTGTTCAACAACTCTGCTACCAGACTCAATCTCTTCCCTCTTTCTCGGCTGCAGCTTCGGGGGAGACAATAGGACAAAATGATTTTGAGTGAAGCCCTTACTTGCTAATTGCATTTTGTACTATCAATGGATTATCCTGAGAACGAAGCAGGAGCAGACAAATTTATTCTGTATTATGGCTATTTCAGGGAGTTATGGTGAACACTGAACCCTGCACAGATTTGGTAAGGGACAAGATTAAGGCTTTGTTAAAGCTGAGCAAATGCTTAAGAGCTTCACTGAAAACAGATGAGCTGAAAAATATCTTAAAGTGTTTAACAGAACTGCAGCAACCATGGATGGCTGTTTTCACAGCCCCATAATCCAGATATTTAAAAAAAGGAAAAGAAAAACAAAACAAAGAAAAGGAAATCCACTTTAGCTGAGATAAACTGAACCTGGGCACATGTGCATACCCCAAAAAAGCAACTACAGACCTTGCACAGGTGAAAACGAGCTCCTCTTTCCCAAGAGCATCAAGTGTCTGTGAAACAGGGAGTTGATGTTTCTTTTATTAAAATTATGAAATTAAATGTTACTTTTTGAAAAGTTTATATAAAGCTAAGTAAGAAGGATAATCCCAGCCCCTTACAACAAACCTCTGACTTCTTATAATGCATGCAAGAAGGAAGGTGTAACCTCTCTGAGCATAGCTCTGGCATAGCTCTGTCCTTAAGCGTCCTTGTGCTCTTGATGCCCCATCATGAACCGTCTGGCTCTGAACCACCGCCTGCCCCTCATTGCACTGCCCTGGCACAACTACAGAGGAAATTTTTGTCTACATCTGTGCAAAACCTGAAACGCAAATGAGGTTGCTCAAATTAGCTTGTAAAGGAGCATCCTCTCAGGCCCCAGTTGTCCAGCCAGGCAATGAGCTGCCTTCACTGAAACAAGTAGGTGAATTTTCCAGACTTCCCCAGAACCAACAGCCAAACTTCTGAAACACGAGAGGTGAGCCCCGTCAGTCCATGGGATAGCAGCTGAATCTTTTTGGGAGCCAAGTAACAGACTCCCTTGCTGCCCTTACATAGCCTCAGCACAAAACCAAGCCCTTCTGGCCTTTCTGTTCATATATATATGAACGATGTGGACACTAGACAAGGGTAACTCAAAATGGAGCTGCTGTTGGACGGCTTCCCTGTGAGTTTTGCAGAGCACAGCCTCCTTTTAGCTTTTTCCATCAGACAGACTTTGCCCCGTGCCTGGGACAAGGCTTCCCCCCGCAGCGATGGAGAGGATCCCCCCCTCCCTGCCCCCAGCCAGCCCCCCGCTCTCTGAAAACCAGAATGCAGGATTTTGTTGCATGACTATAAATGGTGAATTGCATAGGCCAGGAAGGATTATTTATTTATTCGTTCATTCCTCAGCGCATGCAAAGCCAAATTCTGCCTGTCTCCTGGGACTGCATGCGAGAGCTAAGGGCTGCAGACTGGTCACTGGGGTGAAGTCCCCAGGTATTGTCGAGTGGGTTGTTTTATTGTGCACATAAACCTTCCTGAAGCTACAAATGAGGAATACGTTTGGGACAAAGCGTTTACCATTGCACAGCAGCATTCTGAAAGCATGCCCACCCGTCCCTTCTCAACAAAAAATACTAATAGTGAGACTTCAGGTGCCTGCCAAATCTTTATGCATCATGTTATAAAATGTCATTTGGAGAGGTCCCTCTTATCTCCCATTTCAAGCACTCTTCTAAACTTTTCAGCTCTTGTAACCAAGGTAACACCTGAATGGTCCCAGGCACTCTGATCTGTTCTTGGAAAGCATCAGGTTGGTTTTCTTTCAACTTCACTCCTCTGTTCCCCCTTCTTCCCATAATGCCTGTTCCTCAAGCTCTGCTCACCTCATTCCCAGGGAACAGGATAACTGGTAATGAAGTGATGGCACCTTTCATCATTTTTCCCTGGGAAGGCAACTCCTCCCCGACACTGCAGCACTGTGTGACACTGGGCAGCACTGTGGTACCATCACACCTGGAGAACACAGTCCAGCTTCTCCCTTGTGAAAGGGCTTTAGTTGCTGGTGTTGGTGGATTTGCACTCACTTACATCCTGGGCTAAGTTTGTGCCTTAAAAGTCATGTACTAAATTTGTAACGATTCTCTCCCTCACCCCTCTGCAGCATGGATGTTTTAAGAGGAGCATCACTGGACTGCTCATCCTGGAGGATGCTGTTTGCTCCCCATATGAGTTGGAGGCCAGGGGCACATCTGGAGGCTCCCAGGTGGTCCTGGTCTTGGTGGGCATCAGCCTGACAGCCCCTTGCAGCCTCGAAAGTCCCCCAAGGCACCAGTACCCACTGAAAGGTGCCGCCAGTGCCAAGACCATTTCTAGTAGTGCAATGTGACCACACCACAGGAGCACCCACTGGCCCGGCTGAGCTTTCTGTTTGCCATCTCAAAGCCCTCAGGAAGGCTTAATCCTGTTTTCAGATCTAATCCACTAAACAAATGCATTATCCCTATGAAGATTTGCTCTTTTTCTGAGCTCCAGCAAAGCTCTGTGTCAAGTCTCTCTGTTAGACAAGATTTTTGCAGCAGCCGTGCTCTGAGCACAGATCCTGGCAAAAAAAACGTCTGGGACAGACAAGCCCTCTGTCCTCCAGCATGCCTGTATGTAAGCTTGGCAACTCACCCCAGGAAACACACCAAAAAATGACATTTTGTGCTTCTCCTGAACCGTACGACCATGTTCTCCAAGCCCTGAACAGTGCAGGAGACACTACGAGCTGCTGCCACGCAGAAGCCTGCTCTCCTGCACAGCCACCAGACCCTCTCGGGGATATATAGCACTACCACTTGACTTTCTGTCCTGGAGTGCCTTCTTATCTCCCCAGGGTGAGAAACTCCAACAGCACTTGTGACATGCAATAGCCTGCTCTTTACCCGTGGCCTGATCAAAATGAAAAGGGAAGACAGTCCACGAAGAGTCTTTTTGTATTTTCTCATAGCAGAAGTCTCGAGGACCCTTGCAAACTAAGGAGTCACCCCAGTCCCTTCCCCGCTGTGCTTCCAGCTCGGGTTCAGCCCTGACTGGAAATGCCCAGTTAGGCCAGGAACAGGCAAGAGTTCGGCAACAGGCAACAGCATCCTCAGCTTCACACCCATTAATGCTGGAACATGTCATGTCATGGTGTGAGCGTGATTCCAGCCCCACCAGGCTGAGGGGTACGGCCCCACGTGGGGTGCAGGGGCACCAGGGCTGTGCCTGGGTCACGGGAGGTGCAGGCAGAGGCAGCAAGCCCCCTGCCCACTGCCTTTTCTGGATGCTGAACCCTTGTGCTATAACTCTCCCCGCTCTCCTTGTGTCTTTCTTGAGAGAGTCAACCAAACCTGTGCACCCTTCCCTGGCAGGCGATGCCTGCCTTTAGCCAAACCGCTATTCTCACCCAGTAACCCACTAAGTATTTCTTTGCCTTCACCTTGGTCCAGGTTCAAATCAGTTGTCAAAATACTGAAGGTTTGGTTCCCGTTCAAGGACGGAAGCCTCAAAGCCCTGGCACCACTTTCCAGACCGAGCTCTGGACCATTCTGCTGTCGGTCCAAGACAAGGTCCCGCACGAAGCTGCTCGCTCCCCTCTCCAGCAGCCCGCTTGCAAGGGTTTTTAATAACCTGAGAAAACTGAAATAACACAGAGATGGAGTGATTCTGCACTCAGCAGGATGACAATCCAACACTTCTTAAATAAAAGTCCTCAAGTTAGAAAAGCATCCTGCAGTTTCACAGACTTTTACAGCAAGACCTCCAGCCACAGAGCAGAATCCCCAATTTCACCTAGTGATCAGACGCAGGCAGGGACAGAACCTTTTCTTCCCCTCTGTGCTACTCAACCGAATGGTGCAACTCACCTGTTTGAGGACTTGGCTGGACGTTTATCCCGGCCATCTAGCTGCCACAGGCACTGTGAATTAAATTTCAGTTTCACTGGGCATAGGCTTTGTGCACAAGAGGTAAGGGCACCTTTACTGGGCTGCAGAAAAAAACCCCAAACCTGCATAGGGCTTATTTCATATTTTTTTCACATCATGACCTCAGCTGGGTATACACCAACTTCATGTTAATGGGAATAACGTAAAAGCAGCCAGCCAGCGTGTTGAATTGCCAGCGTCCCATTCGGTGATGGATTCAAGGAGCTGGTACAGTTCCTAGTCTCTCCGCACGTGAGCATCTGAGTGACCAACACGGAGGCCTCAGGCAGCGATCCGCAGATAACAGCTATCCTAAATCAGCTCAACTTCTGGAACAGGGCATCTGGCAAAGGAGAACAGAGCTCCTCTGCCTCACCCCCACCCTCCCACCACATTTTCAGGTCCCCCAAGCCCCTTCAATATTAAAGAACAAGCTGCAAGCTTCTTCCATCTCTACTAAACAACTGTCTGTGTGACACAGAGACAACCCATCAGGCCTCAGGGCTGTTCAGGGATCTGTTTCTGGTTTGCAGATTTATTATATGCATTATATCTTTGTGGACATTTCTACAATCACGTTCAGGATCTTTCCTCTCTGTACATGCACACTCCTGCTGTGAAAGGCAGGCAGGACCTCTGCCGCCTCTGCGCTTGCTCACCAGGCATTCAGTACTGAAGAATGTGATTCTCTGATACTCACTTCCAAAGTAATTGGAACAAAATAATTACAAGAAAGATTTCTTCCGGGGCTATGCAATTCTTCAAAGCCAGGAGCATATGAATAGTCAAGATGAAATTGAGCATGCAGCAGTTTAAACCATCTGAAAGTTAATTTTTCCATATGGCATCAAAGGAAACTTGCTCTCCCTCTCCAATCTTGTCTGCTTTTGCAAGGGAATTTCTTGTCCAGGTGAAGCAAGTAACCCTGGCCTGGGCTGTGCACCACAGGAGCTGTGCGTTCAGGGCAGCCAAGCTGCCAGGATGGCCGAGCTGCTGGTTGGCCAGGGACTGTGTCCCTCACACGTCACACAACCGGCCAAATCCTGCCTGCCACCAGCTGAAGCCAAGGTTACCTTGAGCCAGTGAGGACTGAAGAGTGAGGCCCAAGGTATATATGGTATCTATGGCCTAGCAAAGAAGGGAAGGCAGTTTTTTTTTCTTTGAACTTACAAATAGAGCAGAAGATGAACACAGCAGGAAGAAATTCCAGCTCTTTCCTTTTAGTTGAAAATAGATCCATAAAATCCCGCTAAGACTATTGGCTAATGCAAGCACTGGGACGCAGCTTAAATACACTTCCCAAGGGCAGGGTATGTTACAATCATTACATTTAAAAGTCACTGGGGTCTAAGTTTAAAAATAAAAACTATATATACTTTCCCTCCTCCCAAACTTCATCGCGTGCCCACCCGCTCCTCCTGACCTCTTTCTGCTAATGAAGGGAACCCAATTTTGGAGACACTTCAAAAGAGAACAGAAATAATGGTGAGTCAGTGATCAAATTTTCAAATGTGATGTGTCAGTAATCAGATTTTCAAATATGATGTGTCAACGCCAGCGCAGTGGACTCTCCTGGCGTGCTAAACCTGCTGATAGTGGGAATTCCTACAGGTGGGAGTGAAGAAGGGGGATTTCTTCACATCCAGTAGATCAATGACCTCCAACAACTATCAATCAGGACTGTTCACAGTTTATAAAGAAAGAAAGAAAAAGAAGGTGAAATGCCTTTAATCTTCCTACTACACAGGGCACTGCGTATGCAAAAATTATATATATGTATAAAAAGTAAACTAAATTCAGACATCAAAAACTGCACTTGACAGTCTATAATGATTTTTCATCAAAGTATTTTCAATGCATTTTTCAGGTGAGATTACAGCTGAATGGTTGAATGCGAGTGAAAGGCAGGGAGCAGCAGTCACCCGCTCCCCAGTGCTGGGTGGAAAACCGGGCCCCACATTGGCATATGACATAGGTCATGTCACTTCACGCTGAAGCAAAAGAAAAGCAATGTGCAGCTTGCTTTTTTTAAGGTTCAGCTGCTTTAAGGAGCTTGCTTTTTTAAAGGAACGTCTGTTCCAGCGCTGTTGGGAAATGGGACTGCAGGGAAACAGCCCTCCCCAGCCGGAGATTGGGAGCCGGATCGGGCAGAGGAACTCGCTGTCTTTGATGCCATCTACTGGAAAGGTGGCCTCACGACCTGGGACCTGCTGCTCTGCTGGAGACCAAAAAATGATGGCTTTCTCCGATGGGGAATTGGACGCTTGCAAGCGGGATGCAGTCCCAGAAAGGCTGCGCTGCCCAAGTGATGCTCCGCAGGATCCACGGATGCAGCGGGACTTCCAAGAGCGCAACCGACGTTTCCAGAAATGTGGTGTGCTGGTCCTGTGAGCACGCAGATGTCTGGAAAAACCAGGCAGGAAGGCAGAGCCCAAGGAATGAGTGCTGCCATGGGAAAGGAGGGCAAGAAAGAGGGAGTCCCTGGCTCTAAGGTTCAATCCACAGGGGATTAGGGTCCTCTTAGGAGCAGAGAGGAGGGACAGAGCAGCCGTTTAAGGGAGGAAAGGCTTCTTTGACTTCCAGCTACAGCCCAGTGCAGGTACTAGTCTCTGAAATCAGACAAAGCTGGGCTGTTGCCTGTAAATGACAAGAGAAGCAAGATTTGGACGGTACGTCTGAAATCCCTGAGATTTTCCCATGAGGACTGACCAAACTTCGTCAAGTGACTCCACAGCACCGACTAGGTTTTCTCCACCCACTTGTTTTTCAGTGCACCAGACAGGCTTATCACAGTAAAAGCAAGGCTCATTTATCTGCTTATTTCACATTTCAATTCTTCTGATGCTGATGCTGTTTCTCCCTTAACATGCTAGTCAGATGCCACACTCTACAACGGCCCCGGCACTGTCTGCAGTACCCAAATTACTGGAGGATGCTTTATTGAAAACACTCTGCAAGACAGAGAAACAACACTGGGGTGCTTTTTTGAGTCCTAGCTATTTTAGGAAGGTGTTAAATACCATATTTAAACTCCAGGGGGGAGGGGAGGGATTATTTGGAGTTTTTTGTGCCTTTTCTTTAAGAATCCCAGCAGATAAGACCAAGACTGGTCCAGGGTTGTTTTTTTTTCTGTCCCAGTAATTACGATTCGCAGATAGGAAATCCCTGCCAAGTGTCCCAACTACATGGCATGTGCTGGCTCTGGATGTGGAGCCAGCATTGACTTGGAAAGCAGGCACAGCAATCTCAGTATAAAGGACACTTCTCCCACACTGTCTTCTGAAAAGAGCTTGACAACGTAGCGACAGCCACGTGGCTTTCTGCAGGCAGTGGCCTGTCTTCTCCGTAAGAGTCTGGCCACTCCAGGGAGTATATACCCTGCCCCGAGTTGTCCTGCAGTTTTACAGTCACATAGTGCTGTGCCTTTGGAAAGGTCCTCTTTCCTCTTGCTGTACAAAAGATCCAGAAAATAAAGAGAGGAAAAGAATTAGCTACCCAGAGGAAGCAGTAAAAGTGATGGCAAACAACATGCGGTTGGTTTGCAAACTGCAAACTCACAACAGATAAACCGAGGGAATAAACTTTTGTCGCATCTCCTGTAATTACGCAGAACTTCCCTGTTATTTGTAAGGACAGCAGGCCGAACAAGACAGAGGAGAAGCCTAAGCTGCCAGCATATCTTCATATTTCCATGTTGCCTGTATCTCCAGTCCAATAAATACACAGTCCAACCAGCTGGCCTGTGCATTACCGTGCCAATAGGTTGTTCTTTTATCACTGTTGCTTGTGCACAGCTTGCACATATAGCAGAACCGAGAGTTTTCAAAGGGAATAATAAACATGCCTGAGAAAGTCACTTATTTGGAAATAAAAATGCTTAAAACAACACAGATCATTAGGAATTCATTTGGGATTTGTGTGACTGGTGTACCTCCAAAGCCAGGACCCACCTCCACAGAGGACACCCATTGCTGGTGGGGGGCTCATTCTGCAGCCTGCAGGGCAGCTCTCTGCCACATGCTCCCGAAGGGACATTGCAGGGCACAGCGTCCCCGGGGCAGCAGCGGGAGCCCACCAGCATCCCCAGCACGTTCCTACTCCTGCCCAGTCCAAGGCTTCGGCAGGGACCCACAACGAGCAGGGCTGCAGAACAGCGCCGTCACATGCAATTGCCTCTTCTTGCCTCCCAGCACAGAATGAAACATAAGAAGCAAGCAAGGCAGACACATAAATAAAGAAACAAATAAATAAAGACAGGAATCTGGGGCAAAGAGACAGAGAAAGAAAAAAAATGAGAAAAATGAAAGGATGAGCAAAGACTGAGTGCAGCAAGGGGAAGGGTTGACTGAGGGAAAAAAAGGCAAATTTGGTGTATTCTTTTCACAGGGCCACACATATCTTAGTTTAACAGGTTAAGCTGCCTCCAGCATTCCCTGGGCGTCTGCCACAGAGATCTGGGCTGACTCTCCATACAAACAAATGGGATTGATTAAATTCTACCGCACTCTCAAGGGTTTCTATAGGCCTACATCCTATACATTTGCAACGCAGAGATCTGGCCAAATTCCCTGCAGAGTAATTGCTATAGAAAACTGTTGTTTTACTGCCTAGTCAATCTTCTAGGAGTTTCCTATAAAGATAGCAGCTCCTGGACTTACTTGGCAATCAGCCACTTTCCAGATGATGGCCACCTGGGATCAAGTTAGTTTGCTAACCCACCGAGACAGCACTGAATACGGATGCAGTTTGTGCTCGATCCAGTCCCAGCCAAATACGTACCGCAGCCCTCACATCCAATACAGAAATACTCAGGCAAGACAGTAACATTCTCAGTTGCTTTTCGTTTCTTGCCACCTCCTGCCATTTTAGTGGCTGGTCCTGTTAATGTCGCCTGCCAGGCTGCCTTGGAGGAGAAGAGGAATGGCTGTTAAACAAGTTAGAGAGCACTGAAAAGGTCAAGCAGAAGTGAGAAGGACACTGCCAATTACTCTCGTACATAAGTTGTTTCATGTCTCCACTGTTCACAGTGCCCTTGCAGAGGGCTGAAAGATAGGGTTTCTCTCCAGCCAGTCTCACAGGACCGTGGACTTTTCCATTCAGAAAACACGGATGCACGTGAGCTGGAACAAGCACCGCAGCTTTTCTGTATGTTTTTCCTTGAGCACGGCTCTCTTGGATAAAACCCACCTGGCTGTGCGTGTGGGTTTTGCTGGGAGTGTGGCGGGGCCCTGGAGCACAGGCTGGGCTGGTCCTGCACTCCGCTTTCAGCCCCAGATCCCTCTTCACCCCCAGAGCCCAGTCGTGGTTCGGTTTGCTTTTCCCCCAAACCTTTCCCTACACCTCAAGCTTGCAACACAGCCTCATTCCTCGGATAAAGCCAGGAGGGCCAACACGGCCCATCACCAAGGCACTGGGGGTTACAGCATCCTGCTCAGAAGTGCCTAGCTTTTCCTGGGAAAGGATGCCTGCAAGATGTCCCCACACCATCCGAAGGGGACTGCGCGGGAACGGCTCAGCCATCAGCAGCAACGAGGTCCCTGCTCAGCAACTTCAGCCCGTGCAGCAGATGATCCAGGAAGGAGGGCAGAAGAAGTGCATGAGTGGGCACAATGCCAGCATCAGAGAGGGGACCGAGGGACGTTTTCAATTGCCCTGGTTTGCCCAGAGCCACCCAGAGGTGATTTCTGCCCCCCAGGACAAGGGTGTACGATGTTGGGCGCTGCCTAAGAGCAGGCAGCCAGCAGCACGCCGGCGTCGGGAGGCAGCTGGAGCTGCCGGCACTGGCGACGTGCTTGTGTGCACCCTTACTGAACCTGGCAGGAGGAGCACCCATGCTGGGGTCGGGACAGAGTCTCCATCTAGACCCCTCAACAACCAGGATTTGGGCTGCTGCTGAAGCCCCCTCCTTGAGCCTCCTGACACAGAGTCACCCTGCATGACAGCACAGTGACCCACGGCCAGAGACAGTCGCTGGGATGACACCAGGGACCTGAGCTGCAGGAACTGGGAGCTGCAAAGCTGTTTATCCATTCCCATCAGATCCAGTCGCTCCTTTCGATCCAGGAAGCATCTGTCTGGATGAAACGATGCTCTGCATTATTATTCAGCGTGGGTAAGTTTTAAACGTTTATATGGCAAACTCCACTGCTTCCTCTTAATTGTCTTTTTCTTTTGGTAACAGGCTGTGCTTTGGCAGGGACAAAGCCCTTGAGAATGGCCATATTAGTACACAAGTGTGTGGGAGGAGGGTGCCAGAAGAAGCAATTTTGAGCTAAATAATGTACACTGCAGCTGTAACGGAGGGTCCAAGGCACTGACGGAAGACAAGGAGGTTACTCCATCCCCCCCTCTGTGACCATCCTATTTAACATCTCCTGTAACACGCTTCCCAAAACTTTCTAAGAGCCTCTTAGAGCAACTTCTGAGAAACACGACATGAAAACACTCTCCCGAGATGCGGTGCGGAGAATATTGCCGCAGCTTTTTTTGTAGCTGAAAGCAATCCCAGGTCGGGATTTCAAGAACGCCTCTGCCTCTTGTGACTGGGGTGTGCAATGTTTTAAAAGTAATAAAAAAAAAGAGGAAGAAAGCAATACACGTGGGAGTTGCAAGACCTTTTTCAGCTCTTCAGGAGCGATGGGAAAGGCTCCCACCAGCTTCAGCTGGAGAGGGACCAGACCTGCACATGGCTCTCCAGCCCACTGAGGCTGCCACGTACAGATGGCACGCTCCCTCGTCTACAGCTGCACCGGAGCTGCTGCACAGCTGGCAGCACGAGCCAGAAGCCACTCCTAAACCTGCTTCCCACTGTCAGATAACCCACTTGTATAATTTTTGCCCACACTGCAGCAGGAAAGCGGTGAGATACAAAGACCTCAGGAAGTCGCTTTGATTTCCTAACACTTGGAGCGGCTGTTGGCTCTCACGTTCAACGGCCTGCCTACAAAAGGTTGAATGTGGAACAGAGCTGGCACTAAGGATACTAGCTCTGTTCTGGATGGATGGGGGAGGGTTCATTTTGTGTTGCTGTCCCACCATTTTCTCAAGCACATGCAAAGATTTCTTCCTTTGTTTTGCTTAGGCCAACCGTTTTGCAGCTCCCAGGCTAAAAAGCACTGATGTTCCCTAATAAACCACCAATCCCACACCATTCAACACTTTACCCGAACTCTTCAGGACTTGCGTGTATGCAAAAATGTGAGTCAGCCACCAAGGCAAGGGGCAGGTGGGGATGGCAGCACGGGAGCTGGGAGCATGGGACTGCAAAGATACTGCTTTGGCAACCAGGGCACTGAGGCTTCCCGATACACCCCTAAAAAAATGTTCAAAGCCTCTTCCCCTCCTGCTTCCCTGATCACCCAACCCATCTGGAGCTTGCAGCCCTCCCAGTGACGAAGCAGCAGTACCGGTGACAACACACCCCTCCTGCGTGTTCATATAGGAAGGCGAAGCATGCGAGAGCCACCACGCCAGTTCAGACAGGCAGACTGATCTAATTGTGTATTCCACTTTCAACAGTGGCCAGTTTCTGACAGTGGTTTAGGAAAATGTAGGAGATTTTATATTAGAATTTGTGCCCTGAAGGAAAATTGCCTTTTGAATTTTATTAGTGAGAACTTGGCTTGTGTCTTGAAGCACAAAGGCTTACAGTGCTACCAAACCCCTTGGACTAAAACCCTGACTCGGAAGGAGTCAAAGAAAATTTTCCTTCTGTCTTCTTTGGACCATTATTTTCATCTTTCAAGGTTTGTTGTTTGGGGTTTTGTGTGTGCTTATAGCAACTCTACAATCCCACAGTGCTTTAGAATTGAAGGGGAAATCAAGGCTATGTGTTTCAACTCCTGCAAGGCATGCTGGACTGAAAAAGACACTTTCATGGTAAGAAAAGAGTAAATATTCAGCCAAAAGGCAGCACAGCTCATAAACCCACAAATGCAGACAGGCCTTGTAATTACGAACTTGCTACAGAAAAGACCAGCAACAATTATTAAACCCCAGTCCAGGCATTTTCCTCGAATATTAAATGACCGTAGCAAAAGGACTTCCAGGCCCATAGCTCTGCTCCTTTGCCTGCCTTCGTTTTGTCAGATTCTGGATAACCTCTCTTTTTTAACAAAGCCCGTATTGTCCCAAAGGGATTTTCCTTCTTGTGCTGCTATTCCTGCTTCTAGCAGAGGTTTTCAGTTTCGATAAGGCTCTAGGATGGACAGATGATATCCATGGCTTGTCACAGAGAAACTGCAGTCAGCTCTCCAATTCAAACATAGACTCGCTACTAGGACCTTCCCTGCACAGGGAATTTCTGAATACATATTGCCTCTCTTTACATGCAGGAAAAAATACACAAGATAATGCTGGAAAGAGAAAAAATAGGCAGCTCCTGAAGAGGAGATGGAAGGACCTTTGTTCCCTTCCCTTCCCAACAGCACCAACAGCTAAAGCTGCCTCCAAAGGCCAGGTACTTCTCGCCTGCAGAGCAAGTGGAAGAAGAGTGTTTCGACTGACTCCGGCTGATTTTTGGTCTGTGCCTCCCTGTGCTTCCGTCTGCATTCCCGGTTCCCACGGCCTCCAAGCAGTGACAGTGAAAATAACCAGAGCAGCCCACGGGCCATGCAGATGAGCTCGTAAGTATAAGTATTTAGATTACTAAACTGCACCTTCATAAATCTATCCGATCCTCTGCCACAGGAAAGGGCCCAGGGTGTTAAATAAATAGACAGTAAATTTCAGAGGATTTGGTAAAATTAGGATTGTCGTTACTTTTCCATTCCAAGAAGACTGATCTTGGTTATAATTATCCAGGCTACATCCAGTCTTTTCAATAGCTCGTACACTGATAAATGAAGCGTTCGCTCTCACAAATGCCTCTCCTTCCCCTGATGTATGCAATGTGTTCCAGATGGATGGAGAAACCATTTTTTTCTTTTACACTTGCTAAGCTATTTCCAGGCACCCAGTGGGCCAGAGTACCAGCAGGTGTAAATCAGCAGAGCTCTGCCGATTTACTCCACTCCTTATAGCAGGTGAGAATACAGCCCCCTATTTCTAAA
Source organism: Aquila chrysaetos chrysaetos (assembly GCF_900496995.4). Lineage (NCBI taxonomy): Eukaryota > Metazoa > Chordata > Aves > Accipitriformes > Accipitridae > Aquila > Aquila chrysaetos. The sequence continues at coordinate 4,479,104 of NC_044014.1, forward strand.
CTTAAAATAACATATTACACATAGGTGTTCTTCCCTGAGCAATGTTCCATAAACGAGCGCAGTAAGAAAAAACCCCACCAAACACAAAAGATGGTAATTGCACAAATCACTTTGGGCAGGCAACTGCAGCGTGCCTGCCAGCTCCTGGAAAAAGCCACTTTAATTAGGCTGATTTAAATGCAGACAGGTTTTTTTTTTTTTTCCTTTCAGCTGAGGTCTTTGTACCCGCTTTGTACGGACAGGAGTTGGCCTGAGTCCTCAGCCAAAACCTGTCCTTTCACTCCACTAACCACTAACAGGAACCAGGACAGAGGGAAGAGCAACCTCAGCAGAGCCTGTGTGAGCCAGCCCAAAGGAGACCGGCACCTCTGACGCCTGATGAAGGGAGACAGAGGTGCTTTTGAGATGAAAGAGGTCAATGCCGCCCTGCAGAGGAGCGTATTCTCCCTCTGCCCAGCCGTGCCGTTCCTCTGTGATGCCCAGGCTTTCCTCTGGGCACTGTGATTTTCCGAGCGCCTGCCCGGGGCCAGCTGGGAGCCCATCTGCAGAAGGGCTGAGCCCACACAGATGCCCCCGCGGTGGCCGCAAACGGCGTTTCCAACATATGTTTACATGTAATGCTCAAGTACTTTCAAACTAAGCATGCGAGCAATTGACCCTTTGGCCAGCGTTAGTTTTAACCTCTCTGCCTCTCGTCCCTGCGTGCACAGTTAAGGCAGGATCTCAAAGCTCTGCTCCAGAAATAAATGCATTAATGCTTGTATTTAACTGCCAGAAAGACACAATAGAAAAAGCCATGTGGAAACCAGTGACTGGCGAGGGGAAAAAGTTGCTCTGTAAGTCCCGGCACATTCAAGGCTGTGTCTGCTCTGTGCAATGGGGAGATGAGGATTCAGCACGGGGAAGGGGATGTGAGCGTTTCATTAAGGACTGCTTCTCAGAGCAAATGTACAATATGGTTGAATTCATGCTGTAACGGTCTTTTAACAGGTAGTATTTTTATCTGAATGTTATTTGACAACTTGTGCTACGTGCAGCAGCACTGGTCATCATTGTGTGTCCGCCAGCACCTCTGGCCACGTCTCACAGCCCCTGAGCCCGCTAGGGATGTGTTTTCAAAGAGATGCAGCTTTAAAAACTTATGTGCATAAAAATACAGCTTTGTAAAAAACTACTGTATCATGCAGCTCAGGGACTGTTGAGAGAAGGGTGATCAGTCATGCCAAAAACTGCAGGAAGGGACTTTTCAAAGCAAAATCCATTTGCTTTGGTAAAAGCCAACTCCCCACCTCTCTACATAGTTTAAAGATGACAAGGAAGTCGAGTGTTTGCTAGAACATCTCAACCGGCAAGGAAAAATAAAGAGCTCCGTCTGCAAGAATAAAAGCCAGCTCTTCTAGTGTGTGCTTCACTTTCATTTATGTCAGCTCCATTAATGCCGCGCGAAACGACGGGTCTGTAATGGAAGAGCTGACCTACAGTGGGACTGGCATTCACCGCTGGCGTACATGAGATTTATTCCAGCTGTTTAGGTTTAGGTCACTGCCTTTCACACAGTTAGGCTGTACTTAATAAAAAGTATCCGGAATCAAAAGCTAAGAAGTTTCACAGTCTAGTTGCAAACAGAGATCCATCTCTCAGTCACAAAAGCTGCAAGCTTTCACATAAAAAAATGGGTAAAACATGGGAAAACTGTCCAAGCCCCCTCTGGGCCAAATACTTAACCCTAGTACGGGAAGTCAATTACTGACCCTGCCTTCCATGGGCTCAGTCGATGCCAATGAAACACCTTTGTGACCGCAGCCTGGTCATTTCCCAGCAGACAACCAGAAATATCCTCATGCTTAGTCACACAAATCCTACCCAAAGGCTGATGAAGTGAAAAGCAGTTCGTCTGTGCCTGTTGCTGTGGCAGATGTCTATAAACCGGCTTGTCTGTAGGAAGAGTTTCACTGCTGTGATGATCTAAGAGCATGAAAACCCCAAGAAGGGCTGGCATGCCCGAACACTCTTCTCAGTCTCCAACCAAATCAATTGGTTTCATATTAGATTAGACATTGATATGGTAAAACTCTTCCCCTCTTTTCGTTATCATTGTTGGCTAAAAATGCCCAGCAGTATGCATGAAATCAGCTCTTGACATAGTGTTTACATAGCAACAGCAGTTTTTTCAGCTTCATTTGGGACTCAAAGACCAAACACTGCCCACGGTTGTGCTTTAGGCATCTTTGCTATAACAGCATTATAAATATGTAATGAGAATTTAAAAGGCAGAAGGAAAATAGATAATGGAGACACCCTGTCTAAATATCACACTTAGCTCTCACCATCTGAAAAGAGCTACGAATTCCAGCGTGCACTCACCAACACCAAGGTAAAGGTGTCCTCGTTAGAGGATGAGCACAGGAGTTGCCTGGCAGCATCCAGAGAGAAAAGGATGTCAAGTTTCAGAGGAAAACTGCCTACTGCATTTTTTACACACTATCATTTTTAAAGAAGACAAAGAAGCTTAGCACAGAAATATGAAGAACTGGGTTCAAGCAATTTGGATTTAGAACAACAGCAAGGTCATCCATGCTACTTGAGCACAGACTTGGATCAAATCTCTGAAGGTTAGCCTGGGCAAAACTACTTTCAAGTATCAGAGAGCTGAAACCAAGGGAGGTCATTCAGTACCTGGCCATCTCGGATGCTTCCATGGCCACCATGAGCAGTATCCATGCACTTGCAAATCTAAATCATGCAGACCCAAACCACAACCGTGACTAATATCACCAGATATCACTGGGTGGTATGGTCAGAACCTTGACTGTAGCTTTTAGCACACCTAAAAGGAAACAAAACTGTCATATTTATGGGACAGGCTCTGCCTGAATGGGACCTTTTTTGCTCCTATCATCTCCCTTCAAGTTATTCACAGACAACGCTCCCAAACCCCTTTCCCGACATGCAGCACCAATCCTTCTCCTCGGTCTTCAGGTCTTTTCTTCCCCATTCCCTCCTTCCCCTAATTCATGGCCACAGCAAACATGCTGCCTGATTATCCGTTGACACACGCGTTTAGCACTCCTGTGTGGAAAGCTGTGTCTTTGGAAGCTTTTCCAACTTCCCCTCCAGATGATGTCACCCTGGGCGGGCGCCAGGCTGGGTTACGAGTGACAATCCTTCACTTCAGGGTCAGACATCCTCCTATTTTTAGGCCTTATTTCAGTGTCATGCAGCCAACAGCCGAGCTGAACAGTTCATGTTATTCAGCTGCAAACGCCTGCTGAGGTTTGAACAAAGCTTGGCTTTGTGGCAGGTGAAGGGGCTCTGCAGCACAGGAGCCCCTTTTAAAGGCAGGCGGCAGCTGCTTTGCTCGGCACGGTGCTCCAGCAGTTCACGCCAAGATGAAAACCACTTCAAGCTCCCTCCCACCCTCCACAAACTGCAACTGTACATCCAAAACCAGGGTCTGAATTTGATCTGGCACTGTGGAGCACTGCTGGCTGCGTCCTCCCCCATGTAGCCCGCTGGAAATTTGCATGGTGAGAAACACGTCCCCTCCAGTACAAACTGGGAACTGGCAGCGTCCCAGGGGATGGGGAGGGGGACGGGGAAGAAGGGCCCGGAGGCTGCAGCATGCAAAGCGCAGGGTATTATGCAGCCCACAGCCTGTGAGCTAACACCCACCCACCCGCCCAGCTCTGCTAACTCCATCACCCGGCCGTGCCTCCCCACTCGTCCCCAAATTCTCGTTGGCGACGAAATAACTCTTTGCATTAATTTCCCTACTTGCAACACGCTGATCAGCCAATGCCTATTTTGTGCCTTGGTCATTTAAGCAAGTGATGTGCTGCTGCGGGTAGAGCTGGTCCTAACCAAGCCCAGCCTGGGCAGGGGGCAGAGGAAGCTTCCCAAAGCACGTCCAGCCACCCACGCCCCAGCGAGCTGTCCTTACAGGCCATGCAGAGCAACAGATGCTTGTGGCACATAATGCGCCTGACCTGCTTTAGGATGACAGGACTTAGACCTACAGGTGCCCAGCTCTCTCTGCAAAGGCAACCTGGGGGACGAGCTCAGGTGTTTGCTCTGCTGCTGTCAGAAACAGGGCAGGATGTCTCACAGCCCTTCTTTCTGCAGGAGCGCAGCCACCGTCTGCAACGCTACAGTGACATGCATTGCACGGCCAAGCTTCCCACCTAGGGACAGACTGTGTAACTCTGCTCATGTGTAGACTGACAGCGGTTACCACGGGTTGGGAGGGAGTGGAAGCTGGAAGGGCAAACCTGACACCCTCTCCTCCCCGCACACCTCAGAAGGTACTCAGAGCGCGACTGGGAACGGAAAAGCAACCGGAGCTGTGAAATAAAAGCATACACTGGCATAAGTAACATGCAAGAAACATGGCCAAGATCACACTCCAGAATGACCGCAGCGAGCCCCTGAAGGTGCCACAGAAATTATATTCACACGGGAATGGGCCTACGGACTGGGAGCAGCATTTAGCAGAGCATTAGACCCAGCTGATCATGTGGGGCCATTTTAGACTCGGTCAGAGTGGAGTTAAGAAGGAAAGGAAAAAGCTTTTGAGATGAGCTGCAGGTTGATACGAAGAGCGACAGCGCGTGCAGCGGCTGCAGCTGGTGACCAGCCAGGGCTCCCCAGCCCTGCTCCCCATGGCCCCGAGGCCCACCACTGTTTTTAGGGAGGTCGATGGCTCGAGTTTAAAGACTCGACACAGGACGCAGACCCCATGCAACAGCACCGGCCCCGCGTGCTGAATGAGCTCATCTTTCGGCAACCTGTGAGCGCGCAGGGCTGAGGTGTAACCGTATACGCTGTTGACAATGACTGAAAACCACAGGCAAGTAACAATCGTAATCGTTTCAGGGCAAAGTGTGAACGTGAGTCATGTCCCAGCGCCAGCTGCAAGCCGTCTTCATCCCCAGAGAAGAGCACTGCCTGGCGCTGGCGGCGGCAGGGGAGCACTCCTCTTCACCAAAACCCCTTTTCTCACATTACGCTCTTACTCCTGCTTCAGTACATGAGCACTCACGTATTGAGCCATCAGTTTCCCAGCACTTGCAGAAGACCTAAAGCTGGCACTGCCGGGTACTTTATTTTTAACACCGGGCAAGTCTCATCACGCCTCCCGAAGGGGATGAAAACCAGCCACCAGCCCGAGCCCAGCAGAAGCAGCTGGAAGGGCAGCAGTCCCCGTGTCTTGCGGCTGCTCCCTTGGCCTGAGCAGGCTGGCAGCCTCTCTCCCATGCACCTCAACAAACACCCGTCTCCGTCACCCCTGCGGCTGCTGGAAAAGCCACATGACTGCAGCAGGGACCCCAGCATGGCTCTGGGACCAGCCGCAACGGCTGGTGGTCCTGTGAGCACACCCCACCTCTGAGCACCCGGCTCACCCTACAACTGCATGGCTGTGTGCCCAAGCAGACGGCGATACAAACGCAGGGCCCTGCTCTGCATCTTAAGAGCAGAAAACAACACCAGGGACTAAGCAGCCACTCCGGGTTTGTTGGTTAAACCCACTCTTAGAGGAAAAAACAAATGTCACTAGATAAGCCTGCAGGTGACCATCCAGCATCCGCTGGCCACACAGAACAGTGTTGAAGCATGAATACTCGGTTGTTTTGTGCTTGCAGGGTGCCAGCACAAGGTACTGCTCCAGCACCACGGCTCCCAAGCATGTTTACATTGTGAGCAAGAGCCCAAGCCAGATTAAATTTCAGATACTGAACCATTTGCTCCAAGGGAGTTACATCAGCAGCTGACTTGGCCTGCCTCTCTCTTGTTTGCTTCTCTCTACCTTTGAAAACAACACCCGGCTTTGGTTTTATCAATCAGAGCAGTCTCCACTTCTGCCACGCTCCCTGTGCTGCTCACTGAGAGGACTCCACACACCAAGCGAGCTGGGATGACATTTAACTAGGGGAAAAAAAAATGCAGAGAAGAGGAACCTGTGTTTTTAAAAAAAGAAATCTCTAGTGAAACCACAATTGTGCAGCTGTCCCAGCTCTGCCATTTCTGCAGCACATTTCAACATGCTCATTAGCATTTTTACAGAAATAAAGTAGTTAGCAATTGGTATGGTATTCATCATTGCTGTCAAATGTTGAACAAGCTAATACAGCTCAGCATTCTGCAAGTGACAAGTGTTGAGAAACACTGCTGCGCTCGGCCAGCTCCCACGACTGCTTCGCTGTGGAATTTTTCTACTGCAGCCTTACACTCGTGCTGAGAAAAGGCCCCTAAAGATAAAAATAAGCACGGACCTGCTCCCTGTCCTGTCTCAAAGACTGCTCGTACCAGGGAGGGAGGCTGGGGGTCCCCTCGGACAGCAGCTTGGGGGAGGCCACGGGTGTCTGCAGTGACAGCGGGTGCTGTGCAGGGGTGAACACACTCTACAGAAACCTTGGAAAGTCCCCGAGCTGCCTCCTTTCAGGCAGTCCTGCCGCCACCACCTCAGCTCATGAATTATGTATCTGCGGGAAGGAAAGAAGCGCAAATGCATTAGACAAGCAGCTGCCAAGGGCTCTGGTGTTACTCACGCAGATGCGTAAGTGTACATGGCCACGTTGGGTAGAGGATAGCTGCCAGCCCAGGCTGACAGAGCGTGTGCTACCAAGACATCGAGGCACCAGAGCAAAAGAGAATGAAAGCAAAGTGGCCATTATCTTTGGATGCTTTTCTGAGAGGGTCTGGGAGTGGTTTAGCCCCATACATCAAGCCCACCTGAGCCACGTGCCCTCCCAGGTCCCACTGCCTCTTGCTTCTAGTAGCAGATGCTGGTACCACCTCCTTCTCTTTCAGTCCTTTATTTATCAACTTCAGAAGAGGAGAAATAGAAACCTTTAAGGCAGCTGCCTCTGCTACTGCATGCGTTGTGTGGATGTGAAGCAAGAAGGGGAAGCAAAACTGCAGCACAGGCTGATGCGGTCACTACCATCTTGATTTGCAAAATGCTAATTGCTTCCTTTCATAAGAGTTTGAGATGTAACAGCTGATTAGAGTAGGACTGCTAAGGAAAAGTCAGTCATTAGACAGGTAGAAAGCAGAGCTGGCAAGACTGCTGTGTAATATTGCATTTCCTCACTGACCTGATACATTCCTCCCTTATTTATCCTTGCCCCTACTCTCATCACAGACTGATCTCTTTTCTGATATTCAGACTAATTTTTTCAGAACAGCACATGAGCATACATACAGCACCTAACATGGCTACGTCCTGAGCATGCTCTGCTTCCTTGAGTTTTATTATGGTACCAACGAATAAATTAACCCGCTAATAAAAAAAAACCCCAAAACTCCCATTTCTCTTTTAGACCGAAGATAATTAAATTACACATTAGCTACAATGTAGCAGAACTTTCTGTTCCCCCTTGCTCTTTTCAGGTGTGTTTTAGCTTAGGTATAATCTGCATTTGGAATAGACTAGAACAGAATAGAATAGTTCAGTTGAAAGGGACCAACTGGTATTTCTAATATCAAACAGTAACTTTACTGGAAAGTAAACACTTGCCTATGTTCAGTTAAGGAAACAGAAATACTCAACATATACAAAAGATGATTCTTTTTTTTTTTTTTCAGAGGGTAAAATCTTCTGCTTCCCAAGTTCATCACTCGTAATTCAACAATGAAGTATTTCCAATGCAATTTGTTATTTTGCACTGTGACTGGCTATGCCCTACGCTGAAAATTGGATAGCTAGATTATAACACCATACTACAGCAGCAAGAACTTAAACCTTCTCATAGGCCACTCATTCCTAAAGCCTCAGATACTAAAACTGTAATTTCTGTGTCTGGACACTTGAATGTACTGGGAAAATTTAAGGCTGTCATCAGATGAGTATGCATATGCTGAGGCACTGCAGTATTTACTCTGAACTTCCTCTACAAAGCTTACGGTAACAAAATCGTGGTCAAGAAATTGATAAACACATGTGAAGATCCTCACATGGATGGAGCAAACTGTGATTTGAATGTGCAATAAATGGTCAATAGGACTATGCCTTAGGATTGACTGCAATCAGTTATCATGATAAAACGAAAAATGACTTGCTGACACTAGGTTTTCATAAACATTGCTTAAGACATTAACTAACAGGAATTATAATACACCTTTATACAGTGTAAATATGGGTTGGAAGTCTTTCCATTTAATACTTGAAACAGACTTAATTATCAGGAGTGTGAGGCCATCAAAACGCCTCTGGTTCTGTTTCAGCACAAAGGGAGTGCCTCTGTCTGTTCGTTCTCATTACGCACTTCTGGTATGCTCCATCAAGACCCAGGAGATGTGAACAAACTAATAAAATTGTTCATCTTGGCTGTGGTTAGTAATGCAGTGAGCAAGAAAGTGAGGGTGGAGGGATGCTGCTTCTCTGCAGAGCAGTAAGATGTGACTATTTCTTTGCAAAAGGTGTCATGAGCTTTCATTTACTAATACAGTGACAGCTGTGAATTTATCTATGGGTGGAAATCTTTTTTTTTAAGAATAATTTTATAACTTCACTTAGTTATTGTAATGACCCACCCTGTTTTTCTCAACCCTTAATCAGCTGACGATGGCAGCCTAAAAGACTTTTCCTCTGTTACAACTTTTGTCTTGATCATGTCTGGATTTTTCTTCTGGCAAGCTGATTTCCTACAAATCTGTACAAATTCTGTACGTTTTCTTCAATCTGATAAGAGGAACAGATCACAAGCCACTTTATTAAGAAAGTCGGGATAATTATTCTCAGAGGATAATTATAAAGTGGGGAAACTGAAGAACAGCAACATGAAGTAACTTGACCCAGTTCTCCTGGAGAACAGTGGCAGAGCTGGAGAGAGGTGATAGCTCTCACGGGCCTCGATCCTTTCATCCTCCATCCCTGGGGTATCCCTTACGTGTGTAATGAGGCAGCTCAGGAATGCTGCAGTATCAGCCGTGGCCGTGAGATAAATCCCGAATCAAATGAAGAAAACCTCACGTGGGCACTGGGAGGGGATGAACCCATACTGCCAGACTCTGAAATCATTTTGGAGCCCACGGGCGAGCAGGGGCCGTGGGTACCACTGCCATGAATATTCCTGGCTACCACCGCACGCCAGTGATGTAAAGTTCTTTACTTACAAATCAAGACCTGTAAATAACAACAAGGAGAAAGGGATAAGTAATTCTTCCACCCTGCCAAGAACCACCTGCAATTTGACGCATTGACGCACCTGAAAGCTGTTTCCGATTTTACAGGGAAACAGTTGGAAAAGCCTCAAAGTAATTTTTCTCTGCTCTAACTTGCACGCTACAAAGAGGAACGAGGATATTACGCAGCATTGCAGAATCAATAGTTATTGTGGAAAATATTGGTTTGATGTCAAGGCCAATTAGCTGCAAGTGAAATTAGCACATACCCTGTGCGGGAAGACAACTACATGTTCTTCCCCAGATGGGAGAGATGTTGGCTATGAAGGGCCTCCATGCAGGTGTGCACAGAAACTTTGTAATTAGCGTCAGATTTCCCAATGCTGAAAAACCTAACACCAGCTTCTTCTCTCGGCACACGAGAGTCTGCAGCAATGACCTCATCTGTCCTGTAGATGGAACAAACTGAGAGTGGACAAACCTGCAGACCGGACTGACCCTTTGCATTTGGATTTTACACCTGAGAAAGGCTATACTTGGCCAACCCAACTACTCTCCCCATGTCAGAGAACCGTGTTGGCTGAGGTCAACTCAAAACACCATCTTATCCCTACACCTTCCCACTATTGCCCAGACTTGCACCAACAGAAATTTTACTCCATGTCGCAGCTAGAATTTACTGCATTTCATGGACTAATCTATGCTATGCCTGGTTTGGCTACTGAGAAAGAGCTCAACACCTGAGACTAAGTCCTGCTGGAGGATTAAGTGCTTTAGAGGAGAAGATAACTATAGATGCAGGAGTAAGTAACATGCAAAGTTTGTCATACTAAAGGAAACTGGCTGCACAAATTTTATTAAACTTTAAAGATCCAAAAGAAGCAAGACAAAGGAGCTAGCTTTCAGGACCTCCATTCAAGGTGGTGTAAAACTGAATGTTTGTGCAGCACCATAATCCACCCTTTGAATCTCACCCTGGGAGTAGCCAACCCTGAAGAAGACCTTGCAGAGGCCAGGAGGGTGGGAGCCCAGGCAGGAAGGCAGCCCCAGGGCTACGCCGGCTCTCCCCGCGTACCCCTTCTGCTTCTCCTCCGGACCTCGACTCGCCTGCCAAGCCAACCACCCCCACTACCCCACATTCACAAAACCAGTTCCTCAGTTCAGCAGGGAGCTGGCACCCGTCACCACCGTCACTGAGCAACACGGCACAAACACCACCACGGAGAAAGGCTCCGGCAACGCTGCAGGCTGAAGTCAGCTTCCTGCACCCGGCTGGAGGCTGCCCGCCCCGCGGAAGACCTGTCCACCCCTATCTACTGCTGAGACCTCTGCACAGCAGCAGCTCAACCGATTCTTTCCATAAAAGGCTTTCAGGGCCAAAGGGGACTTTTTTTTCTGGCTTATTAAAGCAAGTGAGATGCACTGAGCTGCTCTGCAGCCTGCGATCTGCATGTGATCGCCGTAGTCCCTTTGAAATACAATAAACAGTAGAGTAAGCCTTGGCTCACATGTCGTCTTTTGTGCTACGGTGCGTTACCTTTTGGTGGGCAACAGATCTCAAACACGTTCACGTGAACTGCATTGACCCCTGAAACAAGGAGAGCTGCCCCGATGCACATTTGTGCACCGGAGGTGACAATGTCTGCCGGTCGGGGACAGCATTTAGGTGAGGATGGAGGGGTAAAATAGAATCCCCTGGACCTCCCGAACAACATGCAAAATGCCTTCACCTGGATAACTTGTGCAAATAATGTAATTTCCATGTATCCAGCAGTATGCTGTGAAATGCACCTACAACAATTCCTCGGGATAGTTCCTCTGTTATTTTTCATCTTATTCTCGAATCAGCTCTGCTTCCGTTTTGCTGAAGTGAGACACCGTTGTGGTGGTGGAAATGGAAAAAAATACTCACAGCTGTAGAAACACAGAGAGAACTCAGCTGGGGTGATCACTTATGTCCTGAGCTGCAAGACTCTCATAACTGAGATCTGTGGAAATCCCACCACACCAACACTCAGCAGCTACAGCAAAACCCTGATGCCTTTGTGCTTGACACTTTTGCAGAAACAGCCTTAGATTCTGGGGAGGTTCTGAAGCAGTGGCTAATACTGAAGTGAATGTACTAACGGTGCCATCCAGAGGTACTTGGGTGTAGCACACAGTTCTGTGTCAGCAAGAACTACTATACAAGTGAAAGAGAGGACCTATGCCTAACCTTATATATCAGACTTTAAACTAAACCCACCATAAAATAATTAAATTTTCTGTTATTTTTTATTTATCTTGCCCATCAGCTTTCATGCACTTGTTTTTTTCCATCTCTCTCAATACTCACCATGTGTTTTGATTTTCCATGTATACTAAATCAGTCACTCTTAAAAATACATACATCTCTGACCTCTCTTGGCAAACAAGAGCTATTTCATTTTGCTCGCAATTGCTAACAACAGGACTGGCACCACATGCTCAGTTTAGAAAGACACTCATCTGTATTTCACTGCCATACAATAGTACATGATTTCAGACAACAGCAACCACACATTGAAACAGGAAACGTAACAATGGAAAACAATCTTTTTTCCCCATCTAGAACAGCTGATGACTCCCTTTCAGCTGTGAAATCATGACTCAAACTTGATACAAGAAAATGTTTTCCCAGCATAGGATTATACATATTTATGTGTGTGTATATACAGTTTATGTCAGTCGCCTGAACAGTTTGGATGCAGCATCACCTGTGGCATATTTTATGATAGGCAAAGTACGTCACAGGAGATACTTGTTCAGTAGCAAAGGTACCTCCTTCACTGACACCTGTATCTGTGTGACAATAAAATGTGGATTCACAAAGCAATCCCATTAATATCAGGGTAAAATCAACCATTGAATCCTCATTTTCTCCTTTAGGAAATTAATGGGATTACACAGATTACAGACAAATAATCCCAACAGCACGAACTATATACTTACTTTTTTAATCTTTTGGATTTTTTGAGCTTTATTCCGATAGATAACTGATTTTGAGGTGTACTATCTTAGAGATGCAAAAATACACAAAATACAATACACTTGTATCTGTCTTTTTTTTCTCAGAAACCATCACTTACTGGTCCATTAGAATTAAGGCACTGGGTATTATTTTCTCACCTTACACAAACTAAAAGGAAAATTGAGAAACAGATTGACTAGAAAACTAACAAAATAACTTTTCAGATAGTCTATGGCAAGAACCATTCTCAGTTGCTGCATCCCTCCCAAAGTGTTTGAAAAGCAAGAAAAACTGTAAAAATATAAACTATGTCAAATGACAGATGGTCATACTACAAAGAGGCATGGTTATGGTTAAGAGGAGATTTTGAGCGTTATGGAATCCAAACTTTAAATGTAGGGACTGATGTCTGCACTGCATTTGGAGAGTCACCTTGAGCTGACCTCAAACCCGACCTGGCCTGAGCATCGCGTGATGGCTTCATTTTCTACCAGCCAACCCTGGACCATGCCCTGTTTATAACTCCGCTCAGGTCTCCTACCAGCAGCTGCAGGGAGGTAGCTCTTGGGTCAATGAAAGCACAAGATCATGGAGACACCTGCCTGGAGAAGGACTTGAGGGGTCATTTGAAAGAGATGAGTGAGCCTGCAGAAGCCTGCTCTCCGGTAAAACAAGTAGAGAAACAGCTCTCACATTTCAGACATCTCAGTGCTGAATACATGTCTGGAGGAAATAGCAGACATATGGAGTCCTTCATAAAGCTGTGAGATATGACCCACAGAGATCACTGAGTCGTCAGTCTAATTTTATAATCTTAACCCTGCTAGAAGTTTCAGACACGTCTTATATCAAGTGTACAACACTTTCACGCAGCAGCAAAAAAAATAAAATAAGCAAAACCCAAGAAACGCACCAGTTCTGTGTACTGTGATGAAAAAATTATAGCAGTAATTTAACAGAAAATATTTCTTTAAAAGATCAAAGACAACACGTCTTCCCCTTCCTGCCACTTTCATACACACAGTGTTTTCCCAAATTGTGTTTTGCAAATGAAAATGTCATCATCCACCCAAGCCTAACTGCTGCACAAGGAGGTGTTTGTTCAGACAACAAATGCAAGTGTACATTGACAGCAAATTTGTGCCACCAACGGAAAATGATCTGGAAAAGGCATGGAAAAAATCTGGTCTTGTGCATTCGCTTTGAATGTGTACCAGGTTCCAAACTGTAACTCCTTTTCTTTCAGAAATTAATGTGTTGTAAGGAAATCAGAGTGCAGTGTCATTTGGCAGAAAGGTAAATACAAAAATCATTACCTACGGTTACTTCCCCTCTTTCCACGATTGCCCCCATGGAGCACAGGGCGCAGAGTGTACACTGACCTGTACTTCCCTGTCCGCACTTGCAGAGCTCTCATACCGCACCGCTGGGCACCTCCTACATCATTCACAATATCATCTCCAATCATGATGGCCTGTCAAAGCAATGAAATACAGAAAAACTGGCGTCAGGTGAATTTTATTTCTGCCATACGTCACACTCCTTCGACATAACAAACAGCTTGATTTGATGTTTAATACTGCCATCAGACAAATTAAACAAGATAATATTGTCATCGTATTGATTAAAAGTCATCCTACCTTGAATGTAATTCATGCTATAGCTCGTCGAGCAATGTGCTAGTGCAGTACACATCTCTCCAATTTGTAATCAATCACAAAAATCAAAGTGATTTGGCACAGTTCAAAGAAAATGCTCAATTTTATTAAGTTAGTCCTATTCTGTTCCTAATGCTGCACTGACGTTATGCTCCATGCAGTTTAAATTAAGCTTAACTTTTTAAGCATTTCCTTAAAATTGGTATTCTAAAAGCCAGTCAAAAGCTTAAGCTTGTGATCACTGAGATGTGTAACTTCGCAGAGCTTGATCCCAACCCCTGCTCAGGTTGATACAGAAATTTGGAAAATCACTGTAAAATCTAATTTATTATTTTTGCACAATGTGATATGATATGTACAGGCCTAGCACAGTTTGCGTTACAGTCAGCTTAAGTACATGCAAATACTAATAAACTCAATTGAGTAGATTACCAAAAAAAAATGTAACTGAGGAAAGACCTTCTGGCTGTGTCTGATGAAAACATGTAGCATGCATGCTCACTTCAGAGTTCCTATCTTTAACAAAGAAAGATCTTTGTTAAATTGAAGCTTATCAACCAAGAGGTCTTTCTCATTAACAACTGCACCTTCAAAATTTCAAGTGCTTATTACCATCCTGCATTAAAATTTATTACATTTATTTTATTCTTCAAATTTAAAACTAGTTGGGGGGGCTCATTTTATAGTTTCAACAAAACCCAGCATATACACAAAACAGTAATCTTCAATTAATAAGCAAAAAATCAGCTTTCAACCTTCCAAAGGCATTCTGGATTACTCTGAAAAGAACAGAGGCAGCACCTAAAACTGGGGAAACACACCAGCTTTGAAAATATGTAATCTAGTTTATCTATCCAATTTTAAAGTGTGCTTTTGCACCTTCTGTATCAAAGTTGAATTTTGTCTAAAATACATTAATTAGTTGCATCTTTAGCCACTTGATCTTCACCTTGTTGACTCAGCCTCCTGCTTCATAAACATAACTGCCAGGCTTTCCCAAAAGTGGCACCTTGCAACTCTAGAAATTCCTGCCTGAATTCCCATTCCTTCCAAGTACTTTTGATTATTTTCACATCTGCACATCAGATACATGGAGTCCCTATGCAAAGCATTTCTTTTCTTACTAAAGAAATTGCCCTTATATTTTGTGTGGTTTGAGCTTTTTCTAGGGTCTGTCATGACGGGTCCTTGTCCCACATGTGGGCTTGGGAGGTTAAAGGCGTGTTTGCAAGGGCACCAGGATTGCCTTAGATGGGTTACTGAGAGCAGCACCAAGGGAGACTCTGCTGGGCACACACAGAAAGCCAACCCAGCATTTTTCCATCTGTGGAGAACTGATAAATAGGCCCTTGTCAGAGAGGTCATGGGAATGAGGTGCACACGGCAGAAGCAGGGATTGGCTTCTCCAGAAGCAGCGATCTACAGGAATGCTGAGTCTTTTCATACAGCTGGCTGCAGCTTTAAGGTCAAAACCATACAGAAAGTCTGTGTTGCAGGAGCCATTCCAGTTACCAGTTCTATCTAATATAAAATCCTCTTCTTCCTTTGCCTTCACATGGAAGCATGTCTTTTTTACATAGCATGCAACCATATAAGAGCCAGTTCATCTTCTATGTCACCCACACTTTGGTTCCCACTCTGTAAGCAGTCTGCTGGGCAGGACTAAATCATACATATTGAAGAAGTCTAAAAATACTAAAGCTCCAGAGCTATTTTTATTAATAATCTAATTACAACAGAATCTTCTCCCACTTATTACATAGCATGTAAAGGAAATCTCAGGATATACCTAAAGCTGCAAATGAACAGATTTTCTGAGAGCATTCATAAACCAAACTGAGCTATCAACACGTATATCTGGAACAGCTTCAGCTGATAAAAACTAAATCCTCTTCTGAGTAACACATCAGGTGCGGTGTGCAAGATTATATAGACTAGTTACCAGCCCAGTCTATCTTCCATGTTGTTTTTTAATACTGTTCACGTGAGGGATGATCATCTTCCCTCAGGTGATGGGATATAATAGGATGCCCTCTCAAGTCAAGGCTCATTTGGCTGGTACCACACTGAAGTAGTTTATTTTGAAACAGTTTATACATGCCCACCCGTGCTTCATTCTGCCTAGAAGAATCACTGCTGTGGCTAGGCTTTGAGAGCTCCTTTAAGGAGCAGAAAAACATAAGGACTTGTGACAAAAGGGTCAGAGCTGGAGAGAACATGCCCACAGAGAAGGAGCAGCAGCAGGCTTCGGGACAGGTAGCTCTGCCTTTCCAGCTCTCTGCTCACAAACCGCTTCAAAGCCACCAGACGATAGAGGGCTCAGTCTTTTCTACCCTTTCATTATTGGACTGTTTACCTTATCCACTCTGCTCATGCAAACGCGTGTGTTCCTAATAAGATGCCTTCCTTGTAGATAGTTCACCTTTCCTTACCGCTCCTCCAAACAAGCAATCCAGTATGAAATGGGGAGAAAATGATGGGCTAGTTTTAAGTAATTAATAAATAAAGCATGTATACACAGATGAGAAAACACAATAATCCCACTGTTACCTGCAGAGCTGCAAAGAACCTGGCAACACTGCTCCCAGCCAACCACCATTACCAATTTCCCCCCAAGCTGCTTTGAGATATTTAATCATTCTCAACCACTGGCTTTAACAGTTTATAATCCCCTCTTCTTATAAAATTCCTTCCAACACCTCCCCAAGGCAGACAGGGAACAGCTGCAGGGGGGACCCCAGGAGCAGACCTGCCCTCTGCCACCTCCACACCCTTGCTCAGCCTGAACCCAGACATTCAGGATGAGATTCCTGAATTAAACCCAATTTCAGTCCTGGGTTCTCAAAACCCTAAAAATGAATTTCCTCTGAAAACAGGAAAGGGCAGAGTGGAGCAGCCCACCAAGCCCTCGCTTGTTCGTCAGGGCTGTTATTTTACCCCATCCAGGTAAGTTTTCCTGCAAGATGCCCAGCAGCTCTGCAAGTGCAGCTGCAGATGAGCAGCGATGCCTGTCCGGGCCAGCTTGTGGCATACGCATACAAAAATGTACTCCGGCCCCCAGGGATTTCACAGATTTACTATCGGTGAAGGGCAATAATCACTAAAGGAGGAGCAATTATTCCCAAATCATTTAGGATTTAAAAAATCATTGGCAAGAAGATAGAGGTCAAAAGGTGCACTGTCAAGGGAAATAAAAAAACTCTACCTGTCAAACCTGGGTTTAACTTCCTCTCTGACTGCAATATGGTAAGAACAGAAAGAAAGATATAAAACTGAAAGGTCACATACCCACTGAAAGCAAGAATTAAAAGATCCCCATTCGTGTTCACATTTTACACAGGGATCACACCATTAATCTGTTCAATTATTCTGCGGAAGTTACTTTTCTTAGATTGGCTAAATATTTACTAAAAAGAAGGGCAAAAATGCAGTGAGTCAGTCTCCCTGGTTTTAAAACAAATCATCAAAGAATTAAGATGGGAGTCATTTATATTTTCCTAAACCATATGGCTGGTGAGAGATGGTGTGTGTGGTTGTACACATGCAGTAAATAAAGCACACGTGTGCCAAAGCAGAGTGAAACCACTGCTCTTGAAGAGCCCCCATCAAACTCAACCCAGATGGGCAGTGATAACAGAGGAGATGAACATGACCTCCAAGAATTTGGGGGTGGGAAGGCACAATATAATCCCCACTGGACAAACGTCTGTGGCACAGAGATCACCATCACGGTCAGCAATCCTACCAGTGTCATCAGGGCCACAGACCCAGAGCTGAATGGAGGTGGGGACTGACTCCTTTTACCCACAGAAGCAGCCAACACTAATAAGCTTTCAGAGATGCTGGTAGGGTGGTGAATGGGAACCTTGCGTATCTTTTCCCTGCAAACAGAGTTTTAGTATTCACTAAAATCACAGAAAAAGGTTTTATCAGGAAAAGAATCATGGAGTAAGAAAATGAATGAGGCAGAAAGACAATTTCTGTACTACCTAGCCATGCTTGTGTTGCAATGCAGTGTTTACTAGGACAAGCTCAGGTACAATATTTCAGAGGCTGAAGTCTACAGAAGATGCAGAGAGATGCACAAAAGGAAGTGTGCTAACTTCAACAGAATATTTAACACAGTGAATGCTTCTACAGTCAAACATATTTATGCCTAAACAGATTTTTGCTACAGGCTTAATAACCTTAATCAAGCTAAATGTGCCAGGGACATGAGGAAATAAAGCTTACATACAAAATCTTGATTAATGTATTAAACTTCTTTACACAAGAAATACGATGCATTTACTTTTCTCCCTATTCTCCTTGGCCCATATTGTTGTTAATATGATATATTATATGATCCCATATTATTGTTAATTATGTTTCTATCTCGGAACTACTGGCTGTGCAAACATCAAACACACAAAGGGCGTCACACGTGGCCTCTGATCTGGGAGAAAGTGTACAACAACGCAGGTGAAACAAAGAAATACATTAAACCTCCAGGGCAGATTTCCAAAGGCTGCAGGGCCAGCCAGGTTTCCATAAGCTTTCAGCAGGACTTGCTTGAAGCTTCACTTAGGCACTTAACTCTTCTATCTGACATGGAAAACCTTCCCCCGTCGTGGCCGGTGAGCAGGGAGGGGATGCCAGCACGGCACGTGCCCCTCTCGGGGTGACCTCCCTCTGCTCTCATGCGCCACTAACTCCCACCTGAGACTTGCAGGTGGCAGAAATGGGAATTGGTTAACTACCAGTAGTTTATGCACTCCAGTATGACCTGTCATAACTCCCATTAAAGCAGGACAATTTGCTACAGAGAGAACTTTTTATGATTATATAAAACTACCGGAACCTTAACATTATTTAGGTTTTATTGTAAAGCTGTAAAAATCATCCACTGTTACAGCTGCCTTAAAACACATGAATTAGGCATTTCAGTAACCTTTAAGATGTGTTATTCTTTGTCATATTACTGAATCGTAAGATAGGTCTGGTTACCTCTAAGAGGTTTAAATTTCCAATCTATTAAAGTAATACCGGCAATCTGTTATTTCTAGGCCATTGAGGAAAGGTTAAAATGAAAATTGGACTTTGGGGAGTTCCTCCTATTCTAAGTGCGGGTTGAAAACATCTCAGCAGCAGAAGGCAAAGTCAGGGTCTCGGTAAGAAGCAGTTATCAAGGGAAACGACTGGTGATAACTTTATTGATTAAAGCAGCTTGAGAAATTTAAGATTTGCCACTGTCTAGAATTACTGTGGTGAGACAGCTTTATTAAAAAGGTATTTTTCATTAAAAGTCAGGTGAAAGAAAATTGTAGTATGTTTTCAAAAGCACAGCTCATCTAAAATGGTTTAATGATGGTATGGATTAAATGCATTCCACAGGTGGAATAAATTATTGGCAAACATTTTATAAAAGTAAAGTCAAGTAAAACCAGTCCTTTTCATGTCATTACAAATGCAGAGAAGTATAGCTCATTCAGGAGACAGATTAAAATGTAATACAGTGCATTCATAAGAAACTCACTGAACTGCATATACTGAGTTAATATTATGTATGATGAACTAAAACAACCTACAAATTCTTCTCAAAAGAACATTAAAGTTGCAAGGTCAAGCACTCAAAAGTTAAGAAAATATGTCAGAATTAAGGTAGTTTGCTTTGCTGCAATTTGTTCCTCCTACGCATGTGCATCATGATCCAGGTTTTAACTCCAGCAGCATGGACTATTTTTTCCAATCATCATAGAATCATAGAATGGTTTGGATTGGAAGGGACCTTAAAGATCATCCGGTTCCAGCCCCCCTGCCATGGGCAGGGACACCTTCCACTAGACTAGGTTGCTCAAAGCCCCATCCAACCTGGTCTGGTCAAAGCACGGAGTGACTGGTGCCATTATGCAGTGGTGTCTACTGTGCTCCTCCTTGGTTAGGCACGTACTCCCTTCATCTCAAATCTCTCTGAATACAAAAAAATTACACCTACAGACTAGATATATGACTACAACAAATTGATGGCATTTAACACTAGAAATTATACAGAAAAAAATCTGTGTCAAAATATAAAGTTAGTCACTAGTAGCACTATGAGGATCTGGCAAATAGCAGAGAGTGAATAAATAGTAGTCTCTGCTGGGGACTATTACTGCTTTTCCATCCCCAAAACAAATCCTCTTGAAGTCGACAGGAACCACTCACCGAGGCTCACCCTATGCAACCATTTTTGCCAGCTTGGTGATGCATTATATCAAATTTTGTTCCCTGGAGCAAAGTTTTTGAGACAGAAGTTCTGGTGTCCTGTCGCATCCCTGTAATGATACCCTCCCTTGGTGCCAGGGGCTGACACGGTCTCAGCATACCGCGAGCTGGGCAAAACAGTGTCTGAGGACAACCGCACCATCCTGCCTACGGAAAAGGGCAAGCAATGCCACTACACAGGGCCACAAGGATAAAAAAAAACCCCAAAACCTCCTCCCTCCAACTCCTATGCATCGATCGTTTATGACATAAGCAGAAAGGAAACACAAACCATGCCTCTGATTAGACAAACAGTATCCAAGGGCTGAGCTCTGTGGTTTGTTTTTTTTTCTTTGTTCTTTTTTCCAGCCACTTCTTCAAATGCCACTCTGTGTCTCAAATGGATTTTTTGGTTTGTTGGTTGGATGAATGGATTGAATAATTGCCATGGCTGTACCTGGGATATTATGTTCAGGCTGAGCTATCTTGTTACTAGGAAGATATTGACAAACTGAAGGGAGTACAGAAAAGAGCACCACAGCGGGTTAGCGTGCAGAGGGACCAAATCACAAGGGAAGCTGCTGAGAACTAACCACACAGTTTTAGTAAGAGACAACTGCTGTAATGATAACAAGTCTAGAGGTAATTGGAGGGAGAAAATATCCAGGAAGGCAAGCAGTTATTTTGGTTGTTACCTGGAATAAAACTAGAAATAAGGAGATGCAGTTTAAAAAGGAAGTGTCCCAATGAATCTCAGAAAAAGCTGCCTGCCCACAAGACCTAATTGTCTGCGAGTACTGTCCCTAGTGTACTTACAGAAGCCCAGTTGTTCGGCTCGCTGAAAACTACTCTGGACAAAACATTAATAAATGTGGAGCAGGGAACACTCCTGCACGGGGAAGGAGATAGATTAGATGGCCTACTAGGTCTTTTCCATCTCTCCACTCTATAATAAAGTAAAACCCAAGCACATACTGAATTACAGGGCCATAATTTCATCTCCAGGCTCTAGGGAACTACAAGCCACCCAAACTTCACTCCTGTTGTTTATAATGTCACCAGAACCTCCTGATGGAATTATTACGTTGTAATTCACTGCTGTCTGTGAGTCATCTCATACTCATCCTTATGTCCTGTGTGACAGAACAACAAATCAATAAAGAGGACCTGGCCACAACTACAGAGCAGGGAAAAAAAATGGGCTGTACTAAGTAAGCAGGGAGCATCACACATTCAGCGTGTTTCTGGAAAGCTTGATGAATCCAATAACACAGGAGGAATTTTGGGATCAGTCAGTGCTTCCCATTCACCTAAATTAGAAAATATTTTATTTCTGCCTTTCCCTTTTATTAAAAAAAGGTAGTCAGTGTGACACCAAAGGAAATAAACAACATTTTGGCTGCAATTCCACCGTGCTGCAGCCTCCAGTCACCAAGCGGACTACCATGCATTGGGGCACCTCTCACCTTGTGAGGCATATCATCTTCCATAATTCCTTGGGAAAACTAACTTTTATTCTTTTGCATTGTTTTCTTTAGCCTCCAAGTAAAGGAATTTCACAACAGAAGTGCATGTTCTTTTGAACTATAAGATTTGGAAGGAAGGTGAACAAGAAAGCACAACACAAGAGTACAAGTAGAAGGAGCAACCACAGTAGAGAATGGAGAGATGGAAGACTCTAAATTGGGTAGAGGTATGGAGGGCACAAGTCAGAACGAAGAGAGACACAGGGAATGAAAAGGCAATCAAAAAGAACCCTCAAAAAAGCAGAGAAAATAATGTCATGCCTTTCAGGAGGGTAGGAAGTAAGAATAAGGCAAAATAAATTCAACAAGTCCCCACCTGCTATCATTTACCCTCTTGGCTGTCAGTTCTCTTCTGTCTACTTCACATTGTTTGACAGAATGGGCAAACATGGGTATTCTTCCCTCTGAAGCATTTTTTCAACAATTTTTCTTTTCCTTTTTGAGTAATTCATAGGAAGATCCTAAATATAAATATTTCTCTGCACCATGTATAACACACTGGGTTTGGAAAAAAACATTTCTGTATCCACCCCAAGTTTACCATGTCCCCCTGGCCACATTCCCTTCAACCTCTTCTACAACTTTCTGTGAAAGACAGCAAACCAGAAAAAATGCATCAGTGGGCATAACTATATGGCACAGCCAGTGGTCACGGCACCAGAAACCTTACCTGCTGTGGTGGAACTCCCATTTCTGCTAAGGCTGACTCAAAAAACATTTTTGCTGGTTTTCCCACTACCTCAGCTTGAACATCACAAGCATACTGGAAAAAAAGAAAAGAGACACACACAAAAAATGCTGATCAGAAAAGGATTTGTTCAACTCTAAGTCCAGTCAATTGTATAAAAAGTATGTGACTATTGATTTTTGCCCTTAAATAACACAATGGATTAGCAGGTGAAGGTGAATATCAGAGCATTTGGATAACAGAAGTGTTTTATGTCCTCTGGCAGGAGAGAAAGTCCTCCTGAAACATGTCAGGTTACAAATCTGTTACTTTCTCTATCATGAGAGCAGTCTTCAGACTCAGTTCCAGTATTGCTCGTTTTTGTCAGGGCATCACTCTCAAAGAAGTAGCAAATATCCTTCATATGAAATGATGAAAAGTACTGAAGTGCCTTAAGAGATGTAGAGGGTTTCTTCAACCATCTGGCATATTTTTAATGGTTCAGGTGACCAGCCTGAGCTGAAAAGCTTTATTCTCCTGCAACTAAATATCAGTAGCATGCTGAAAAAATTGAATAAATAAGGTCTTTCTAGCTTGCTCCTATACAACTAGAAGCCTGAACTTATTTTGGGACGCAAAAGCTCTCCCCAAAACTCACATGGATACAAACGAATGTGCGGCAAGCATACATTATATCTGCTATCTTCTGTGCTTGTATACTCCCCTACTTTGCTTTAGTCTCTGCATTCATTCTGCATTTATTTTTTTATATCTCTACAAGCCTCTAAAAGGGAGCATAATGGTTCTCTCCTCTCACCTTTAGGTTGGCTTATCTGTGGGTTCCAGTTCTGCACTGATTTAATCAGGCTTAAAAATAGGATTTCACTTAAGTGTCTTGCTGAATAAAGGCCTTTTGCTGTAAACTGTAAAGGGCAAGGGCTATGTTAACACTACACCAAACATAAAACGGACCTTCAGTTTTTCTTGGGTTTCTTGCAGACAATATTCCATGTTTTTCTTTTCTGACTCCTTCTTGCAAGGACCTCACTTCCAATAAAGGTACCACAATGGTAAAAGTTCACATTTTAAATAAAATTAAAAAAAATGAACGAAGCCAGAAAACAAATGAATCCACCCGTGTTTAGAATGCAGCAGATGAGTTTCAATCTGTGGAAACTTCCTCCACCAAGGTGAGTAATTACAGAAGACGACCCATATTTATACCAGTTACTCTTTTAACAAGGTGCACAGAGCGAGTAAGCATAATGCAAGCTATAAAATACCTCTAATGCCTTCATATATGCTCCAACATCAAGTTTCAGACCATCGGTTTCTTTATAGTAGCGTCTGGAAATGAAAGTGATAAAGTTCCAATGAAATGGCAGTTAAATACAAAGAAACCACATTTTATTATTTCTGTGCCTATATAGATGTCCATATGGCTGCAACAAAAAGTCAAGTCATCATAAACTCTGGAGCCTTAATTTAACACCAGGAATTAAGTAAAAGACAGGCTCAGTACTGTGCAATGCTGGGGAAAAGACCTCAGACCGGATGCCCATCTGGCATCTGGGACGCAACTCTACTGGTTCAAAGGGATTTCAACTAGCTTATATCAAGGATGAACTTGGCCTGTATTTTATTGCACAGAGTACTAGCTGCTTGCAAAGGACAGCAGTTACATTGCTCTTCCTTTAATCAGTGATGGAGACCCCTTGGCAGATACAAGATGAGGGCTGGCACCAACCAGCAGCTGTAACACCTTCTTCAGTATATCTGGAAAGGGACCCCAAACAGTTGACCATCATTGCTTGTCACCAGCCTCCCACATGAGGAAAGCCAGGGCACTGCTTATCGGCACTAAGAAAGTCATCCAAGCTAAATTTTGTTCCTTCTGAAAATGCTGCTATTGCCATGAAGCTCATAAGATTAGTTAGAATCTTTACAGTGTTTTTCTGGAATAGCAATTCACATTAACGCAGGTCTTCCAAGCTCTCCTGATCAGAGCAAAGACAGGTTTCTATATGACAGGAAAAAAAGGTAGGATGAGCAGCCAGTTAAGATTTTATGCCTTATCCTTCTGCCATTTTCGATTATTCAGCACAGCCTCCCTTTAAAATGACCACTTGACCTTTGCTAGAACAGCCATTAACCTTCTATAGTCTAGCGTAAACAGCTTAATTTTCTGACAGTGGCATGACAGAAGAAATTACAAAGCCAATTCCCACTCTCAGCCCAAAACAGATGCTAAATGTAAATCACTCCATTTTCAGGAGGAGGGCATTCTGCTTCAGTGACTCTGACACTTTCGTTTTCTATGGAATAAACTAAAACTTCAACCAAAATCAACCTACTTGCCCAAGGTAGGCACCTTCTTAAGGTCCACCCAATTACACTGATTCTGCATGTTAAAAACAAAGCTGGCTTGTGGCTGGTTTTTGTATATGGCCCTTTGCGTCAACAAGGCTTTTCTAGTTAGGTGAACAATTAATCCAATTTATAATCTCCCTTCCTCAAGTCAGAGAACATACCTACCAGAGCAACTCATTCAGAACTCAGGTTCACATTACCTAAATGATCAATCATTAAAAAAAAATATGCTCATGGTGAAAACTGAGCTCAGAATATCCAAAAAAAATCTATGTTTTTAAATGAAAAATAGAATTTAAAAAAAAAACCAAAACCAGCAAGTCAGTTTTAGAGCTGTCTACATCAATGAATGACCAAATAAATAAATACTTTTATATGCACAGGGTACAAAGGCATTTTTGCATTGATCACGTTGCAAGTCTTAAACAAAGGTTGACTCTGTATTTCATTTTGAAAGATGGTACTACATAACACAGAACTTGGTTATTTTACGTACATTAGCCATTCTGCTGTTGGTTCAACATTTTCTCCTTGTCCTTCTAACTGAGAAACAGTAAGGATTTTTTGCCCATGTTGTAGGATCAGAGCGTGAGTGTCAGGTAAGGCAACACAATGGATTTAACTGCTCCTTCCCGCTGATAAGTTCTACTCAACTGGATCAATAACCACAAACTAAGAAGGGTTTTCATGCCCATTACGGTCTATTGAACCACTGAAAAAAAGTTGTCACTACAGTTTCCTCAAGCTAAACATGCATAGTCTTTTTTAAGCCCATACATCACACAACAGATAAGAATAACTCCTACAAGGCCGTTGGGATTTGTCATTACTCAGTGCTGGCATTAATAACCTCCTGTTTAAAAACTCAGACTACATCTAACTGAATTGTTTTTAGGAAAACATTCAAAATCCCTGACTGGATTTTACCTGCATGTGAAAGCAGGAGGTTAGAATTTATCTTTAATGTTCAGAGAACAATTAAAAATGTCTTTTGATGTTCAAACTATCAAAAGAATTGATCTGTCGCTTCAAAAGCACAGCTGTGTTTGCAGGTCTTCGCCATACACACCAGCCCAGCCATTTATTTCTCAGTATATCCTTGGGCTCTCCCCTTCGGTCTTTTTGGCCATCACACTTTACTCGCAGCCAGAGGAACATCTACCCCCATCTCCAACATAGTTCGGGTGGAGTTTGTGCATCGCAGCTACTTTGGTAAATTGGTGGGGTTTCTATAGTAGCAAATAAAAACTCTCCTGGCTTCTTATTCCTCATGTATAGCAATTCTCAAGCCACCAGCATGAAAGCGTTCCCTTATGTATAACAGTTTCACACATATGAATCAACCTGCAGAGATGCTAATGCCAACTTTCAGAGACGAGATCTTTAAGTACCACTCAAATAGCAAGGAGTCATTTACGTCACACAGGCCATTAGCCACATCCAGTATCGCATCTCAGCCACTACAAACGTGGGCAGGATTCGAACCTGGAAGAAGAAACCTGGCTGACCGTTGGCTGAAACAGGGAATTTTTGGACCACCTGATCCTCCTCACCATTAGTAACTTGAAGATGCTGGAAGATCAAACTGCATCACAAATCTACACCAACAGCCCTTTATCCAAGCACGGCCTGTTGGATTTTTTTTGTTTGGTTTGCATTTCTTTCACTATTAAAAATC
The DNA here is from genome assembly GCF_900496995.4 of Aquila chrysaetos chrysaetos. Classification (NCBI taxonomy): domain Eukaryota; kingdom Metazoa; phylum Chordata; class Aves; order Accipitriformes; family Accipitridae; genus Aquila; species Aquila chrysaetos. The sequence continues at coordinate 4,505,340 of NC_044014.1, forward strand.
ATTTCTTTACAGTTCAGACAGGAACACATGGCTACACGCAGCAGTTAAACCAACAGTCCTCATCTCTGAGATCTTGCAGGGGCGGAGACAAAAAGACGAGCAGTGCCTATAATCCTACTGGCCTCTTGCAATACTCATTCACTTGGGACTTGCACACATCAAAATCCAAATTCTCCATGACTTCCATGGGTTTTTTAAGAGGATCTCAGACTTGCTCGTAAAGCAACAAAAGTCCTTTTCCTAGTGGCTTACAAAACTACAGCTATTTAACCCTCCCACTGCCACCTGCAAACATGTGGATTGTTTCATCAAGGTCTAGCTCACACTCGAATGCTGACTTTGAAGGGTTGGAGCCTGGCATTTGCTGTGCTTATACACCAGGGTGTCTCCAGGTTCTCTAAAAGCTGCTACAATTCCTCCTCAGAAGAGCAGCTACATCTCTCACCCTCTAGCAATCGATGAAATACATCCACACAACTGCTTACTTTGCACTGTCTACAGAAAAAAGATCACCAACAGCTGAAATTCAAGAGATGCCTCACCCTGTGCTGTAGCAGCACAGAGACACTGCTAATGAGTATTTTCAAAGTCAACTGGAGGATTCAGCACGGCAAGTTCAGTGGCTTCCAGTGCCCTTTACAATCCTGCATCAGCACAGGGCTGAACTGTGGCTCATGGAGAGCATCCATACCACCTTCTTTTAGAGACCTATTTCAGTGTAATCACTGCAGTTTTCCCTTACACCCCTGGAAAGGCTATAAGTAAGTGACTCAGGACAGGAGGCCAAGTTAGGTGACTGAATTACCCACTGAGGACTCTTCATTGACAGGTATCTGAGCACATCAGCCTCCCAGTCCAGACACATAGATTAACTGCTTCGAAATTGGTACTGTGAATGCCCACACCAATATCTGGCCTCCATTAAGTACAAAGACACTGGGGGAAATTAAAAAATACAGAGACTTGAAGAAGAAACAGTGCTTAACTCACCCTCTTCCAAGGGAGATCAAAACAGGCTTCTCCATCCCAATCAGAACTCTGAAAGCTTCATTAAGGTTTGCATAGGTGAAGTTTTCTGCTGCATCTCCAATAACCACACAGTTTGGGTTTGCTTTATCAATCTCAGCAAATTCAGGGACGAGATCTACAGGAGGAGGAAAAAACAAAAAAAAATAATCCACAAATCCCTTACCATTTCAAATGCCATTGGAAGTGATGGGTTTCCCCCAGATTTGTGTTTCCTTTCATTCATTCCCCGACACATAAAAAAAAAAAAAAATTAAAAAAAATCCAAGTCTCAATCAACTGTTCTTCAGACCCCTTCTAGTCCTGCCCAGATCCTGCTATTCATCCGTCCTACAACAAAGAGCCAAATAAACCATTTCCTACCCTTGCCTTAGCTCCTGTCACCCACGTCTCAGTTATATCTTAGCTCATTATACCCAAGCACCTAGACCCGAGACAAACTCCTGGGTAGCTGAATGAAAATGTGTAATAGCAAGGGCAGGATCCACCTCCTTTCTCCGTACCCACATCCTACAGAAGAAAACACTTTAAACTTGAAACCTCTGCCATGATAACAAAGACAATGTAATGTCTTACAGAAGACCTCGCCTATCTCCTAGTCTCTGTTGTTAAGTAGCAGACTCCTCTGTGCACTTGCTGACCCTCAGCACAACTCTGTGCCTTCCCTGTACCACTGCCACAATTGAGATCTTGCTCAGGCCAGACCACTATGGTTTATTCCAGAGTCTCATGACTAAGGAAAAAGCTTTCCCTGTAGGAAAACAACAGCTGGGAGCTCTCCCCCCCGCCAAGCTGTGGGAATTCACTGCTCTATCGCAAATGCCCGCATCTCTCTGGGGTGTCCCTCTATGTCTCCCAGCATCTACTGCAGCGGTGTCCCACCGTTGTGCACAAGCAAGTGCGGCCTCAGGCTGCGCTCCTTCAAAATGCGGCAGGCTGCTGGTGCTGGGGCAGTGACTTCATCCACGGAGATGTCAAAGCCCATGCCCTGGAGCTTCTTCACAAACTTCTCCCGGGTCGCTTGGGTTTCGTTAGTGCAGAACCGCAGCTTCAGACCAGATGCTTTGACCCTGTTGAGTAATAGCAACAGAGGGGTTAACCAGACATAGAAAAGGAGCTAAGAGTACCAGCTTTGCTGTCCCACTGAAGCCTGAGCATGCATCACGGCATCACCACCCCCAACTTGGATAATTACAGCAAAAATGCAAAGAGGATATTCCAGAACAGGAGCAGGATCCCTTACTGTGACCAAGACACATGTAAAATATTGATTCTGGGCACTACAGCTGCAATTTTCATGTGTAGACCCACTGCCATAGCATGTAACTGCCCTTCTGGAGCAGAGAGCTAAGCTGAATAGAGTAGCACAGGTGATGCCCACCATCCCCAGAATACCACAGTCTGTCAGGCACACACTCCTCTACACATCAAAAAAAACCAAATCCAGTTCCTTTTCTTTAAACCAGTCCATGGATGTAATCACACATGACCTGAAGGCACTGCACGGACATGAGTACAGTAGCTGGTGTGATACCACTGGCTATTAGCATTTTAACTTGGATTTTCACTTTTCCACTTCCTGATCACCTGCTGCAGTGATTAGCTGGAGGTAACAGCAAGGCTTTGCACTTCTGCAGACTCCAGGTAAGAAGCCAGCTAGTTGCAGTGATGCTTATATCAACACTGGGGTGGCTTCAGTTACATTCATCATTTAATCTCTCATAAAACACCTGTGCTGTTAGTTTGTGGATAATCCTGAAAAATATGGTACTTCAACTGATTCATTAATAAATGTTTACAGGCAAATGGCTTCTCAAGGGAAGAAAACATGGCGCCAAGTGCCCAGAGCCAAGGACGTGGTTCCTGTGGATTGGCACTCTGCAATCCCGTGCAAGTCCTCTGCCTCTGAGCTGCTTTATTTCCTGACCCAAGCTGTGGTGACCTACTGCGGATGTCACAAAAAGACCTCTTCTCCAGGGATGAGTTGTCAGCTATTTGGAGAACCAATGTATTTCAAAGTGGTCATGGAAAATCAGAAGCATATGTATCACAATTTTTTTTAAATATTTGCCAAAGGAAGGTACTGTCACTTAGCTCCTCAAATATATTAAAATGCCTAATTTTTGTCAATTTTAGTGTGAATTTGTACATAATTATCTTTGAGGACCTGAGCTCATACAGGTTTGGATACCTAGGTAGGTTTGGAGCTAGGCTTATAAATTCTTATTAAAATATTATTACTTTTCTTTGTATTAGGATGAAAAAGGACTTGTCTGTTAGGAAAGTCTCTGCGTTGACTCTCAAGACAACAAAACATGCTGGGTTCCTTTTCTAGGGAAGATCATCCCAATCGGTTGGCGCAAACACCAAAACCACATCAAGGTAATGCATCCGGTGACGAACTTTCCATCAAAGGATTCTTAGAAATCTGGTCCTGACCCAGAAAGCCCCTTCCGCTCATTAAAACTGCACGCCAGTGTCTTCTTCAGTAACACTGGTGATTCATTTCTTTCTTATTATTTGTCTTTCCTAATCATAGGTATGTGAATTATCAATTACACTTAGTGGTTAATTGCCCTTCATAAAGATAGCTTTTCTATTTTAAATTAGGCAGTTAATATATTGTAACTAATAGCATCCACTTGTACATTATAAATATATCTTCATTGATTGGAGCAGTGAATGTGAGATTCACTCACAAGTTAATGAAGCAATTGAGTGAAGAAGTGCAGGGTGTACCCAGGGAATAATTATTGTTAATGAATTATGATGTGACCTTCTCAGAACAATGAACAATTGGTGTGACAGTGGGATGACAGTATTCCACATCTGTTATTCGAAACACGGTTTCAGCTGTAGTTAAAAAGCAAAGCAGTGTAATTTGGATACATAACAAACTTTAACAGTGTGCGCCGTGGTTAAAAAAATCTTATTCTAAACGCAAAGCCTATCTGCACACTCTTAGGAAAAAAATCCAATGATTCACGACTGCCTGGAAGCAGACATTTGTTGAATAAGAATCTATTCTTTCTCTTCCTAAAGGTCAACAAAACGAATCCAGGAACAACACTAACCACTGACTTGCACAGACAAATAAGCACCCTCACGGGTCAGCTTGGTGAAAGCAAAGACTCAGTTTTCCTATACTACAAATTTAACTTCCTTCTCAGAATTTTAGATGAAAAACAGAGCTACATTTCTGAAAGGCTTGATGAAAGCGGAAGCAATATGGACACATCCTGGACTGCTTTACACCTTCATGGCCACCAGCAATTACCACCTCAACAAATGAGCTCAGTAAATGCTTAGGATCAGGTGAGGATAGGCCCAGCCAGTCAGAAAATGGGAGTCCTCTGGTGAAACATGAAGAGGAGTCTCAAAAATATCCTGGCACACTAAACAAAAGAAAAATGATCAAGAACTCCGGAGAAGACTTATTTCTACAAAAATACCTTTTCAATGAAAAGCCACTTTCTCCTTCACAGTTAGCATCTCTAAAAAGCCCCTCTGCTAGCTCTCCGCCAAATTCTCGTACAGTACAGTCACGCTCACCAGTACGTGCGTGATTACACACACACTGGGACGAATCCATCCCTCGATGCTCAGCACGGGGACCGTGAGCGGAGCCTGCAGGCCAGCACACATCAGCAAACAACTATTAACTCAGAGCTTAAATAATGAGGGAGAGCTTTTAACAACAGCTCTACATGGGGGAAATCCTGGCTCTGCTTGTGTTTACAGCAAAACTCTCCTTCAGTTTTCATGGTCAGGTATTGCACCAGGAGAAACTAAAAGAGATGGCTTGAAGGTCTCTGACAGAGGCGAGATGCTTCACACAGTGAGTCTATACTGCAGTGGGGGCACGGCTGCTAAGCTGGCCAGCTTAACAGGAAACCTCGAGCTACTGAGCTGACCCAGCCACCAGCGTTCACATTTTAAGAAGCACGTGCAGAGCAAGTTACTGCAATTTCTAGTGCCGGCAGGTGTGAGGATGTTAGGAGAAGAAGAAAGAACAAAATCTGTAATGTGATGCCTTATAAGATAAAGAGCAAGGGATTAGATACCTGCAAGTACAGAAGAATGAGGCAACAGCAGACGAACTACACAACACACATTTTATCAAGATCTCCAGCATATTACAGATTTATCAGCATCTATATTACAGAAGCGCAGGCACACCCAGGAAACCCAGTCAATCAGAGCTTCAGCTGACTTTCATTCATCGTGGCCATGATAAAGATCCCACTCAAACTCCAGAAGCACCAGAAATCAATCCTGATTAGAGCGCAAGCCGAGCACACGGACAGGCAGCACTGCGCTCCATACTGCGGGGACTCTGCATGGTCCAGCTAGCTGCAGACATCCCAAGGCTGCCTCTCGCTCCCCGTTCGGGGCCGTCAGCAGGCTCACCGTCAGACAAACCTACTCTGTTTCCAACATGACTGCTCATACCACTCCTAATGCCCACGAACAGGAACGGGGGAACTTGAACTTCACCTGCGTGCGGGGAGCTAGGCGCGAAGGGAGAGCAGCTTCTGACTTTTCGGGGTGTCACAAATGGCAAACTCGGCTAAAAGCATCTCTGCAGAAAAAGAAACTTGTCAGAGCCCCTCTAGGGAGGACGGCAGAGTGCGCAGGGCAGCAGGGAGCAGACGAAAAGTCCAATCGCACCCCTCCAGCTGTGTGCCGCAGAGGCTCCGCTGGCAGAGCAGGCACCGGCTGCCCGGGGAGCTGCCACGGCACACAGGTGCTGAAGCAAAGGAACAAGTCACAAAAGAAACTTCCAAGCCCAAAATCATAAGCGAACAGATGAGCACTGAACTAACACACCAACAGGTGGGTAAGGAGATTTTTTTCTAAGCCTTACTAGAGGAGGCATTTAAACACAGTCCAGACCGAAACAACCACTCAGCTGCCAAAACAATCCCTAAATCTAGAACCGGGGTATCCACCCGGCTCTGGGCACAACATGAGCACACGTATAGAGGAGAGATGGAAATGAGGTTTTTAATTTCAGCCCCAAGCTGCCCCTCACGCTACGCCAGCTCTTTGAACTGACCTTTACCTCGTTCTGCCGGAGCAGGACACGACGCTGAGTGACAATGTCCCACAATGCAATTACCGTGCGTCAGATGAGCCGGTCCCTTACAAATCACCTCGAACTTTACACATCTGCTGGCTGTCAGCATCTGCCAGGTTCACTCACCCGAAAATAATGAAAAAACTCTCATTATTGTTCCATAACAGGTAAAGTGTTAGGACAATTATTAGACATCCTGACTGACCTTGTGCAGACTTAACCAACCCCCTTGCCAACCTTAACGGGCAGCCTTTGGGCATATAAAACACAAAAACTCTTCTTTCAGATGATGTAAAGGTTGTGACACCCGTAGGAAAAGAAATGGCCCCGGAATCTAAGCTGGAAGCCATCATTCCTTCTTAAATTCACATTGTCCTGCACATGGCAGAAGCAACTAAGGACACGGTATAAGGCTAAACTTCAGACTTCCCATCTTTGACCACTCTCTTTTGCAGTGAGGGTTTTTCCTAACAGGGGAGCAGAAGGAGAGTCGTGCCAGCAGGTCCTGTGCAGACAGGCGGGGGGGGGGGGGGGGGGGCAGAAAGCAAAACCCTGGAAGAGACAACAAGCCTGAGCTTGGCAACTGTCCAACGCCAACTTCAAAGGGGTCTGGAAGAGCACTGGTTATGAGATTTCCAGAACTGGCTTTTCATCCTGCTTTTTGGTTTTTCAGAGTCTTTTTTTTTTTTTTTTTTTTTTTTTTTTTTTAATTTAAAAGAAAAGAAAGCGTGCTAAGCACTTATACTATTTGACTCTTTTGCATCAGCGGACGAATACCAGTGTGCTTCAGTGTAAACTTGTCAGCACTCTAATACCATCTCTGAAACACAGGGAAATAACAGTACCGGAGAGTTATCTACCTGCAACCAAACAATAAAGTAAAACCAGGACTTGTGCAGGAATGCTGTCCTCCCACCTGGGCAGGGCTAATGTTTGCTTACTGCCCTTTGCAAGGGCCAGGGTGCTGGTGCTACAGGTAAAAAACTTCTCCTGTCAAGAGGAGATGAAACCGAGCCAAGAACAAACTGAGCATAATGGTCAAAAGTAGAAATTACTTGCCTAGTTTCAAGGTCAATACAGAAGAAAATGTTTGAAAAGAGCAGAAATTTATACCACTCCTTTAGCCTGCCTGGCTGATGGAGAACCACAGCGCATGATGTGGTTTTAGCCAGTGTCTAAAAAATGCACTCAAAACAACGAATTAAAATGGGTTTTGCAAGAAGAGATCAGTACTAGTCCTCAACAGCCTGCATAATGGTGGGTAAAATCTCATCCAGACCACAAAATGGTGAGCGATCAGGACAAAGGGAGGTATCAAAACCTTCCGTGCCTTCAGACACTGCTGACTAGCAGGCAATGGGATGTTTTCCATTGCCGACAAAAGCCTCCCTGGCTGGCCCTGCCACTGCCGGGAGTCACGCACCTAGCAAGTCACACACTGCTCTACACAGAAGGCAAAACCCCTCTTCTAGCCCCTGCGATGAGCAGGTTACATCTTGAAGTGTCAGACTATGTTACATTTCCGAATTAATGCAAATCCTGCGCCTGATCTTGCAGGCTTTTCCCAGGAGGACCTCTGGCTGCCAGAGCAGCACACACACCTGAGAAGAGGATGCAAAAGGGTTTTCCAGCTCAGCGTCGGCTGAAAGCGATAACCCCTTCTGGGGTCTAGCTGTGGAAGTGCCTGTTGGAGGTGACTACATTCGCTCTGCTTTATGTGCCCTCTGCTTAAAAAGCGTATTTGTGGCAATAATATATTATGCTTTCTCTGCAAATCTGCATTCGTGCTATTTCAGCAGCAAGCATTGTTCATCTTTTAATTTCAGCTTCTGAAAAAACACCAAGCAAAATCATTATTTCAAAAGTCTGAAGGAGGCCAGCCACAAAAGCCTTTCTCCATCCTTAGTTCATTTGGCCAGTTTTTACAGCACAAGCCTCCCAATTCCACCGAAACACTGAACTTCCCAGTGTTTTGCTCTCCGGGTGTGACGAGATCAGAGGACTGTGGATGAAACCCCACACACACTCCTGAGACAGAGCAACCTTGGCTTGTTTTCTGGTTGTTCCTTCTCTATCCCGGTGTCCAAACCTTTCCATTCCTCTGATTTCTGCCATCCTTACAGTATGTCCAAACTGCTTAAATCTTGCTGTCGCATTTCTGATGCTACTTTTGTCCCCTGATCTCCTGGTGTTTCCATTCACTGATGTCCTGTCATTGGTCCTGAGTACAGCCAAGCTCATTAAAGCTCCCGTTCTCTGGTGGTCTAGCTTTCTGCTCCATATAGCAAGGCTGGCCTGACAAATCCTTACATACAGCACTTTTTGGCCCCACTCCCCCTCGCATTCTTGTGTCTGAAACTCACCTCTACATCTGCTATCTCACGAGCACAATTTCCTCTCCAGACCCATATGGCTCACCTCTCTATATATAGAAGTGGATCATTTGGAGGGAATCCAAAGGAGGGATTGCAAAAGGGATTAAAAAATAGGAGGGCATTACCTTTGAACAGGAATGAAGGCAGATTAATAGGCACATATGAAGGAGCCACAAGAAAAGAGGCCAATGTTATTTAAGGGTGGGCAAGGGTGAAACAAGAAAAGGTACCATTATAAAGCTAAAGACTCTGGAAATACCACTTTGAGACACTGTTTGACAGCAAAAACTGAAAAATCACTACACTGTAGTTCAAAGTAAACTTTAAAAACCTACCAATGCCTTTATTTAGGTACTTTAATAATTCAGAATTTTTCAGAGGTAGCAATAAATACTGGAAGTTGTACACCAAAACAAACACAAAGTCCATCTTGTCCTGAATTCCCTACAAGGCTGCCTCTCTGACCACTGAATACAGCTGGATACCAGAATTACTGAATATATTACCTGATACTACAAATCATATTCCAACTGCCTGAACAGAAGAGTAGACAAAAGATTTGTCTACAGATTTGTAGACAACAATATGCCACAACAGTGAAATCTAGAATTAAGTATTTAATAGAAATAATACATGCTTTTGAAGTGAATCCACAGAAAGGAAGCACAAAGCAGAATATAAGAAAAATCTTTCTGGTCCATTACGTTCAGCAACAAGATGCATTTAATCGCTGCAGGTTTCCAAATTCACTTAAAGTATTACACTTAGCAGTCCCAGACTTTAACCACACTGCAGAAACTGAGTCAGGACTACTCACTTCGTCTTGTAGCGGCTGGCTGATTGTCATACTGCAACAACACAAAACCAAGTACAATTCAAACATATGGGTGTATTTTGTAACAAAATAAAACTCTGGTATACTTTAAATACTTGGTAATGCTCCGCTTTGGAGCTGTCAAGAAAAAAATCTGAACATTGGGGATGCAGTTAGCATGAACAGGCCTGGAATATATCTATTTGCATTAAGCAAAACATATTTATGGATAATATAATTAATCACACTCCAATAGCTTTCATTCTGTGCTAAAAGCAGTTAGGGGTTTTGCCTCCGAAGCCACTAATTATTCCATTAAAATTTCAGTCAAAACCAAGTTATCTTTGTCACAGTCGAATTCTTACTTTGTATACAAACAGCACCTGTTTGTAACTAATGAATTCTCTTTCTCAGAAAAAGAAAGTAAATTGCCAAAAGGTTTCACTTAGCCTATTTTATAGAGAAAGAATTCACTCTCACATGCTCTGCTTACCTACTTTAGAAAATACCATATTATTTCATTGCAATAGCTCAAAGACCAAGTTGCATTCCAAAAAACTTGTGGTGATTTTAATCGGGAAGCAATTGACAACTAATTCCAGCACATCACTTGCAAAGATACCATGGAATCTGAATGGCAGTACTGCTGACGATATGCAAAGAATCAGGCTCAGTTCTAAGATTCCAGACTGAGTTCACCAAGCATGAAAGACAGGGAAAAAAATACTACCACAGTGGTAAACCGAGACAAGTCTCAAGCTCTAAATAAAGCACAGAACTAGGTAGAGTGCTGCTCATCCACTTCAGGGATTAATCAGTATCAGGTAGTGGGCAAACAAGTACCATTAGGTAGTAGATATCACTGTAGTAGCTGCTATTATTCTTTATTGGTAAATATTTGTATGGTATGTAATCCTGCCGATGGACAGTAAGTAGCTCAAGACCCTAAAGGTTAATGATGTTTAAATTCCAAATGTGTAAGCACTTACTCATGCAATTTGTGCAAACAGCACTTGGAGTACCCACAACTTCAGGGACACAGATCTTTTTAAAAAAATAACGAACCTTGCTGATTAGGAAAGGAAATATAGGTTAGGAAGGTCCACTGCCTTCAGAAAACTGAGGCCATAGCTGATGTTACAGACTGAAGTGGAGCCGTGACAACTCTGCACCCACTGAGGATCAATTCCTGGATCTCGTCCTGGCTCTGCCAGTGAACAGCTACATGACAATACAGAACTGCTTCGTCTTTTTGTGTCTCTGCTGCTTCAGAAAGGGCAGGTGACACCTACCCTTCTTTGGGATCCATGGATAGAAAGTGCAAAGAGAGTTAACTGCAAAGACAAATGAACAGATATTTACCCAAGAGTTTGTATAGTTTATGTCCAAGTCTCTTTCTAGGAGGAACAACTCCTTTGCTATCACATGTCATGAAGGCATAGCAAGCCTTGGAACTTTGAACATCTGCACAGACTGTGCTAAGCCATGCTTCGTTATCTTCCATGACAACAGAGATTTCCTACTCCTTGTCCTACACACACTTTCAGATGGCTCTTTGTAAACTCACAACTGTCCCACTCGAACCCCCGCATGCTGAATTGCTTTACGGTTCCAGTTTCGCTTGTTCTCCTCGCAATCTTCGCCTTGTTAGACTCTCCAGGTATTTTATTTTAACACGACTGTCCAGCTGCTCCCCAGCCTCCCTGCTCCCCAGATTTCCGTTGCTCTTTTAAAGAACTCTGTAGAAAGTTGTCCTAACAGATGCACTATACTGGCCAAACAACAGGATGTTGTAAATGTCCAACTACTGTGTGCTTTTCATATGGATATGCTAATAGGCACACTATCAGCACACAGCTGTAAATGCAAATAACAGAGCACAGGCAGAGCATCTTTTATGGATGTTTAACCACCTTCTGTCTTGTAAGAGACCAGCTCCCTGCTATTTGTAAGATAAAAAGCGAATAGCTCACCTCGTGTCAATGCTGTGTAAATCAATTAAGACAACAACAGCACAGTACAGAGGCACTGTTAAGGCTGGCTCCAGAAGAAGCCTTTAAGTCACAGATGGGCCTTCTGATCTTGTCCGTAGGCTTTCTGATCTGCTCCACAGCGTCTGCCAGTTAACTGCACGCACTCAGAAGAGATGCAGTTTATTAATTCTATTATAAGGATTTTTTTAAAACAACAACAAACATATACTACAGTAAACTAAACAATCAAGAAATGTTATGGATTAAAAGTTTTAAAGGGCCAAATCATCTTATGAAGCTGCTTTTGGATCTTCTAGTCATCCACCACTCCAATATCCCCACCTAAAGTTAACAATAATAGTGCCCAGTGGATTTAATGACATTCCTGGCACCCTGGCTTCTGGGTTAAACCAGGGGTGCCAATGCCCTTAGGCACATGGGTGCCTGTCTGCCATAGTTGGGCCGAGTAACAAGAAGGATCCGGATTCACCTTGTCATTACTGGAGTGCAGAAGGAGCTCTGCTCTGTACAACAAATACTTCTGTGGTTCATCTTTTCAGCCTCCGATTCACCAGTTCCCTTTCAGTGCATAATGAATCCTAAGATATTTCACAGGTAAAATTTATCAGAGATGCAGGTACATTAGCAATAAATAAAGCATTCCCAGTTGTAACACTTGGTGTTTCATCACAAGTTATAACAACTTGGATAGTGACTACTGACGCTTTCCGCAGGAGGCACTCTACGGCACTGGGAAGTATGTAACTGAAGTGTGTAACTGAATGTCATCTTGGTCAGGATGTTTCAACATCCATCAGCTTCTTTGGTCATTCTTCTGCTTCATCTGACTGTACTGCTAGCTAAAAACAAACACGAGAGAACCACCCTCCCACCCCCCCAGCCATCATAAACATAAAACGGGCCAAATTCTGCTAGCAGAAATTACATCGCTACTCTCAAATACTAACTCAAATAACTGCATAGCAGAATTGGGCTGAAAACAAGAAAAATAATGCAGCAAACTTAAGGAGTCGACATGGCTTCAGTCACATGAAACCAACCGCAAATGAAAATGTTTACTTACGATTTTTATTGGGTGTGTACTATATGTTGTTACACAAAGTTAATTGCTGTAATGGTGTGGGAGATGATGTAGCAAGACAATCTGAAGAGAACACGTCAGCTGTCATATTATGACAGCTGACCATATCTGTAGTATGAATTATCAAAATGGTATTTAAGACTCCTATTGGACATATATATGCACTAAAAAGATTTTAGACATCTCCTTCAGCAAAAGACCATATCAATTTGAATTAATTATAAAGTTCCTAGCTATTTGCAATAATGACTTTTTAATTGATACAAAAATGAATTAATTAAAAAAAAGAGCTGCTTTTAGCTTTAATCCATCTGCTTGAAACCACTGAGCTGTACTATGACGCAGACACAAATATTAATGACCAACTGGCAATAGGATAATGAGTCAATGAAGATTTTAAATGGTGTGAGCTAGAACAATTACCAACCTAATAGGCAGATAAATAAGGCTACTTGACTTTACCCAAGGAAAATTATTATTCTTAACCACTTACATTGAATGACCTGAACAAAATGTTTTGGGTTAGGTTTTTTTTTTTCTTTCCTGGCACTTTTCTATACTCACTTCTGCTGTCCCCAGTTTCCACAGCTATCACCACCACTTCTCCTTTCCTTATTGACACTAAACTGCTCGGAGCCCACACATGCTAAAAACAACCATCATGCTCCCAGCACGCTCCCTTGGAAACAAACCTCGTGCACAGAGCTGCAGAGAAGCCCCACGGCAGCCCACGAAGCGGTGCAGCGTGTCACCTCCCCGTGCCACACGGTGGACACAGCACGGCACACACCTGCCAGCGCTCACCAGATCCTGCCCAAACGAGATCGACTTTCCCAGTGCAGCGCTTGGGAGCCTGTTGTTGGATTGCTTCTCCAAACCGACCTCGAAGACCCCTGCACGCCCCTCCAGGTCAGAGAGGCAGACAGGTCAGATTAGCTACCGAGTTGCAGAAATCCCTAACGAGGAACAAGGGCTTAGACATTTCCAGTATTTCAAAAGGAAGCCCGCAATATCTTACGTTTAGCCCAAGGCCAGAGTTTTACTGTTGTTTCATTAGCATATCTCTGACGTTGCTGTAAATTAAACTGCAGTTTACGTTGCCTCCATATGGGAGGTTTCAGCAAATGCAGTGGTAAAAGTTATTAAATAACAGCCTGTAACCTGACAGAAAATACCTAGGAGAAAAAAAACAATACATCAAAAGCATCTGGCAAACCGCGATGCAGATATTATTGAATATGTCCTGGTTTTTAAAGGAATTATTTGATCTCCGACAGTAATAAAGTAGTAGTTGTTATTTATGTTTGTTTTGGCCATGCCTGGAGAATTTGGCTATGACGCGGGCTGTCCAGTGCTACGCACTGCACAAACTTGGTATACACGACGGTCCCAGCAGAAAGTGCCAGTCGGCAAGAAATCATAAGAGGGTGGTAAGACGTGTTCTCCTGGAAGATGGAGAGCAGAAGACTCTCCTTCAACAACAGACCAGCTGGCACAGGCATCGGCCTCAGCAGGAAGCAACATTACCAGGATTTGAGTAAGACAAGAAGGAAAGCCAGGAAAGTTTAATCTTGGCAGAGGCCACCCCGGCAGTGCCTGCCCCTTTGCAGTCAGCAAACAGGCTGCTCTGTACACCCAAGGGAAAACAAATGCTTTCATTTTGCAACAAGCCTTTTCTCTTAGGGTCTCTCTTGAATCCTGACCCTGTAGCATAGCTACGGAAAGGCGCGAGAACAGAAATCATGCTGAAATATTGCATAAAGGGGACATGGAGGAATGGGAACAGAAGTCATAGGTGATCCCTTGGAAAACCCACGTGCCACGGTATTTCAATACAATGTCTTTATAAAAGCAACTTTTCCCTCTGCCTAATTTCACCAAATTCCCTCGGTGCGCGGCTTTCCTGTCGGCCGTCCTGGCACCCCCAAGCTCCCCCTGGCCAGCTGGGGCCAGCTGAGCACCACAAACAGGCCAAGAGCCTCAATAAGCCTAAAACTTGCTTCAAACACTGCTTTCTGGCGCTGGAACTCTGATCCTGTAGACAAAAACAGAAGATTCATCCAATGACACTTTATGTGCCCACTACATGTATTTTAAGCAATACGAACAAAGATAAAATTAAAAAAAAAAAAAAAACCAACAACAAAAACGCAGCAAAGAATTCTTTTATTACCAGTACCTTTGGATCTTCTCCAGTTCTGCCTTTTCCATGGCGGTGCCACCAACATTTAGGCACTTATTTAACTAAACTTGTGTGATTAATTTTAGTGATTTCAATATTTCTTCCTGCACATTTCCCTGCTTGATAAAGTACTCGCCACAGGTGTGTCTGTGCTGGGTGGTCCCAGAGGACAGAAGCCACAGAGATGCTCGCCGAGCGAACCTGTTGACGTTGACGAAGCCTGTCAACGCTTCACACTGGCTTGTATTTCGACATTTAAAACATTTCAAGTGGGGTACACGCAGCAGTGCTCACCGCGTGAAATGGATCTGGATTTTCTGTAGCAGGTTACTGAAACATCATGTAGAGCCAAAAGGCTCTTCCAGAAACCCACGACCTCCTCCAGTGGGGCAGACCCACCAATCAATACCTGCCTTTAAACGAAGATGGCCCTGCGGCCATTGCTCTCCCCTGGCCCCATCCTGCTCCTCCAGTCAAGCAGGGCTGATAGAGACATACTGGCAAGTCAACCTAGTTAATAGAAGGTAGTTAAAGAAATGAAATCACTGTCTGTTTAGCAGCGGTTATTTAGCTTGTGTTAACTGGACTGCATTACCCAGCTAAAAGTGAAGGAGTTCACTACCTGTGGGCACTGGTGAGTAACTTGCCACGGCAATACTTTGCTTTTGAGTCACTCATAAGCTGGGCAATCATTAACTGCAGCGCTGAAATTCTCCATTTCTGCTGGGTTGCAGGTTCTCTGCAAGAAGTCCCAGCTAATTTGACAGCAAAGCTCATCAATTTACAGAAGCACCATGCCGGTGCGGGCAATATTTTTAAAAATGATTACCGGGGGAACGTGCCAGACCTCTTATATATTGCCTGCTCCTGCTACATGCGCAGCGATGACAGTAAATACAAAATCAAGCGGGGCTGTGATCTGTCTGCGCTGCTGCGGGCTCCTTTCCCCACCAGCCCAGGAACAGCAGATCCACAAACTCAGCGGACTCCCTCGCAGCTTAAATAAGCCTAAAAAAACCACCAAGGTGACCCAAAACGTTCACGTTTGCTGTCCCGTCCCACTCAACTTTCACACAGCCAACCGCGGGGGGGGGGGGGGGGGCTGCACAGTCGGAGTGGTTTTAAACCCCGATCCTCGCCCGCTGTAGCTCCAAAGCCCAGGGTCAAGCCCACGCTGTATGTTTCGGGGTGCCGAGCCCGCACCGCCATGTTCTGGGGTACCCCCCCCACCCCGGGCGGCCCCTCACCGGCCTCCTCCTCCTCCTCCTCCTCCCCGGGCTTGGGAGGGCGGGCCGGGCCGGGTTCCTCCGACCCCCCGGCACCCACCTGCGTACCGCCTCCACCGAGCCGGCGATGGGCACCCCGCCATCGCCGCCGCTGTCGTAGAGAACCCCGCTGACGTCCAGCAGCAGCCCCCTCACCGCCCGAGCCCAGGCCGCCATCTCCCACCCTCCCCGTCCCGCCGAGCCGCGGGCGCTGCTGGGAAATGTAGTCCGGGGAAGGGAGGGTGAACGCGGCGGCCTCGCGCGGGTGCGTTCCGCCCCCGCCCCGCCTCCCAATTACTTTATTAATTAATCATTACTGTTGTTAACACACCTGAGGCCGAGCGGACCGGGCTTGGTTTTCCCCAGGCGATCGCAGGGACGCCGCCTTCGAGAGCGCGGCGAGCGCCCGGCGGCGCCGTTCGCCCGCCAAAACGGCGGCTCCTCTCCACAGGTACGGGCGAGCAGCCTCCGCCGCCGGGCTGCCCGCCGCCAACAGCCCCGGGAACGGGCCGGCAAACAGCCCCGGCCGTTAAAAAGCATCCAGTCAGCGAGTGCCGGGGCTCGTTCCCCGTTTCACGACGAACTCCCTCAGGTATCGCGTCCCCGGGGAAGAAACTTCCATCCTCTGAAGCACGCACGTCACCCGAGGCAGACGCTGTCGAAAGTAAAGGCAACGTAACGTGTTTCCTTAAAAATTTCTGGAAGGGCTCCAGACCCTCAGCAAGAGCACCCCGGGTCTCGATTTGGGTCGGGCTTTTCCGAGGCGACGACGAGCTTGGCGTGCTTCCATCTCGCAGCTTCCCTCAGGAGCGGCGGCACAGGTGGGATGGCGCATTCCCTCACGGCTCCCCCCGGGCCCACCCGTGCACCCCGTATCGCACCCTGCACCGCCCCGGGTGCCTCTGCGGGGCACTGAGGCAGGACAGGATTCGGCCCTTGGGGACCGAGGCGCTGATCCACACAGCGGGAGAAGACTGACGAGACCCGCGTCGGCTCGGCCGAAACGCCGACAGGGCCGTGCCTCGCCTCGGTGGCATCTTCTCGTACATGCCCAACGCTTCGTATAGACAACCGAGAAAAAACACACTGGCTCGTCATATAAAGAACTGAACCGATCCCCTCCGTTCTACAATCACGGATAAGATTTTATCAACAGTGTTTCAGCTTTACAGATAATACTGTATTCTCCCTCGATAGAGTCCAGATACTTTCTTATTGCTAATACTATCAATAGCATGCCACGACTCCCAGAATATATAAGGAGCTGCGGCGGAATTATAGTCCACTTTGTTTTAAGAAAAGCAGAGGAGCCTTGGCAGCATTGATTTGCATCACTGTTTCTGGAATAGCCTCTGGCTTCTCCTTAAAGATAATATCTAAATTCTGAAATTCATTAAATAGACCCAGAAATGGATCAGGTTATTTAAAACAACATCACTAATGGCGCAATATCTCAGCTGTCTCCACCGATAGCGAACATTGTCTTGGATAGTGTTATCAGTCCAGGACACCCGCTATGAATATTGATCCGCAGCTTGTTACAGCCATCACTTCACTTGCCGTCAGGACAGGTCAGGGTTGAAACCCACCTAGCATCAAAGCAATTTAAAGACAGCACTCGGGCTGAATTTTAATGCTTGAGCTGGGAAACGGACCAACTTCAAACAGACTGCTAAAACTAATCCATGAACGTGTGCTTTTTCGTGTGTGCCTTCCTACATGCATGTATGTTTGTAGGTCGGTGTGCATGCACGTGTTAAACCGATGATATTTGAAGATGGCTGCTAGCTCACAAATTAATCTCAATGCTACAATTTACCTTCTCAGCTCCTGCAGACACAACAACTCAAACAGAAGTATTTGTAGTCTCACATGTATCAGATTAGATATATTTTTTTTCTTTCAAAACTAAAAAACCTCTGGCACTCCCAAGGCTTGCGACCATTCTTAAAATAGTAAGCCGTGCACTTATTTACCATATGACAGTACCTATGATTTCTCCATGTAGTTTGAAACTAATGTTATGCCACAAAAAGACTCTTGTTTCAAAATCTTTAATCGGCTCTGCACTAAGACTTCATATGCGTTTTCTTTATTTGATCTCACTTTCGAAGCAAGCTGTCCAGCACCAGCAACTGCTCCTCTCCCCTTCCTTCTCCTCCTTCTGCACCTCAAGGAACTTCAAATACATAAGCAATACTTAACTAGCACACAGCAGTGTTTTCCAGTTCAGCACCGTCTTCATTTTCATGCTGGGTGCGTCCCCAAAACTAAGCCTTATCCATCTGTAGCTTTAGTGTGTGAACTCCTCAGGACAGAGCTCCCTTCTCTGCTACACGTGTGTGGTATCCCGTACCAGAGGCCAGTGCCAAATGGGCTCTCGGATGCCGCCACCACATAATTAACAAAAACAATTACTCGTAATCACATCGCCCCGCACATCTTCATCTCTTCATCTCGCTCTCCCGTTATCTTAAGGCCTGTGCCTTTGCAACGCCGAATAGAAAGCCCAATTCTGCTGAGGCTGAGACACCTGTAAAGAGGAGGAGGGCTGTGGTCTGCACCTCTTCCTAGGAACAAAAGCAGGTGGAGTAGCAGATTCCCACCGAGGGCCGCCTTCCCTGGCCTCCTCCGGCTGAAGTGTGCCCCTTCCTTCGTCTACACCTCAGCCTGATTCGCGGCACCAACAAACGCCAAGGAGAGGGAAAAGCATCCTCCTGACCAGATACAGATGTACAGAAACACATTGCTAGCAATTTTTTAATAAGCACGGCTGGCTAGAAGTGGTCATGGTCATGGGACTGGTGCAGGGTGGAGAGGCCTGACCTGCTGCTGCCTACGCTTTCCCAGTTATGGGTATGATCGGACAACGAGGCGTTTCCACTCAAGGCAAGGAGGGTTAGTCAGGGGCCTGCTCAGCGGGGCAGGCACTCCCCCAGCGCAGGCATGCCTCAGTTTCCCTGCCTATTAACTGGGAATAGCGTGAACGCCACGGCTGAGCTGCCGGAGTTAGGGCCAGCCCTTGGCCCAGAGCCTGAACCGGACTGACCCTTGAGCCGCCCCGAAATGAGCAGCAGCTCATTTCTCCCTGAGGACCGCTCAGTAGCTTCACATCTGTAACAGCTGCCGCTGGCAGAGGGAGTGCTTCAAGCCTGGAGCCTTGAAGCCCGGCGCAGCAGAGGGATGCAGGAGCCCTCCCTCCTCTCCGGATCCCTCTGAGACACGAGGCTCGCCCCGCTGGACCGCCACCGACCCGGGGCAGCTGCAGGTGGGTCGGCGGAGGGCAGAGGGAGGACGGAGGCAGCCGGGGGTCTCTCCGGACCCCGGGGGACAGCAGCCGCCGGCGGGCCGCCATGCGCGCTCGCATCCCCGTCCCGGCGGAGACCCCGGGTCCGCTGCCAGGGCTCCTGGCCCGCCCCCGGCCCACGTCTCTGCGCATCCCCAGAGCCGACCCGGGGCGGGGGCAGGTAACGGGCAAAGCCCCGTCGCCGGGAGGTTGGGGCTGGAGGGAGGCGCCCGCTGCGCCCCCCGCGGAGCCGGCGCGGCGGGGACGGGGAGGGGGGGACACGACGCGGGGGCGGCGTGCCAATGGCTGCGCTGCCCCCTCCTCTGCCCCCACCCCGCCGCCGGCCCCTCCGCCCTCCCCCCGGCCCGACCCTCCTCCCCGCCGCTCACTCCGCGCTGCGGCTCGGGAGGTGCCCCGGTCTTCCGCGGCCGGCGCAGCCCTCCGCCGGCTCCGCGCTGGGAGCCAGCAGGTCTCCGGCGAAGCGCGGAGGGTGGGGTTGGGGGGGGGAATGCCGGAATGCCCGGAGCGCGGGGCCAAGGCGGCCCCCATCCATCATAAAATCTCCTTCTCCATCTTAGACATCCTGGATCCCCAGAAATTCAGCAGGAGACGCGAACCGGCCGCGGGGAGCTGGGGCAGCCCCCCCCGCTCGGGCGAGCGGGAGAAAAGTTTGGGAAGAGTTGAAGTAGGAAAGGACGCTGCTGCTCCCGGCAGCGGGAGGAATAAACTAGAGGCACATGGTAGGAACGCGCTCGAGTTTCTCCGGCCGGCGCTGGCGGGGCGAGCAGGTGGAGGCGCCGGCAGACGGGGACCCCCGGCCCCCCGAGCCCGGCGGGGTGCGCTCCCCGTGCGGGGCTCCCGCAGGAAGATGTAACGGGCAGCGCGGGGGAAAGGCGCGGGGCGTGGGGGGTGTGTGTGTGTATCTATTTTAAGCCTGGATGGTGCAAAGGGAAAAGTTTTCGGTGTCCCGTCCCCCCCTCCCCGGCTCCCGGCGTGCGGAGCATCCTCCGCCGCCCGAGGAGGACGGGGCATCCCGGGGCGTGCCGCCGCCCCATCCCGGCCCCGAGCACGGCCCCGGACGGGCCGCGGCTCTTGCCAGGGCTCCGCACGGGGTATTTTTCCCCCAGCACGGCGGTCCCCGGGCGCCCCTTTCCTCGGGGCGGGAGGGGGTCGGGCGCCTCGGCCCCCCGGCTGGCCCTGACCGGCAGCGGGACGGCCGGCTGGGTAATTGCTCAGCCCGTCCCCACCGGAGGGATGCCTTAGCTCCCGTTGATCGATATCCTATTACCGACTCCCGCCTATCTCCTGCCCGCAGCTTGCAGGTGCCCACTTCAAACCTCCTTCCCCCGGCCTGATCCTAATATTGTTCGATTAAAACTTACCTTTAATAGATGACATCTATCGATCTGGCCCTCGCAAATCTGAAACTCCATTAGCGCGGGGATGGGGAGGGAGGGGGGATTTATTTCGCTTCAGAAGGGGACTTTAATAACTTCTTTTTTAATTGGTAAGAAATCCATATCGACGCCTCCCCCATCCCCGCCGCAGATGCGATGGCACAGCGGGGAGCGTGGAGGGGCTCTCGCACGGCGGGCGGGTTTTGTTTTTTTTCTCCCCTTTATTTTATTTCAACGATTGCCCTTATTTTATCACTCTTGGCGGGGGGGGTTGGGGGGGGAGAAGGGAGGGTGATGGAGAAGAAGAGCCGGGTTTCGAGGGGCGGCAGGCGGCTCGGCGCTGGGTGAGGGGCGGGAGGAGGGTGCGCGCCCCCCCCCTCGGCGCGTCCCCCTGACGACCGCCGCCATCTCCCCTTAGATGCGCACTCCCCGGCGGAGAGCGGCGCCGAGGCAGCGGGGCCGGAGCCCGACGAGGAGGGCGCGCCCGGGGCCGGGACCGGTACCGGGGCCGGGACCCAGCCCGCCGCCCGCCCGCCCGGTCCGGAGGAGCCGGGCTCGCCGCGGGGCGCCAGGCGGCGGCGGGCCGAGGCGGGATGCGGCAAGCCGCGGCGGGCGCGGACGGCCTTCACCTACGAGCAGCTGGTGGCCCTGGAGAACAAGTTTCGGGCCACGCGGTACCTGTCGGTCTGCGAGCGCCTCAGCCTGGCGCTCTCCCTCAGCCTCACCGAGACGCAGGTGAAGATCTGGTTCCAGAACCGACGCACCAAGTGGAAGAAGCAGCACCCGGGCGCCGACGGGGCGGCCCCCGCCGCGTCCCCCGCCGCGCCGGCGGGCGGCGGCAGCCCCAGCCCGCCGGGTCCCGCCGCTCTGCCCTTCCAGACTTTCCCTTCCTACGCCGCCGCCAACGTCCTCGTCCCGCCGGCCGCCCCCTTCCCGCTGGGCGGGGGCCCCTTCGCGCCCTTCCTCGGCCCCGCGTACCTCGGCCCCTTCTACGCCCCGCACCTCTGAGGTGGGCAGAGGCGCCGGGAGCCCGGCGGAGGGGCGGCGGGCCGCTCCCGGCCGGCGGGGCCGAGCCCCCGTGCCCGCCCGGGAGCCAGGCAGGGTCCTCGGCCCTTCCCTCCGAGCGGAGCGCCGCGTCTTCGCTTCTGGGGGTTGCATGGCCGTTCGAAGTGTAAGAAAGTCGATTTTTTTTGCTAGGCGTCACAGCAGCATGTTTAAGGTGCATACTTTGACAAAGAGAAAAAACCCCACTGTCGCCACTGGATTTTATTAGCACGTTTGAGATGTAATTATAGGCGTTGGAGATGGGAAAAGTAACCCTCTTGACACATGCCTGACACTAATTCCCTCCACATTCTTCTCCAAGTTCGTTTATAAAACACTGCTCGTTGCCGTTTGGCTTGCCAGCACACGTCTCAAACCTCGAGAGCGCGGGAGCTGTGGTGCTCGTTACTACTGCCGTTACCCTGATGATGATGGTGGTGCGCGTGGCCGTTTCAAATCCCAGGGACGCTCGCCAGCGAAGACGTCCCCAGGCTCTGAATTTGCTCCCGGGACTCGGTTGTGCCCTCTTTGACCCACGTTTCATTATCGTTCCTGACTTCTGACCTGAAAACAGCAAGCCGTGTACTTGGTACCCTACGCGGAAGAGAGTTTTTCTTTTTGTCTGAGAAGGTGTAGGAAACTGCAGCGCCGTGTCATCAGGTGACGAGTAGAAAATCTGCCCGGTCAGTGGGAAAGTCTTCGATTGCTGCTCATGTACACGGCCTCTCTCACGTTTCTTTTCAGTTCATTCCCAGTGACTTCAAAGGTTTTGGACGAGATGTCTAAAGATCATTCTTTTTGCAGGGAACAGTTGTTCTTGTAATAACGCAGCATTAGTGCCGAATGAGGCAGAAAAGAAAACATAAATCGGAGAAAATGATTACATTATTCATTTCTTTAAAAATGGGGCATTTGTGGTAGAAAATAAGTAAAACGCAGAATTTCCAGCATGCCGAGACCTATTTTCCATAACAGAGAAACACATGCTTTTTCTTTTTTGCTTTTTGGAGCACTTGTTAGAAAGGAAAATCACATTTCATCTTCATCGTTACAAGCACCGGGATGAAAAGGAATTTTAGCTGGGGGCTTATCCGTCCCTGAACAGACGGGAAGTAATTGGTTTAAAAAAATCTGTCTCATGCAGTTTTACAAATGATTACAACATGCTGTTCAAGACTGTATCCTCTCGGTCTCTTACGATGCTTTAAAGTACACATTGGCTCTCCAACCAAAAAACTTAGCTCATAAATCCTATCTAGCTCTTCTTGTGTTTGTCTAAATAAAAAGGTTTTTTAAATTATTCCGTGTTTAATTGTTTTTAGTTGTACTTGGGCGAAGCAGCGTTTGCTTCGTGGACTGCTTCCCCACTGGGTGTGGATCTCAACAGTGCCCCGTGTCGCATGTCAGCGACTGCGGGTGGTACCCCACCTGCTCCGGGCTGGCTGCGAGGAGGGGCTTCACGGGACACCCCTCTCTTGCAGAAATCGCCCTCCTGACTTCCAGCTTTGCAGGGAGCAGAGGCGTGAAACCCGCAAGGCCAGGCTCGGGGAACGGCTGCTGCCTGCGCCCTGCCAGGCCGGCGGGCAGGCTAACTGAAACGGCCTGCAGTTGTCTTTCCGCACCAGCGAGGAGGTACTCGGTGTCTTCTCAATTATTTGCATAGCTATGAACAAAACACGAGGTTCGCCTCGGGTCATGGATTTGGAAGTCATAACTACTGTGTGAATGTATTTACTTGCAGGTTAATTAAAGTAACTTTTTAACTCTAATTTGACTTAAGTTAGAGTTACAAAAGATGGGGTCATTGCAACTGCTCAGCATACATCCAGAGCTGCCTTGTTTTCTGGCCACTGAATCAGCAGTCCTGGGTGTCTGAGCCACCAGGATGCAACGCTGCTAACAACCCGGCTGTCCACTTCTGCCTGCCTGGAGTCAATTAAGAGCTCAAGCCCCGCAGGAAGAGAAAGGCGTTCTAGCAGGCTTGTCTAGTCCATTTTCCCTGCCTCAAGTTAGGACTAACCGGACCCAAATCCTCTTGGCTATTTGTGGCCTCCTACTTGTGATTGTCATCACTGTGCTTGCGAAAACTGGTTCTTCATTTAATTTGGCTGTCACTCTAAGACGTTCCCAGAGCATGAAATGGTTGGTCACCTGCAGTGCACTGAAATCTCTGGTGGAAAAAAAGACTTGTGCCCTGTCATTTGTCATATTAGTTCTTTTCCTTAAGAAGTGTAAATTGCAGCAAAAAACAGGGAATGTTACAAATCAAAGTAACACAAATAGTATAAATTGTCTCCTCCTTTGAGATGTGGTTTTGCTGTTCATAAACCTTTTCAAGGCTCTGTGGTTTGCCAGCAATTTTGCCTTTGGCAAAACTATGTTAGCTTTATAGGAAATCTGAATTCTTGATTCCTATGTAAGAAATGCCAGCCCTTTTTTCCCCCCACTCTGTTTAGTCACTTCTATAGCCCGGATTCACAAAAATGTTTTACAGTTAATTCCAGAGAAGTTAGCGGTCACGGTTCCCATTTTGCATGACTTGCACCTCTGCGCAGCATTGGAAGGGTGATGCATAGCGATGGGACTGCACATTTTGTGGCACCGATCCCAGGCCACCAAAGCTTTTCTGGGTAAATGCTTCCAAGCCCTTCAGACAGACCCTTCCCCTCCTGCTTTGTCAAGGGGGCGGCTGCTTGGGCGGGTGATCTCTTCGGCTTCTGGTTAGGGATGTGGTGACTGGCCACTTACTACAGCTGTAATTCAAAGCAGTCCTGGAAATAGCAATTGTCATCACACACCGCGTTGTCCAGATTATGCTATTCACACTGGTAACGCTTTTGGAAATGCCCCACTGAGTATCCATTATCTCTAACAATTCTGAATACAGATTTGTGCAATATTTTCAAGCATAGACAAAAATTGACTTTACTCACAGCTGAATATAGATGTTAAAGGGAATCATAAGTAAGTGCCATGTGTAAAAAGCAAAAAATGCATCTATATTAAATTAAAAGAGTTTTGAATTCAAATGCTCCAGAGACAACCGGAAAGTTAGTAGCTTCCCTCATTCCCACCATATCGTCTGTAATAACTGTGTCTGCAGTGAGCAGGCATCAACCACTGGGTTTCATACTGCCCAAACTACTGTAACTTCTGGGTCATGCAACCCTAGATAGAGCTTTGCTTATATACTCTCTTCATTTCTATGCCAGAACGTAACAGGGCAGCTAGGGCACTGGGCCTGAAGTCTCACCTCCAGCAATGGCAAGTACTTGGTGCTTGATAGGACAGCAAGAAAGCATATGCTATGCTTCAGCTGTAGAAAGGGAAAGCCCTCGACTCGTACACTGTTCATCTCTGGACAAAAAACTTAATTCTTGTTTCATACCTTCTCTCTGCACAGGCAATATTAGTGGTCCAAGAACCACAAAAGTGCTTTGGAAATCAACTTCATTTAGCCTGATAATGAAAGAAGCACGTGGGGGAACACCATGACATCACAGTAAGGGAAATGTTAGAAATGTCAATTTAACTAGACTTTCAGATCTGTATTTAAGAAAGAAACCAAAACAACTCATACAGTTGGGTTTGCAAAGTCTGAAGAATACACTGAACAATTAAATACATTGAGGTACAAAAGACAAAATATATTTATTGAAATATCAGTGACCAAGCATTTTTCATGAAGAAAACCAATATGATTTCTTGTGTAATACATGACTGGAAAATTAAACTGAAGTCTATTTCTTTCCTAGCAATCTCTCTCTCACTCTCTATTTCCTAGAACATCTGTAATAACCTATGTGCTACCTACACACAGGTGCCTGAGCTGAGCATAGAATGCCCTGGTTTCCACCTGTGGATTTTTCCTTACTGAGATCGAGTAGGACCATGTACAGAGAGCCAGGGATGAGCCAAGACAAGGAGCAGGCACAGAGCGAGCTCAGAGGCCTTCTACTGCTCCCTGCTTCTGGCAGAACAGTTCCTTTGGAAGAGACATGACCACTGATTTTTGTTGTCACTGTGGAACATGTAAGTCCCACCCTGATGGCAGCACAGGTCGTATTTATGTTGAGAAGTACGTAGCAATGTCTTCTGGCAGATGTCCTCTTGGCCATCCACACCCACAAAGACACACCTGTGTTGCGTGGAATGGCTGATGCACAGGGGATGCAAACATGGAGGTTTGTTGTGGCTGTTCCCTTTATCAGCTGCCTAGTGGGCTCCAGATAGCTGTCGCTGAACTAAAGTAACTCCTTGCCCTTACTACTGAAGGTGTCGACTAGGAAGATCTGCAGTAGGAAACGTACCAAGCATTTCAAAATTAGTCACTGCGGGCTAGATTCCAGCCAGCAGTTTTTCTGTAAGATATACATGAAGCAGGTTGAGTCCCTTTTAAAGATCTGGGTATCTAATCCTATGTCATTTTCTGTGACACATATTAGAACAACAGGTATGTGCAATCCTAGTCTTGGTATACTTAGTCCAACGGCTACACCGTTGTTATTGTTTACCTCATTTCATACAACACCATAGATACTATCTTTGTCAATCTGCCAGTACTATACCACATTCAGAAAAGCAATGAAAGTCAAGGTACCCATGTGTTTATCAAAGGCCTCACAAAATATAACAGCTGATCTATTAAATGCCTCATCAGCCCACTAAGTGGTCAGGTGACTCAGGAATGATTGAGAAGCATTGCTTTGGTCCCATATACCGGTTACACATGAGATCAAAGTCTGATTTTCAGCAGCTTTACAACTCACAGGCAGACTAGACGTCTAGCAAAATACCTGGTGGGTTAGATCCTCCTGAAGAAAAATTGATACTAGGGTTCTTGCATCACTAGGCCTGAACACATTTTTTGTTTTCCAGTATGACCCCGTATCAGCTGAAGTCACCTTGAACAGATCTTTATAGCACGTTATTGACACGGAAAACTCATGTTCTGGGCCCTATTTCTGGTAGTGTACTCAGTAAAAGTTTCTGGGAAGATAATGATGTGTGCAACTAATATATGAGCTGCACGTTACAGGTTTGCTTTAGCCTCTTAGTTGGCATCTCTGCCGTTTTATTCACAGGAGCTCTTTTGTGGTTCCTGTGATTCATGTAGCCTGTAGCAACACTACCTTTGCTTACTACTGTAGCACAAATATTAAACTCAATTTCCCTTAGATTTTCCCCTTCAAACACCAAAGAGTTCCCAAGCTAGCTTCTTTCTCAAGTTGATCATCTCATTTTCTATGTTCTGTGTAACGCCACATAAAAAATGTAATTAGGAACATGGCATTCCCTGGGGCTTAGGCACATTGTAACACTGCAGAGGGATTTCAGTAGTATTCAAGATTCATGCTTTTCCACCAAGCAGCACCAAGCACCCTCTTTCTCCGCCCTGTCCAGCTGAGGAGGGGGAGTGATAGAGCGGCTTTGGTGGGCACCCGGCACCCAGCCAGGGTCAACCCACCACACATACTGAAAATACTTTCAAAGATACCAGATCTATGTACAAGATCAATACAAATAAAAGATTTTACTCCTTTCTACACATGCTGATTTGTTATAGTAGCTTTGATCATGGAAGTTATTTTACTGCTATTGTTTAAAGAAAGAAGCCTTAAACATTCATTTTTTAAATAAGGAGGAATATACAGAGATACATAGACTTTGCAAAATGGGAACCTTAAAAGGTGTCAGGTTTTGTTTCTGTGGATCTTTAAGCACCTGACATAACAAATTGAGAGTCAGCTCAGTTGAAACCTTGTCCTCTCAGGTGAGGTCAGTTCTATAATGATGTCCCAACATCCAATACCTGTGCTGACACCTCTTGTTTGGTGTTTGTGGGTAGCCATTAGACTGATAGCTTTTCTTATCATTCAGTGTAATTCTGTGGAAGGGACTGAAAGTCACAGGTATCAGTGAATTCAAGAAATGCTGCATTTCACTGAAATTGCTACATAAGAGCATTAGTTTGAAGAAATGATAAGCCACAGAGAACGGATTGAATGCTTTACTAGTTTATTTGTCCCTTCTAAGGAACAGCCATATGATAGTTTAAGAGTAGGTAAATTCTGTCATGATCTTTCTGCTTTCTGAAGATCTTACTTCCTTTTGGCAATATGCTCTCCATATCTCTGATATCTCAAGTTGTGTGATTTTTGAAAACAATTATTATGAAAGAAATTGTTTTAAAACAATGGACTTTAAAGCAAAGTCTTTTGTCCTAACATGTATCAAGAAAGCCTGTAATTTTCTGAATTGTTCTAGAAAATCTAAGGCTAGTTTAAAGTCCTTAATGGGGAAGTTCAGGAACCGACAGCACGTCATCCTGAGGTAATGACAAGTGGCTGACGATGCAATAGGTTACCTCGCTAGTCTTTCACTGCAATGATGCCAAGTTAAAGTCTGACTTGGTCGAGGCATTATGTAAGTTCTTCAGTTTCAGACTACAGTAGCCCTGACCAGATGAGTGCTCACCATTTAGCACCATTAGCAATCTTTGTTGCAGCAATGTCAAACACTTGAACAGCACGGCCGGCGGGGATGTGCCGTGGTAGAATTTTGAAAAGAGTTTCCCAGCTCCTGAGATAAAGTGTATCCAGATGTTCAGTGCTCAATTCTGAGATTAACCAAATTGACAAGATATTTATTCTTATTACACAGTTAGATGTATTTATGTTCATTTTCTGTGTGCCCTCATGACAGTTATAGCTGCCATCTGGGTCAGATTTTAAAGTCTGGAGAGCAGGTAAAGTAGTTTGTCTTTTCCAGAAATCACTGTCCTGATAAAATCCAAGTATGAAGAATGGAAGTTAGAAAGCAGAACGTCTGCAGGATCCAAATCAAAATACATTTGTACAAGGAAGAAGCAAGCTCACATATGAGCCACTTGAAAGCCTGAAATTCAAACTGGCTTAGTCTCACTCTGATTTTCTTTGGATTTTATTTTACCATTTCTGATTTTTATGCTAGAAAATGCTATTTATCAGGGTCCTGTGGATTCTCAGACTCCTGCCCACTTTCTGCTCTCATGGATCTCACACTTGGATCATGTTGCTGCTGGAATTGCAGGTACACTACTGTCAGAGTTGCGTGTCAGAACTAGAGAAAAATTTAAAACTAGTCACTAGTGAGCTGAAGATATACAGCTCTTTTAATCTGTCTTGGTACATCTGAAAGTTGTTTTTCCCAAACTCTCTCCAGTTTGTGTCTTCTTGGTAGTGTGATGCCCAAGGAATGTGATGCTCACCAGAAATGTATGTAGAAAGGCTCCTTCATTTAATTAACTACAAGTTCAAGAAATAGAAGAGCTTGTAATTTACCTTTAAATCTAGGTTTCACATACAAATAAAATGTCTCATCTCATTTGTAGAAGGCTCTGGACATAGGCATCGATAAGCTGCAAAGGAAAATAACCGAATGTAAGTTCAAACATTGGAAACAATGCCTAACAGAAGAAAATAAATTAAACTATTTTGATTCTATAATTCCATTATCCATGCTGTCATCTAACAAACAGAGTATCATTGAAATCTTTGTAAAATAAGCCAACATACAAATCGGGTAGGATAAGTATTAACTATAGCTCAAGGTTTATATTGCAATAGGAATATCAGCTCTAAGGGTTGCTTGTGCTGCTTTAAGCTGGGTTAACTAACATCCATCCAATAAAACAGCACTATTTTGAGGGGGTTTTGCTATGCTTTGCCAAACTATCTGGAAAGATGAGAGTTAAAAAAGAAATCTCTAACTGAACTTGAGAGGCAGATATTCTTTGTAAGCATTACAATTTGTTGCTCCTCTGTTCTGACACACTGCACTATAAAATATTCTAGCTGTGCTGCAGGAAAGACTAAAGTTTCTTGTCCTGCAAGAAATGTCTTAATGTAGAATTCTGCTGTCAGTAAATAACCAGAATAACACAAACATGGGCCACGGAAAGCCATTTTTCTATATAAGGCACTATCAAAAATCTGCATGAACGTCAACTCTTATTGATGAAAATGAAAGATGGAAGTGTACAAGTAGAAAATTCTTGAAATCACCCATCTACCCATTGGTATCTTATCACCACAGTAATAAAGCACCTTCATCTTCTTCTTGGGTCTTTTCCAGACATACGCTTTCAAATAGGAGACATCTGCCACAGAGAATTCTTGCCCCTGTGTAGGTTTGGTATTACACCAGACGCTTTCTAACAGCAGGCAAACCAAGAAATGTTACATGGCCTGTGTCCCCATGTTCACACATTACAAGAGTCCCATCACTACGTACCGTTACCTTGTCAAGCCTTGTTCAGATGACACAAACATCTGCAAGGTTGGCCTGTAGAGTACGTGATACCATCACACTCTTCTCAGAAAGCTGTTTGGTATGAAGTACCCAGACAGCTCTCAGACTGGGATCGTAGGTTGAGTTCTCCAGGGCAATATGCTAACCGCTAGGTTTGCCTTAAAATCCGCCTTTGGTTTAGAGAAGCATAATTTTTTTTTGCTGAGTGGCAGCACAGTTTCAACAAGAGGAGAAAGGGTGAAGACTACCCTTGTGGCTTTCCTAGAGATGGAAAGACGGGTGAGACTGTCCTTCTGCCAGCACTATAAACTTGTATTGGTTTTAGCTAATTATGAACTTGCACCTTGAGCCTCATGACTTGGATGAATTCCATATCCAACCTGTTGACTGGTCTGAGTTTCGCTCTGAGGTGAGGAACTCTTCCTCTGAGCTGAGTAAGAAACTACCATGCCATTGAAGAATTGAACACTGGTGCTATGTGCCTAAACATCAGCTGTTGAGGCACTTCGGACACTTACTGCAGCAAACCTAAGACAGTGTTAAACTCAAGAAAGGGTCCTGCAACCCTGCTACTGCACTGGTGCCTTCAGCAACTCCCACGAGCAGCACGTTAATCCCTGGCGCACACTGAGCTTGTGCAGCCGAACCAACTTAGGAAGCCAAGGATGTAATTCCCTTGTATTGACCCTACCTTTAAATAACCACAATAACTGGATGCAATTCCTCAGTCTCTTCACACGCCTAATTCCCAACGACTTCAATGAGCATTCCTGCCAGAGACAGAGCTGCAGAATTACTCCTAACAACTGGCATGACTTAACTTGTTCCTTCTTATAACTTTGTGGTTTACTTACATGTCAAATTGTATTTTCTGGGTAAGCAGAATGAATATAATAACCCTCTTTCCTCAAGTAGGTCAAGATTTTCTTCTTTTCTGCAGGGCAAATTATTGTAAAATGTGAACATTTCATGTCTTCTGTTTTTCATATTTTGGTTACTGTCATGTGGAGTCTTTTAGGTATCTACAGGTAACTAAATAGTACACATTAAGCTTCTGCTTTCCTTTTTTAAATCACAGGAAATGCTACATCTAGCTGAGAGCAGATGCTTCAGGATCCACGGTAATAGCTGCCACTGTGCACAATGTGAACCATTTAAAATTCCAACTTGATAGCATCTAAAGAAGTGGATATTTTCTGTGTCTTGATTTTAAGTGCCAAAAACAAAGGAGGAAAGAAAGTGAGCCACAACAGGACTACACTGATCCTATATAAAACTGATCAAGCTTACATTAAGTAGGGGGTTGAAGTCACTCATCTCTTGAGCGTTGACTAACTAGATTCCAGTTGAGAGTTATTTTATACTTGTAACTTTTAAATCTCAGAAACAGTCCATACCAGCTTTAAAAAAATACATTTACACATAGTATCTATACATTCCATATTATGTCTGTATTTGAGGCCATAAATCTTTTTCTTCTTCTTTCAGGCCTTGCAGAATCCAAAAGAAAGCAAGCCCTTTCCTGCTTGAGGGTTATTTGTGTGGTTGGTTTTGAAGCTCTGCATTTCAGATGTGAATCTGCAGTGTTTACTTGGGTACATGATTGCTGTTTTCTTGGGAGTGAGGCTGGATGCCTGGCTTCTGAAATCACCTCTCAGGGCAGTATGGCTCTTGCTCCTTGTGGCAGAGCCTGAACCCAAGATTCAGCACTTCAGCGACTGATCTTGGTTGCCTTTAGTCTGCATTCTTTAATTTTTCAGATTTGTATTTTCCTTATATGATATGTGCTATTTAATCCTTTGGACAAGTTCTGTCCTTTCTACATTTTTCTGCTTCCTCTGAAAAATGCATGGCTGGATGAATCTAAAACAATTGGAAGTGTCCTTGAGAAAACCAGCATTTAAAGGCAGGTAAAAGGCTGCTCTTGAGTTGTCTATGAAAGATGTAAAGAATGTAGCTCCCAGTATCTTATTTTTGTGACTAAATAGGTAGAAGGCATCATTAGCATGCCTTCAGCAAACTGATAAGCTATCATCTACCATCCTAATGAAATAACAAAGTAAAAAACCCCATAAACCAGGCAGCTTAAACCTGCATTTCTTACCCAGGAAAATCCCATCAATCTCACGGATTGCAAATCCTGGCCCATGTCCAATCAGGCTATTCAAGACATGTGGGTATACGACAGACAAAAGTATGCATTTTTTTCCTTATACCAGAGATGATCTGGGACCAAGTATAATACTCAAGACAGGCATGTCATTGCTTATTTTAAGCCTTAAAATTTTAGGCATTTCACAAAAAAAAAATCATACTTTTAACTAGAAAAAAAGGGGTTTCAATAGCTCCTAGATAATAACTGCTTCTGGACTTGAGAAACTTGGCACAGTACAACCATGTATTCATTTAACAGACACCACTGTGAAATGTGTTTTGCAATTTAGCACCTAAGGCAGAACCTTTTGGTGCTTCATGCATTCAACTTTGGCAGCAGATATAGGGCGCTATTCGTTGGCAGAATTAGGCTAGTAAGAGACATAAATATATTAGCAAATTAAGCCTAACTGTATCTGTATTTATAAAAAGCACAGTATCATCTGTTCTACTCCCAAACCTCGCTACATCAAGCTGACTGCACACTGGAAAAATTTTCTCCAAGGGCAATGTTCTCCAAACGCATAAGCAATGCTGCTCCCTGACATCCAAGGTTTGAGCAATTTGGTTAGAAGATATGACAAGATTCAGGAATATTTTCAAACGTAGGGTTGCTTTAGTGCACGGAAGATATGCAAATTCTCTGTACTGTCAACCTAGGATACCATGTTTTCTTTGTGGAAAAAATAAACTCTCTTCCAGCATTGATAGACTTGTCCAGACAATTTATGAACAAAAAGCAAGAGGCACCCAGAAGTCACCCAGTGAGATGGGTAAGAAAAAAAGTGAAATATTCTCACTGGTTTTCTTTTGGATTAAAACCAGCATGTATTTATCAAACACACCTCACCGTTCCTTGTAAAGGTCCACATTTTCTGGTTACAAAATGCTCTCCAAGTATAATTTAGCCTGGGGAAAGGTCAGGGTTGTGCTAGCTAGTTCCAGCCTGCCCCTGCTCACCTGCTGGCTCCCAGCTGAAAGCTCTGTGTAAGAGCATGCAGGGCCCTCCTGCAGTGGACCTCACTGCCTGCACATCTCTTTCCCTTCAAAGGCAGCAGGGTGTGAAGACCAGGACTGCATCAATGCCATGCTACCAGTGGAGACCAGCACCCTGTTCCTGGCACGGTACCACGCTGGAGGAGCTGTGGTGGAAGGTGATGCATTCTACACATAGGCAGAAAACAGTTTGCACAGGAGCTACATAAGGAATTCATTAGAAAACTTAGTGAATCTCTGACTTCTTAAAATTATTTTTGTAAGCCACAATTATCAAGTATAAAAAAAAAAATCACGAAGAAGTTGATGTACAGCTCTTGTGAAGATTGGCTTTTACTATCCTCACAGCAGCACTTCTCACAAAAATACCAGCGGAGTAAGGACCTGCAGACACCACTACCCATGCAGCCAGGCCACAGGACAGCGAGCAGCAGCCAGGAGTTACCACAGTCACCCTACAAACTTTGCATTTCCATGAATTTCCTCCCAGTCCCTATCAAAATTTTTCCGTGCTCACCCTTTTCTACAGCAACGTCCCAGACGGGGCCAAGGGCCGACTGGGCGCTACGGAGGAGCCTGCTGGGCGGTGACGCGCAGAGCCAACACGGCCGGGGACTTCAGCCCGCCGAGGCGGCGCGACGTGGGGGAATTTTTATGGCTGCAAAAATTGGCCCCGAGGCCCAATTGGGCCGAGGGGAGCGGAGCCCGTGAGGCGGCGGCTCTGAGGGAAGAGAGCCAACGGCCGCCTGGGCGGGACCTTGGCTCGCGGGGGTGTGCCCTCGCCCCACGCTGATTGGCTGAGCGCGGGGCGTAGCCGCCAATGGAGAGCGGCCCGACCAATGGGAGGCGGCCGCGGGCGGGAGGACCGCTGCCGCCGCTCGGGGAGCCGTGGGGGGGAGGGCGCTGGAGGTGGTGGAGGTGGTCAATCTTGCGGCGGTAGCCAATCGGCGCCGGCGGCGGTGGGACGTCAGGCGGGCAGGGGCGTGGCGTGCCGCGGAGCGAGGAGCGGTGACAGTTGCCGCCGGCCGCCTCCGCCTCTTCCCCGCGGGCTCCGGGACGAGAAGCAGCAGCGGCGGCGGCGGCGGCAGGTACAGCGCGGCGGGGGAGGCCGGGCCCGGCCGGGCGATTCCTGCCTCCCGCGGAAACCCCGGGATCGACCGTGCCCCCCCCCCCCCCCCCGGGTTCCGGCCCAGCGGCTGCGTGGGCGAGGCCGGCTGCTGCGCGGGCAAGGCCGCAGCAGGCCCCGTCGCCGAGGCAATGGGGGGTCGGGGGTGTCGGGCTGCCCCACGGCGGCTGGCTCCCGGGGAAGGGCCCCGCATGGCGGGGCCGGGAGCGCCTGGCCGCCCCCCTCAACCCCCCCCAGAGAGGGCCCGACCCGCCGCGGGACCGGGGCCGGGTGTCCCCCGTCCCCCCCAGGGCGGTCTTGCTGTGAGGGGAGCCGGGGATGTGACAGCCTGTCCCCGAGGGGTGGGCAGGCCAAGCCGGCAGAGAGTCACCTTCCTCCTCCGAGCCTGTTGTCAGCCCTCCTGCCGTCCGCGATACCCTCTTTGCCTTTGCAGTGGCCTCGGCCAGGGGGATGGCCAGGGGGGTTCTGGTATTTCGCCGCTGGGTTTCTTGCTCTTTCTTGTCTGCCGATTTAGGTCCTGAGCCGTTTCTGATGTGGGGCTAGTCTGAAAAGGTAGTTTGGCATGTCTGGACTGATAATCCTCCTGCTATAGCTTGTCCCCTTGAACGTTCACCCCCTTTGAATTCAGTTGGTAAAGGCTGCAGCGTGGCATGGAATCTTCTATGCTGTATCAACATGAGTCTGAGTGGGTTTTGTGTATTTGATGATACATGGCATTTACCTTGGGGTGTATTTCCAGGATTGGGTACATACAACCATTCAGTTTACCTGTGAGGTCTGCAGGCGCAGTGCTCTTGTCTGGATCAAGTCTGCTCAACAGTTGAGCAAAGTTGTTCAAGTATGTTTTACAGCTGTGCTTTGAGTAGCTTTTCTATTCTGATGCAAGACCTTTTCCGCTTGGTGAAATGCCCTGGCTTCTGATTCCAGTACTGTGTGCTGCAGGGCACGATCATATTTCTTACTTCCTCACAGCTGGTAATAAGTTTGGGATTTCCCCCCACTCCCCCTTATTGTGCCCCGCCTCTTTCCTGAAATTTCTGTTCATCTTGTCTTGCTGATCCTCAAACCCAAATTTTTCTTCACCTTTTAAATCCAGATGCGTCCATAATTCTCAGCTTCACTCAGCTCTGCTCTGTGTAATCTCCCACACCTCGGCTAAAATGATGTAGCCTCACTAGCATAGTTTAGCAGGGCATTCCTCCTCATGGAGGGGAAAGCCTTTTTAAAAATTTCCGATTAATATTTTCCAACCTGAAAGAACTGAAAGAAAAACTTCAGATTGGTGGTCTGTAATTCTTCATGCAGAAAGGTAGCTTTCTGATATAGGGCAGACAAGAGTTTAATTTCTTTACAGCTTTCATTTCAGGAATGTCTGGAAAATCTCCAAAAATATAGAAGCTTGTGATAGAATTAGCTGCTCTGGAGGTGTGCCAGGGGCCAGGATGTCACAGACCAATTAAATTGTAGGAGTTAAGCCAAGTTGCAATTTTGACTGCTGCAGCTGAGCTGAGTTTCTGTCAAAAATTTTTCTTGCACAGAGAGGTAGTTTTTACTTGCAATTCTTGTCTTTTTTATTTGCAACAATATTTTACAAATATTTTGCAACATTGTCATTTTTATTTGCAAAATCTGTGAATAATGGTCTTGAAAAGTATTAACACAAATGGCTAATATTTAGCGGCATTGATGATAGACAGTAAAATGCCCAGAGCTGTGAAGGTGCCATTCATCTCTTGCTGTAATGGAGACTACTGAGTCTTCCTAAAGGCTTGGATTTTGGTAGCCGGTTTTGGTAGATGCAGAATATAGTCTTCTCGCTTTGCTTAGAAGTGAGGAGTAGCAATGTAATATCTGAGGAGTCTGCTGAAAGAAATGTCTCTCTGTTTAAGGTGAGACATCCAGTGTGCAGACCTTTTCCAAAATAAATTTAGAATTAATTTGTGACTTAATATTTCTGTCTATGCAAGCAGCCTGAAATAACAACACCCTTGTGTAAAACATCCCTGGATTCTCCTGTTGATATTTAATAAGTATACTTTAGTTAAGTTTTACAGTATGCTTTTGTTGTTAGGTAGTGCAGCAGTGTCAAGGCTACTTAGCTCTTCAGTTTGCCATGGAGTACATTACAAAGGAGGCTGCATCTGATAATCAGAGTACTTGTCACTGTAATCTGCAATCTTCCTTTTGGTCTAATACCTTTTGCCAGTTTATGAGTGTGATGCTCTGCAAGACTGGAAACTTGAGCTTTGAGAACTCTTGGTCTTGCTAAAGTGATCATTGTTTCCTCAGTGGTTCTCTGCTCTTCCCAATACTTGGTGCTGTGAGGAGAGCTTGCTTGAACAGCTTTTAAAATGCCTACTCCGTTTCCCTTCTCCGGGACATATCTTTACATTGACTGAGGTGAAGGCACAGGAAGGAAATGCAAATGTGTTTGTCTCATGAAATTCTACTCTCAGATTATCCTTAGATGTTAACAGTACAAGGTTATGTATTCAAGGGAAATCGCTGAGTTTTACTAAGAAAATACAGGGTGCTATAATGATAGTTAATATCTGACATACTATTATTTTCCATCTATTTTTTGATGGTCTTAAAATGCTACAAACAGTGAGTACTCTATATGTAGCTGGCAACATTTTAAAATCAAGAATGCAATTTATATAAAAAGTCACAAATTTTGCTTCTTAAAGCTGACCTCAGTTAGAACTAATCAATCCTTTATCACATTTGATAATATTATCAGCCAAACATTATTTGGGTCAGGTGCTTCTTTCCAGTATTATTTACTTCCTGATTTTGTGACAAGATTTGTCTTATGGAAATCTTTGTTAGACGAAAGGCATTTCAATAGCACAAGAAGTTTGATAAACTTAACTTTCTTATTGTAATTTATATTAATAAATCCAGTCACAATTTAAGGCACAATGAAAAAGTAACACATAGGAAAATTATGTGACTAGTTGATAGTTTTGGTGAGTCACGCAGTTTTCTTTCTGTTACTGTGAGTGTATGTTAAAATAGAAAAAAATACTTAGTTGAAGTTAGTACTGCATTCATTTATACTTCATATAAGCTTTCTTGACTGAATTGCAAAAGAGTTGAGAAACCTGTAATCCTGGCAGTAAAACCACTTCAATCGCGTCATACATTTCTTCTGAAGTATTCTTAGTGCTAATTATTAACTTTCTTTTTTTTTTTTTCCCCCAGATCTATAACAACATACCTGAAGTCAATAATGTTTTCCAAGCTAACCCGCTCTCAGAGCATTGCTGTTCTCTGTCGAGGTGTTCATGCTTCACTGAGTTCTGCTACCTCAGTTGCCACGAAAAAAACCATTCAAGGACCTCCATCCTCTGATTTCATATTTGAACGTGAGGCTAAATATGGTGCCCACAATTATCACCCACTGCCTGTGGCTCTGGAGAGAGGAAAAGGTATTTTATTTAGGTTTCCCTGGGTGGTGTAGGTGGGATATGTGTGTGTGTAGATGGGATGGGATCATGGCGTAATGATTCTGACCTAATCAGTCTCTGAACCTTTGGAGGTTTTTTGTGGGGTGGGATGGATGGGATTGAGATAATCGATGAAATAAAGACAGCTAATTGCTGGTTAGAGAACTGGATTATTATGCATAAGCCACCTGATAAAGTTGTAGTCTCTCTAAAGTGACTTCTCTAAACAGAGGTCTAAGTTCTGATAATCTTCTGATAATCTTATTCTGATAATTCAGAATAACTCAGCAAGAAAGTTTCAAGAAATTTTGTTTCTTCTGTTACCTTGTGTGGAGAGTTTTAATGTTAATGTGAACATGAAAAGGTGCATTGGAACCCTATTTAAGTTCTTGTGTACTGTTCCTCTACTATTGCTTAATTTAAATTTATTCTGGTTTTTAATTATGTTTAAGGGGCTTTTGTGCTCTGCAGGTTAAATTCTATGAGTTTGTATTGAAATTCTATCAGCGTAGTGATCCAGTAGTTTTTCTTTATTGATACACGTTTGGACAACTCAAAGCTGCCGGTCTCTTAAGTTTTGAGACTATTTGGGTTCTGTTGGTTTTGTTCTTTCTTTTATGACCTCCAATTCTTATTAATTTTCTTACAAAAGTATTCTTCTCTGTCTACTTTTTAGGACCCAAAACAGGAACTTGGAGGGGAAGAAATATTCTGATATTACTTACTAACTTAGTGGAATAGCAGCTTTAAATGGGAAATGCTTCTTTTCTTGATTCCTCATTGGGCATTTATTTGTACTGTACTAGTTTGTTGCTCATGCTCTCCTTGTCAACTGATTATTTTCTAGTTAGAGGGCCTTTCAGGTATGCCCTAAGGAATAGCGAGAGTACCATTTCTATTTGACCAGGTTGTGTTGTAATTCTTAGCTTATACCATTTATTATTATCTCATGTCTTCTTCTATTTTGTGTATTGACCATACCTTTGTTTTCTTAGGTGTTTATGTGTGGGATGTTGAAGGTAGAAAGTATTTTGACTTTCTGAGTGCTTACAGTGCTGTTAATCAAGGCCACTGTCACCCAAAGATCGTGAATGCTCTGAAAGCTCAGTCTGAAAAACTGACCCTGACATCCAGAGCATTCTACAATGATGTACTTGGCGAATATGAGGAGTTTGTCACCAAAATGTTTAATTATAACAAAGTTCTTCCAATGAACACAGGTAAAAAAAAAAATTATTTCCGTTCTGTTTCTTGTCTGTGAGAGTCAGTGGTTTTGTAACATTTGATACTCCATCAATGGCCTGTCTTATGTACAAGTGTGATAATGGTACTGCTTTATGTTTTAGGAGTGGAAGCTGGAGAAAACTGCCTGTAAATTGGCTCGGAAGTGGGCATACACTGTGAAAGGAATTCCAAAATACAAAGCAAAAATTATTTTTGCGGGTATGTAAAGTGTGTGTTACGAGGTATTGAGGAGGAAGAGATCTCTAGACACTGCATGTAGCACACTCTTTTCTCCTGTAGCTGTAGTGGTTACTTTGCAGTATTCTTAATGCTTCAGTTTTTTCCCTGAAGCAAATCTGTTGAAGGTCTCTGTAACCTTTGATACTTTAATAATGTAAGCTCTCAACCTATTAATGGGTTATGTTATGCTCACATATCTGCAGTTGGTGATTCTAATAAAAAACTACTGTTGTGGCTACAACAGTCTTTGCAGGACCTTAAGGTAACTAGTGATAGAACAAGAGGAAATGGCCTCAAGTTGCGCCAGGGGAGGTTTAGACTGGATATTAGAAAAAATTTTTTTACTGAAAGGGTTGCCAGGCATTGGAACGGGCTGCCCAGGGAAGTGGCAGAGTCACCATCCCTGGAGGTGTTAAAAAACCGCGTAGACGTGGCACTTCAGGACATGGTTTAGTGGGCATGGTGGTGTTGGGTTGACGGTTGGACTTGATGATCTTAAAGGTCTTTTCCAACCTGAACGATTCTATGATTCTATGATATTCTGTTGACAAAATATTCTGTGTATGCTTCTGCTGTTTGATTTTAACCTTGAATAGTTATAATGAATTATAAACATTTTTTTAAATGTAATGTCCTTTAAGAAACGCATGTGATCTTAACAGAAGTGTTTGTAAAAGCAAGAGATATGAATATAATTCCTATGACAAATCAATTTCAGATCCTCTCCCTTGTGGAGGTGTATGCATCGAGAGGCAATGAGGATGGTTGTGCTTTGTCAGGAGCTGCTGGTAATGTCTGGTTTTGCAAGGGAAATGCAACAATGAGCTTAAATCCAGGAAGGAAACCATAGTTAATATGGTCGTTTATTAAGCTTTATAAACAGCAATTGAATATATAAAGTGGACCTCATTTGTACTACTTAACCTTTTTAGTTGTCAAAAATTGTTGAGTGGCTGCCTGAAGTCACATGGAAAGTGCATTCAGTCCTCCATGCTCTTTTAACTGCTGCTTGGGTGTTAAAGTGCAGTATCTTTTCATTCCTAATTGGTTGATTTTTATGTACCTTTCTCGTGAATTCATCCCTCAGATTGCTGCCACCCCTCTCATAGATTCCACATTTGGGTTAAGCCTGCTTCCCTCTTAGGCTTTCCGTACCACTGGTTTTCTTCTGCATTCTTAAGGTCTTCCAGAAGTTGGCATTAATCCAGTAAAGCCATACTGTAGTCTTGATCATATAATCAAGGTAAAAGCAATATTGCTAAAGTAAATATGGGGCCCTGGAAAGTCCTGATTATATACGTGGTATACTTCCTCTTTTCATCTGCCTGCTCCACTTGGCTCTGTAACAGGGAGAAGTTACCTGCCTCTGAAGAGGCTATCGTGCTTTGTTAAAAAAAAAAAAATTAAAAAAAATTATGTCTAATTGAATTAACTTACATTTGGTATTCTTTGGTTATAGGTGAAGTATTTTTCCCAATTCTAATGTTCTGTATTTTATAAAACCTTCCAGAATAGAGGCTACTACTTCAATATTGACTTTTTTTTTTAATTGCTACAGCTGCAAAATACTGGGTTTGACTTTTGTTACATATAGTAGCTGAACCATAAACTATCATTAGGAAGCATTTCTAAATTGAAATTCATAGTTCAATTATGCATTATGGATTCTAGGACCGATTAGATTAGATTTTTTTTTTTCTTCAGGGAATTCTTTGAACAAGTATATTTCTCCCTCCTTCTCTTCTGTATATATTTTATTTTGCACTTCAGTCAACTAACTTTTAGTAAGTGCTTTCTCATCTTGATAAACTGGATATGCTCTCCATTTTTATGATCCCATCCCCTGAACCACAATATATAATTATGTGCCAAGTAGCTGAAAAAAAAAAAAAAAAGTAATCCTTCTCTTCTCAGAAGCCAGCATTTTGGCAGGAAAAAAGCTCTCTTGGGTAGCTAGGGTCAGAATAAAAAATGACTTTAAACATCAGTCTAGAGAACTTGAGGTAGATGCTGTGCTTGATAGTGAGCCAGTAGGGAGACTGGACTGCTAAGGTGGAGACAGCCTGCCGTCAGCAGATAGACTGCTCTGCTTCATGTAATTTAGTCTTCAGGGCTTTGTTACAGGATACAGAGGATTGCGCTAACATAACCTTGAGGTGATAAGCACGTGACTCAGCAAAGCATGGCAGGGATTGTTCTGCTAGGAGGCATTGCTATGGTGAACTGTGTAATGCTATTTACATTGGTGATTAGAAAGAAGGGATGCCTAGAGGTGGCTACATCAGTAATAATTGACTTCAGGATTTCCTGCAGATTGGAAACATCCTCTGCCCTTAGGATCACAGTTACACAAAGAAATTGGTGGGGGAAAGAAAGGAAAAGGCTTGTAATGCTATGAAGGTGTTGAACCCTTAATCTTCCTTAGTCTTATTCAACATCTTAGTAGTGATTAGCTGAGAGTATGTTGATTTAACTAAAAAATTAAAATGAAGATATCATAGTCTTGGTGATAGTTGGTTCCTAGACTTTTTAACTGATGTTTCTATATGAAATAGTGCAATGTCACAATACTTTTACAAATATGAATGGCTTCTCCTGGAACTTTGAAATGCACAGAAGTGTATTTTTTGATTTAGGCTTACAGGCAGCTTTATTTTTAGGACCTAAATTCTGGGTGTTGTTTACTTTTTTCTGCATTTAATGAGTAATGTTTATGTAAAAGCTACACATCTTCCTTAAAAATATGTTATCTTTCTGGGTTATTTTCAATTTTTCAGGCTACTAACAAAGCTTATGGAAATTATTTTGTGTACTTGCCAGGTCTTACGGTATAATTTTCTTTTGGTTTTGATATGTGTTTTTGATACAGCAACATCATGTATTTATGGCATCAATGTAAAATGCTAGCAATTAGGAGAAGGATGCTAATGTGCTAATGTTAGACAACTCTTAAAATACATTACCAAATGGAAAGTGGGATGTCCTATAAACTGTTCTGGCTCTTACTTAGTTTTGTAACAATCTCCCTCTTTATTTATTTTTTTTTTTTTTTTTTTTAGCTGGCAACTTCTGGGGCAGAACCATGTCTGCTATCTCTAGTTCTACTGACCCATCCAGCTATGATGGATTTGGACCCTTTATGCCAGGTTTCGAAGTGATCCCATACAATGACCTACCAGCTCTTGAGGTATTTGACAATTTTTGTTTTCTTGTAAGAAATCACTTTACAGTGACTCATTGGTAAATAGCAAGGCAGGAAAATCAGCAGTTTATCCTTTGAAACATGTGCTTTGACATAAAGATATATGTATCTAGACATATATAAGAAATATATATGTTATAATTACATATAGGAAGTGTGTGTAAATTCTGCTTTGGTTTTGATTTTCAGCTTTGCTTTAGGATGTAAAAGGAAAACAACACGATCTGTTTCATTTCCCATGTCACTAAGATGTTGAAGGTACCAATGAAGAACAGCAGATAAGGCGTAAGGGTATTCAGATCAGTAGCATGCATTCCAAAGTCAGGATTTGGATTCTGAAACTAGTATCTTTACCTACTTTTCTTAGAAATGCTGTGCATTCTTCAATGACCAGATGACTAGAATTCACTGCAGTTGCAAACAAGTCTTTCCAGTTTCACAGCATCCTTAAAACCATGCTAGGCTGGTGTTTCACTGGAACACTAGTGATTCTACATTTCCCTGGGTTTTCTGAGATGTGTCCTGTCAAGCTGTTGGGGAG
Organism: Aquila chrysaetos chrysaetos; assembly: GCF_900496995.4. Taxonomy (NCBI): domain Eukaryota; kingdom Metazoa; phylum Chordata; class Aves; order Accipitriformes; family Accipitridae; genus Aquila; species Aquila chrysaetos. Next base: position 4,548,111 of record NC_044014.1, read on the forward strand.
GGTTGACCTTGATTAGTCTAAAACTTCCCACCCTCTTAATGTGGGCTTGGGTATTAAAGGGTAGATGGTGCTTGATGGCAGCCATAGGGTGCTGGACTTGGGACCTGGGAGGCAAGAGGGTTCCAGCCAAACACAGATAGTCCTGAAGCGCTAGGAACGTTGGCATTGCCACTTTTCCATCATCTGGGTACATCACCTCCATGAGTGACAGGTTGGTTAGTCCTCTGTGCCTGTTGGGTCTGCTTAGTACAAGTGAGTCGGCTCTGGAGATTGGAGGGTTTATAGGATCGAGATTCTTGCCTCCTAGGAGTTTGGTTAGGGGAAACAAGGGTCTCAGTGTATTATAGTTGCAGTGTGGAAAAGCTTACTCAGATTTGAACCTGCATAAGGCTGCCCATTGTGAAAGCCCTGTAAGTATTTAGTGGCTTTCAGCCAACTTTACTGAGGCTTTGAACGCGCTCGGGAGACCTGAAACTTAGTTCCACGTTCATCAGACTGATAACTGAATTTGTTCTGTCTATGGGGCAATACTTAGTAAATTCATGCTGGGAATCATTACATCTCTTGAGTCTCATGGACTTCTAAACCTTTTAGAACTTGATGGTGCAAGAATGTAGCTGTGGACTTTGCTTTAAGGTGACAGAATTGTTCTGGAGAAGCTCCATTCTTTTTTGTTGGAGGTGTACTGGGGAAGCATTGAGCAATTGTTTGTCTTGTGTGGAGTAATGCAAAACTGAGTGTATTTCTGAGGTAATTTATGAACTGATCTGATAACCTGTTTGTCTGGGTTTGCAATTTTTAAGGTTTGTAATTTCCCAAGCAAGCACACCAGCTGATTTTTCTAGGCAAATAGTGACATAGGCTTCTGTGTTGGAACTGAAATGGCACTCAGGGATAACCGCCTGACATCAATACTATTATTGTCATTTGAAGTAGAACACTAGGGTTAGAGCTAGGTTCTGCTACATGTGTTCATCTGTATATTTGCTAAATTTGACACCAGTAAAAGTTTTTTCTTTTTGTCTTTCCTATCCATATGTCCATTTTTACAGCGGGCCCTTCAAGATCCCAACGTAGCAGCTTTCATGGTGGAACCAATTCAAGGTGAAGCAGGTGTAGTTGTTCCTGACAAAGGTTACCTCACAGGAGTGCGGGACCTCTGCACAAAACACAATGTAAGGAATTCGCTATAACAAGGTGGATTTAACATTACACACTGTGTTTATTGGCATATCTTGTAAGCTCATCCTCATATGCAAGGTATAGGATTTCATAAACTATTTAATCATTTCCTTTTCTTTCAGTCAAATAAGGTAGGGATACTTCTTGTATTTCCTGGCAATACCTTACCGGGAAGTACTTCTCAGCAGCATGTATTTTTCACTGTTTCTTACTACTGTCACCAATTTAAGTTTCTAATGAATGTTCTTGAAACTGCATTTATTTTAAATTAATTTAACTTCTGATTTATTTTTCACATTATAAGTTTCTTGGGCCAGAAGCCAATTTCTGCAGTGGTTCTACCATGGCTATCGAGGGACCTTGTTACTGGAGTGCATAAGTGCTATCAAGAGTTAGTAACAGTAGTGAGTCACAGAATGAAACACTAAAGGAAATGATCATATACTTATGAATGTTCTTTTAAGATCTCTGAGGAGCAGAAGTCTTACAGTTTTGTTCTTTTGTTTCGAATTTTCTCAGATTCTGTTTCATATCATGTTCCTGACTCCTATTCTGAGTATTATGTCCTGCCTGAATTCTACTAAGAAATGTTTAGTTTTGAAAATGGAGCATTAGATCCATAATTTCTATTCTGTGCTAGTGAATTAGATTTGCATTCAGTGTCTGCGGAAGGGTGGGAAGATGTGGTTATGTATATTCTCATGTTCTACTAAGAAATGTTTAGTTTTGAAAATGGAGCATTAGATCCATAATTTCTATTCTGTGCTAGTGAATTAGATTTGCATTCAGTGTCTGCGGAAGGGTGGGAAGATGTGGTTATGTATATTCTCATGTCCTTCAGTTGTCTTTGGGTACTGCTAATTCTCACAAGCAGGCTGCTGTGCCTTCTTATTCCAGGACCAATTTGGTCAGCCTCTCCCACAGGCCTAGGCCACGTCCTTTGTAAGTGTAAGGAAAACAACTAAAAAAGGTCTGCTGATTTAGAGCTTTTTTTCTCTTAGTGTTGCCTGTCTGATTTAAAAATCAGTAGTCTCCGTTCCAATAGAATTCTGATTCTTAATTTGGAAGTGCTACCCATAAATCCTTCTATACCTTCAGAGGAAGGTATTGACACATAATTAATAAAATTGTCTTCATTATTGCTGTGATACTTACCTCTCAGAAAAAATAAGGGTACTTTACAAATAGTAGTATGTGACAACAGTGCAGTTTAGGAGAACAAGATCAAAAACTTGGAGTTAGGTTCTCAGAGTTATTTAGGCACTTAGACATCAGACTACAAAACCTACAGAGTTGCTAAAATGGCGTTTTTCAGAAGCTTCCAAAGGTCAGTGTACGAATGATGCGCTGGGAGTAAAGACAGACGTATCCTAACTTTTTGGAAATCACACTCATTGTAATAATGCAAATAGATTTTGGTTGGACAACCCTGTGTGCAGTATGCCTTACATAGAAAAGAATACACTAAAGAAGTGGGAGAGAGAGGACAGTATGTTCACTTGTAAGTATTTTGACATTTCATAGAATATGTAAGTCTCCAGGAGGTTTAGAGGAGGTAAAAGAAGTACCTTCGTGTAGTTAGTGTGATGCAGCTGGAAGGTCTTTCATTTACTGTGTGCAATTATGCTATATTGTTTGAATTGAGTTAGGAGTGGGAGCAAAAGTCATTCTCTGTTATGTGTGGATTTTTCTTCTTTTTGTCTCTATAAAGGTTCTGTTTATTGCTGATGAAGTGCAGACTGGTTTAGCCAGAACAGGGAAAATGCTAGCTGTTGACCATGAAAATGTGAGACCTGATATAATTCTTCTTGGAAAGGCCCTTTCTGGTGGCTTATATCCTGTGAGTAACAAACAAATATCCATTTGTTGAATAACGATTTTTAAGTAATTAACCTTGAAAGTCTACTAGTTGGAAGGCAAACAGATCTGATGTTTGCTGTGCTTGGAAATTGGTGCTTACAAGATTAACTGTGATTTGTGACGCAGATAGTCCAACCTGTGAGAGACAGGTAAGAAAATAATAGAATACATAATGTTACATTTATAGCTGAAATGGCTATATAGTATCCTGAACTTTCTGTGTTGATACTTGACTTCTTAGGGTGGCAAGTTGTTAGATACCATCTTCTTAGGCTGGTGATTTTTAGGTGTTTTGGCCTTTGTCAGTTAATTGAATAGATTTGGTATATCTGTTTTCTTCAGTTTGATATTACCCTATCAGGAAAATAAGTGTCCAGCGGTCAGCCTTTCATTCTGGAATTACTAGTTAGTCTTTTTTACTCTCTCTGGAGAGTAGTTTATTACAGTCTCGCTGTGATTAATTTCTAGATGAATTCTGTAAAGGAAAAAAAATACTAATGTGTGTTAAAACATATATTATAAAGCTATTTCTGGACAACTTGTTTGGCATGCCCGCATGATTGATTTTATCCTCTTTGGAGTGACTTAAATTCCTACTGATTAGGCTGGAAATTACAACATGCCTTGAACTGTTTTGGCCAATTGAAAGTATTTCTGACTTGTTAAACAGAGTATTAAAGCTTAAACTCTTGAAATAATATTCAGTTTGGAGAAATGCTCCTCAGCTGTAGTTAGATGTTATGTGTTACCACTATAGCTAAGTGTATTTAAGGGATTAAGCTGTTATGTGATTGTCAGATATGCTCTCCTCTGTACAGAGCTGGGAATCTAAATGTAATTTATCACCACAGGCTGAAAATGATCCTTTCCTGAGCCCTGAGGAAAAGTTTGCTTCAGAGATATTTAAGTTTACTGTTCTAAATATGTGTAAATGAATTGGCTGACCTTTCCATTTTAGGTCTCAGCAGTACTGTGTGATGATGAAGTTATGCTGACCATTAAGCCTGGTGAACATGGATCTACATATGGAGGAAATCCATTAGCTTGCCGTGTTGCAATGGCAGCACTGGAGGTTTGTGTGTTGTAATAGAGATTTGGATTCCATAGAAAAAAGGGTGTCACAGTGGCATGATCTTTGCTTAAATAAATGATATTATTTGTTATGCTACAACTAGAAATCTAGCTTTAAGTAAGACTGGAAAATTGGTAGTGGGTAATTGTTTGCATAGATCACAAAACAAATTCTAAAGTCTTTACGGGAAATGTGTCCTAATTTCTCTGTTCTTATGGTCTTAATGTCTAAAATGACAAAATATAATTTATCTGGGGGAAGTTTCAAGGCACTTATGTAAATGGGGTAAAATAGTTTCACTGATTTCACAAAGGCATTTTTAAATTGGCTTATTTTACTATACCATACTGCAGAGGCTGCTGCTCTGTGAGCTTGATAACACATATATGCAACTGGAGCTCAAACAGAAGCTAGTAAAATGTCTTGTCCAGAGTCTGTATTTTAGTTATTCTGTGACTGCCTAATTGACTACGTGTAATGCAAGTCACTCAGAAAGCCTCATCATTACCCAATATGTGGACCTGGACAGATTAAGAGTCTTTAGAGGTTTACCATTTGCTTGTAAATAACGGCAAATGAAAAGTTGTTAATTTAGAATAAAATTTCAAAGAGATTATTGTTTCTTGTAAGCATGAATGAGTACAGGCTTAATACTAACCTGCTTGGATGTGCAGCCTTTGCAGTGACACTTTGGATGCAACAGCTTTTGTATCTCAGCAATGTCATTAGTCATCCATTCCGGCATGGTACAAAAAACAAATGCAATACCCTTCAGTTGACTGCAGATCTGACTTCCCTTTAGGTAATTGAAGAGGAGGACTTGGCTAAAAATGCAGAAATAATGGGTAACATACTAAGAAATGAGCTCATGAAGACACCATCTGATATTGTAACTTCTGTAAGAGGAAAAGGACTATTAAATGCAATTGTAATTCGGGAAACCAAAGGTAAGGAAATATAATCAACTGCACAATCATAGCACGAAAAAATATTTTTCAACTTAAATAGAAAGTATCTTAATGGAGTAGGGGGATGGCTTATAGGCATCATGTTTGGGTTCAGGTCTCGCCTATAGTACTGTAGTACCTACTGGAAATTTATTCAAGCGACTGTGTGCTATTAAAAATAGAGGGTTTTTAACTAAGTAAATCTGAACAATGTTTTTTTTAAATTATTTCAGTTCTTTTACGATTTGATGTTCGAATGTTCAAACCTGATGGTGAATCTAGCTCCCAGCAAATATCCTTTTGTCTCCTCGTTGGAAGATTTCTTAATCTGTAATTTCTTAGGACATGCACGTGATGCACTGAAATTGAGGCATAAATATAACCTTGTCTGAAGTCCTATCCAGGTGTTCTCTTACCTCCACTTTGCATGGTTCACTTTTTTAAATTTATTGCTACATCTAGACAAGCACTCAGCTGTGAAGGAGCAAAACTTGGTGTGCTGGAGGCAAACTTGTGAGCCCCTTCAGACAAATTGCAGTTTTGCAGCAGTCTTGCATGTTCACTGCAAATCCCGGGGAGTTGCTCAGGCGCTCGGAAGTGACCGCTTCATTTGTGAGAAGGAACGCGCTTCATCTTTTCACTGCCAGATGGCAAACAGTTTCCAGTCTGGCCCCACATACCATGTGCTGTAATTGTGCCACTTTTTCTGCTGTAGTGTAAGTGTCTTTTTTTCTCTTTCCTTTAATTGTAGACTATGATGCCTGGAAGGTGTGTTTGCGGCTTCGTGATAACGGACTTCTTGCCAAACCTACGCATGGTGATATCATTCGGCTGGCACCACCACTTGTGATTAAGGAGGATGAAATCAGAGAGTGCATCGAAATAATTCATAAGACCATTCTGTCTTTCTGAACACATGGCTTTTAAAGTATATCTGCTGACTGACCCAAAGTGGTGTGTTGAAATATGTGTGATGAAGGCCTGCTCTTGAAGCAAGCATCTCTCATTCCTTTATCTAAGAGGACTTGACTCTTAAAATGTAGCTATGTCTTTAAATTATAATGGCTTTGAAGAAAATAAAGAATGATTTTAAAGAGTTCCCAATCTTGGAATACTTGGAAATAAAGTGGTGAGGTTCTGTTCATCTAGTTGTGTACCTACTGAACAGTTAAGTCAGAATGTTTGAGGGGAGATATCTGTAGAAATCTGTTTAATTGTTGAAAGTCTTGGCCAAAGTTTAAGCTGTAATTAATATATATTTTAGTAAGGGTGGTCTTGCACTCTCATATCGCTCTCCAAAACATCACATTTGGCATTTTTGCCCCTTGGTGAGATGTCAGTCGGGTGGAAGCACTTGTCATTATGGATGAATATCTGTTTCTCATCTGTAGCTAGAAAAAGCTTCTAACACTGAAGGTTTGACAAACTGGGTGTTATGCTGGTGAACTTGAGAAGAATCGAGCTGTGTTCTGTATGTACAATATTTTGATTGTATGACGAGATGCTGTTTTCAAGCCTGGTCTCAGTGTTTGGCTTTGCAATCTTGTAAAATAGATCTGACCATATAGATCTGTTTTCACTGTTATAAAACTTCCTATAATCTGGATGTTTGTATTAAAACATGCCTTGCATTAAAAAAAAATATGTTAATGTGCAACTAAAACACACAGTGTATTCAAAAAGAGCAAGCCCCACAGAAACTTGCAGTCACCTCTATCCAGAGCCCCAGCAAGTGCTGCCTTTATAGTCTATGTATTTCTATCAATCTCTATGTGGAAGCTTCTGCTGTGCTTTTTTGCAGGGTGAGTGCATCTGCACTTTTGTGCCTTAGGATGCTGCCAACCTAGTATTCTGTATGCAGTTGTGGAGTTGGCTGCTATTCTTGCACTAGGTTGTTTTTTCATATTTCTTAACTGACCTGCATTTAGCTGAGACTAAACCCTGATTAATCACTGTTAGTGCAGAATGTTCCATTTGCCAAGCATAGGGGTTAAATGCAGTCACATGTTCGTAATTGGAAACGGTAAATGATCCCTTGGTATTTTAAAGACAACTTAGTTTATGGAAATGAACCAATCTGCTGGAATTAGGGTCAGAGACGCATTTACCCTACCTTGTTTTGGGTGAGACAAAATGAGTAGTCTGCTGTGGATGAAGTAAGACTGATTCCAATTTGGAAAGGCCTCATTGTTGCAAGGGGTAATGTGTCACTGTGGCTGTTAGCCTTAGGAATAAGAAAAAAAATGCATAAAGGTGTTGCCTAGGAAGTTTGGCATTTCTGAAAGCTGTACTTCAGTAATCTGATTGGAAAGGAGTGAAATTACTGCAAGAAACAGTAATGTAAACAGCATTTGCTGGCGTCCTTTCAGAGACCAAAAGGTAAACCCCAAAAAATCCTTAGCCACCAAAAAGTTTACTTTTGTAGAGAAATAGGGCTGGCAAGGATGAAGGACATGATCCGGTCTGTTCCTATCCCCCAGTTACAGCTATGTCATTGTTTGCCTAATTGCCTGAAAGGGCCGTAGGGCAGAAGACTCCAGTCTTTGTTTTAATGTTTCCCTGTCCTTACTGTTAGCAAGTCTCCTACCATATTCTCCATCTTTCTTCTTGCTGCCCATTTATAGTGTCCGTTAGGCCACAGAGAACAGGTTATTTTCCTTCTATGCAATGGTCTTTTACATACCTAAGGTTTGTTATCGCCCCTGTTTCAGTCATTGCTCCTTCTCTAGTTAAAATTCTAATTCTTTCCTGAGAGGTAATGTTTTCTAGAGCCCTTGCTGTTCTCCTTCTGTGATTCACTGCTATGTCTGTGCCCTCACTAATGCCAATTGGGGCTAGACTAGTTCATGTGGCTTGTATGCTGTACTGTAGTTTATGCCCGGGTATTGTGGTTTGGGTTTTCCTGCAGTAGCATATTTTTATCTCTCAGCCTGTGCTCCAGACTCCCTTTTGTGCAAACTGTTTTGAAGAACAGCTTTGAAGCTGTTTCCCCCCATTTTTTATTTGTGTAATAAGCAAGAATTACACGCATGTAAAAGTCTGTGGTCTGGTCTGCTGACTTTCATCCTCTGTTACTGACACTATTTCTCTGGCTTCTGGTGATCAATTTGAGCTCTGATCTTGTCCAACCCAATTTCTGGTTGCAGATTTACTAGGCCAAGACTGCTCAGAACTTGAGAAATTTTTCTCTTTCTACAGCAGACCATTGCTGACTGATCTCTGGGCTTTTTATTCATCTTACGGTTGCTTCGTGAATCCAATTTCTTTGCAAGCTTATGAAAATCAAGGTATGTGTAACCTTTCTGAAGACAAGTCAAAAACTGCCATCCTAAATTGCCCTTATTTAATGACGGGGTAATTGAGGAGTTTTCTGTTTTAACCTGAAAGTTCTCTGACTTGCTCTCAACCCTGCATTATTCCCACAGCCACAGCTACCCACGTGAGGAACGTAGGTGCATAATACCGGCTCAGAAATTCAGGAACAGGACTGAGGATGACAAAGTCCCCAGAGCTCGTAGGCATGTTCAGAGCCTAAATAGACGTTTCGGGTGGCCAGGGCCCTTGCAAGGTACAGTGGCAGGTGGTTCTCAGCTTTTGCGTTAATAGGTGGTGGGTAGGATGTGTGTCCAGGAGGTGGCTCTGAATGAGTGAGTCCCGTGTCCTACACGAGTGTGTTTGTCACTGTCCGCCCTTCTCGGGGTGGGATAAACTCCGCTCGTGCTTGTAAAGCAACACTGCTGTGTGCAAAACAGTGAAAAACTAACGGGGCGGGAAGAAGAGTAAGGACAAGGGTGGATGGCTGCAGCCTGGGAGCTAAAGCAGACAAGGGTTTTTTTGAATGTTTGGTTTAATTGCAGTTCAATGCCAGAACAAGTACAGAATTACATATATTATTGTGGGAGTGAAGACAGGAACCCAGGACTTTTCTTCCCAGACACTGAGCCTGTCAGAAGTTAACCTCTGCTTCAACAACAAAAAACCCATTTGGCAGTTATCAGTGAGATAGCAGGAAGAGCTGAAGTGGCCAAAGGAAACGTCAAAGCTCCTTCTCTTCTAGCATGCAAAGTGGCAAAATTATAAGCTATCAGCAAAATCAACTGCCTTCGGTATGTTGTGTCTGTTTTGAGAAAGAGGGGGCAAAAGAAGGGTTTGCTTTATCATGGAAAGTATTTTTTGTCTGTCTTCTAGCAAGCATAAACTGGGATTTGGCCAGTTTTCAGTGACACTGCTTAAACCTCTCAAACTCAAATATAGCTGCTTGTATAACTAATGTGCTTGTAAATCAGTCTCTGGTTTTGTTGTCTGGGATCTTAATTAGCCTTAGAAATTTTCTTCAGGGCTTTTATTACCAAAAAAATGTAGACAACTAAAGTGCCCTCACCCTCTTAGTGCCAGAAATACAGGGCTTTCGGGTTTGTACTTGTTCCACGTATTGCTCAAGTGTATATAGCTCAGCCAAATGCTGGTTCTGAGCAAAGTTCAATTTGAAGGAGGCCAAACTGAAAATAATTTACAAATTAGTGTAATATATACAGTGAAATGTGCAAAGAAAATATATAAGACATTTCATAATATACTATGAGTTTGTTTTTTGCATCCTAACTTCATAGGAGGTGAAGAAGTGAGAAAAGCAAGCTCAGAGAATGCCCTTTCTGTACCTTCCCAGTATTTTACGAGTACGTTTCTTACTTTGTATTAGTTAGAGATGAGCTTGTGGAAATAGCATTTCTTTGGTGATGCTTTTTGCTGGTGTAATTGAAATTTATTTTCAAAATGGTACTCAAAAGAGATCTGTATTGCCTATCCAGGGAGTTTAGTTTTCTTTAATAAGAGCTATACAGCAATAAAATTTTATAAAGGTATATGTGTGTATCTACAAAATGTTGCTTTAAGCATTTGGCTGTAAAGACTTAATCTGTTTCCATTATATTGCCTGCCCGTATTTTTGTGAAGTAGCTTCTGATGTGTTTTTTGCATCAGGTATACGAAATACTTTTCTAAATGAATAGTGACTCTGCGTTCGGTGCTGTGCAAACACAGGGAGGTAATCTAAGCACCCAAGAGGCAAACCAGCATTCCTCGGGCACCCAGGGCAGCCCTTGGCTTCACTGGAAGCTTTGTTTGCAGAAATAATGCCCAATTGTGCTGGGCACCCGTGCACTTTGGCAAGAGAAGTGTGCGTGTTTTTTGGCCTGAAATCATGCAATATATATACTGGCATAGAAAAAAATATTATTCTGCTTATGGATAAACGTAAACCAAGATTTAAAGGCACCTTGTGAAATGCTGAAAGGCAAGAGCAATGTAGTGAACAGTGGGGAGATAGGAAAACATATAATGCAGGTTTTCTTGTTTTTTTTCCCTTTCCTGCTGGCAATCTTGGGAACCGTGCTTATGACATTGTCCTTTTTCTGCACTTCTTTTCAGCTGCAAAAACATGAATTTATGTAATCAAACAATATTTTCTAACGTTAAAAATTACCAAAATAGATTACTTAATAGGACTCAAATGCCTATCGGTCATGACCTGGTAAAGAGCTGCACATCTTGAACCTGTTAGAAGTTTCCATGATGAAGCAATCTCTGTTTTGTTTGTCTTTCAACAGCAATGTTAATGGATTAGTTAAGTAGAAAAACAGGCCTTAGTTGTGTCTGTCTTTTTTTTTTAATTATTTTTTTAGCTGTATCTGCTTCTTGTTCCCTTCTCATCTTTTCCATCTTTCTGGCAGCAGATGGAGCCAGAAGCTCAGCTTTAAGCTGGGTGTAGAGTTTTTTGGAGTTTGTGACTCCTGGGGGCTCGCTTTTGGTCTTTACTAATACAAAAATGTGACACAAACTTCAGTCTCATCTCTGGGTGCTATCTCAACACATAACTTGCGCTGTGCACTCCTGTGGCTAATCCTGTGTGAAGGGGATTGTAAAAAGAATTCCTACATCTCTCGCGTGGCAAACGCCCAGTAATTCCTAGCTGTCAGCGTATGACTGCTAGGGATGTAAGGACAGCTGAGGAGAGGAAAAAAAAAGAGGCTTTCCTTCTCACAGCACTGAAGTAGAGCACATCGGAAGAGATTTTTTTGAGACAAAATTTTAAATATTTCTTTAAAGTGGGGAACTGCTTTCCCTGGGCCTCCCTGTGGTGCTTCAATCCAGAGTGAGAGGCTTAAGCAGTTGGAGTTGCTGTATTTGTGCAGTAAAAAGAGGTGTTTTGCTGAACGTCCACTCAGCCCTCAGCAGGAAAAGCAGACAAGAAAAAAATGGTACCGGCACTATTAAGCAATTAAAAATCCCTAGTGCTACCCTGGTAGAAAGCTCACAAAACTACTGCGTTGGCCATCGCTTGGAAGGGGTCTTGGCATCTCCACCAAATGCTTGAGAGTGGTAACTTCTTGTACTGCTTCGTCTGTAAGACCTGGGGGAGCTGGGGGCAGCTACGGGGGCCCCAGGCAGTCCCATTGCTCAGGGGGTCAAGGAAGAGCTGCTGACTTGGGCCACCGGTTAAAATGCTCCTTTGTTTTTTCTTCCCAGTGCAAGTTATTGTGCTTTTATTTTCATCCTTTTGAGGCAGCCTGTTTTCACCCTGCAGCCCAGCATGCTGAATGCTAATGTGGCGCAGATAAGAGGTGACCATAGCGAATCCTCTTCAGTTGTTGTTTCCCTCGACGCTCTCGGTCCGTCTGCTCGGGCTTGTTTGGAGAAATCTGAGCAGAGACTGTTCTGTCTGGAAAATCCCCGGGCTGTTATCGGCACTAGTCCAAATAAATAAGGGTAGAAAGCAACTCCTACTCATTCCTGTATAAAATCCTATTAATCTGCTATGATTTAGGCTGCGTAGAAAGCCCCTCAGGAGCGTTGACCCTTTGCACAACGCGTAAACCAAACAAAGGCCTGGACCGTGGATGAACTCGCAGCCCTTCCCCGGGGTCTGACACATGGGACACCTAATTCCCAAGCTAATACAGTCATTTGGAATAGCTGCGAAATGAGAAAGGGGAAAAGCTGGCCCAATTATACACCTCAACTTGAAATAACAGAAGGAACCGTACATAAGATGGGGTAACTTACCCTCAAAACACTTAGTTCCCCGTCTGCTGTAGTTATTTCCAGCAGGCAGTGAGGCTGCCCTGCCTTAGATGTGTTGTGCCAGATCCTAGTTTTATGTAAGAAATAAAACCGTGGCTCAAATGAACGGTCCAGGTAGGACTGGCAGCGGCGTATCATTCCCTCCAGCTCTCCTCGTTTGCTGGCAATATAGCCAACGCCTGGTCAATATGTATTAAGGTATTTGGGAATTAGGGCTGTGCTGAGGGAGCGATCAGCCTCACAAGGATGCTGTGGGAGTTTCCTCGACATTCAGAAATCGTCTTGAGACCGTTGAGTGAGAAGATGCACGGGAGTGCTTTTCTTACCGCTGCTACTGACTGCACCTATGGGTCTCCGTGTTGTGACAAAAGCATCTATTTTCCAGCATTTCTCTATAGTTTTTCATCTTTTACCCTTAGCAACAATCAGACATCATTAAATATGAATTACTTGGTATTTCGAAAGCATTTTTGAATAATGTGTGAATAGCACAGCTTCTCCAAAAAGGACCTTCATTCATTTCCACCCCGATGGAGGCAGGACAGCTGAGGAGATCACAAAGCATATGAAAGCTTCGGCTGTTATCCTGCGCTCCAGCAAACCACATCTTCTGCCACCAGTTACGCGGCAGGTCTTCCCTACTCTGATGCTAAATGCTCATCTTTTTGAATAACAAGGATGGGGTGAGTCCCACAGGGACGGGCCAGCTCTGTCATCACAGGTGAGAGCAGGAGCAACTGTACAGATGCAGAAAAAAAATCCGCTTTTACATATCGTATTTCAGTAGTTTGACATGCAAACCTTGGTCAGGACTAAAATTACTAGTGGTATTGCATTACAGATGCATAACTGCATACAGACTGTCCTCGTGGTGGGTGGGTGAAGCCTCGTTGGAGTGGATGGTTGTGAGAAGCATCCTTTATTTGAGGTGAGGTTTTTCACATGGACGGGAAGCCACTGGAGGGGTACCCAGCTCTGTTCCCATTTTCTCTTCAGAAAAACCCTAAAGACTAAATTTTGGACTAAATTATCACTCTGGCCTAAGGAGTGGGACAGTGTTAACCCTCTGGGACTCTAACAGTTAATACTTCATTAGCTACTCTGGTGAGGAAGGGGGTGATGGACAGTCCCAGGTCCCTGCTGGGGACCTGGTGCCCGAGGAACGGCAGTAACCTGCGGACGGTCACCCAGCTCCGTGCAGGATAGGTCCCACAGCCCTGCTGCTGAGCACAGGACCTTCCCCTTCTACAGGACAAGGATAATGTACGTGCTTTCCTTCTGCCACCACGTTTGGCTGACTACAGGCTCTTGAGACATCAGTGAGCATCTCTGAAGGTGGCATGACAGGGTGGTGATTTCTCCCCTGGCATCTAAGCAATACCATCACGTGAGTAATCCCCGTGTAAATGACGCCGATACACATGCAGGGCTGCGAACTTGCATTGTACAAAGCGGAACAGTATAAAGGGAAAAGAAAAAAGGACGGGGAATACGATGCTGTTGTATGAAAAGCATTACAGCGCTTTGTGGCCCTGCACCAGGCTGACTGTCCCCGGGGGAGGCTGTGCGTGCGCATGGACCGGAGCCACGTAATCAGGACATTTTGTATTGTCTAGACTGCAATAAATGTCAGGCAGCTGGAGTACAAACGCAGAGCTACGGCCTTGCTGATATACTCCTTGATCTCTCCCTCTCTCATCTGCAGGAACAGTTCCTTCGCGTCAAGGTTAAAGGCAGTGTGAGAAAGGGACCAGTATTTGCATGCGGTACGGGCTCTGAGCAGAAGAGCTCGGGTTTGAGCTCCCAGCTCTGAAGTTAACCTTCAAGAGCACAACAACGAAAACAAGATTAAAGCCAAATCGGGCAGGCGTTCCTGTGCAGCCACTGCATTTGTAGCAGACGATACCTGCATCGTTAAAGACATTAGGTGAGTGCAGAGCGGACTTCCCAAGCAGAGCTGCTTCTCGCTAGCGAAGGAGCTAATGAAAGAACAACATTTTGAAAGGCCCTGCTCTTTGTGGCACTGTGGAGGTGAACTGGGACCACGTAACGGGGTTTTCTAAGCTCTGATATCACTACTTATGTCCACAGGCGTGAGCCACAGGGACACACAGCTTGTCGTTAGGCAACCTGGATGAACTTCATCCCTTGGTTGCACCCATGGGTGCTTTCAGCTTTGTGGGTGTTTTTATTTTGTGGGCAAGGAATCCATCATTAGATTTTTCTGGGAGAGTCTGAAGGTGTTCCTGACGGTCCTCCAAACGGATGCTCGATGCAGCCCGGACCGCTGACGGCGAGGGGAAGGCACCGTGGTGGGAGACCGGGGAGCGCAGGGTGCTCGGAGACGGATGGGGACGGCTTTTTCTAAGCTGAAAGTCAGCGGTTTGTAATTCACATGACATGAGTTTGAGCAGGAACATTTTGGTTTAATCTAGTCCTCTGCCCACGCTATTCTTCTGCAGGCTAGTGGGTGGTCACATGCTAAACCAATAACAAGTAAATTAAAACCAAAAAGAAGGGCTGACAGCCATGGTGGTGCCTGGGACCTGCTTCCCCATGCGGCACAACTCTCCTTGTCTCATTATGGCTGGGCCAATTGTGTCCATGCAACCGTGCTAGAGTTTCTCTGTGACTAGAGCAACTGAGATCTCAATTCACAAATGAAGGTAAAATTACTGAACCAAAGGGGAACAAGGTCTGGGGTGAAAACCAGCACTTTCAGAGACATACTGGTGCCTGCCTTGCCTCGTGAGAGAGTCCTGAGGGTTTCCCTTCTCTTGGCAGAGCTAAAATTTTGGATCTTTGGAGAATGTGCTTTTGCAATTTAAGAGAAACCTGGAATGCGATCAATATTTATCTAAAGAACAAAAAAGTAATGAGGATGTGAAAATGTGAAATAGCTCAGTGGGAGGAAGCACAGCTAGCTGAGGTTGCACAAGAGCGATGAAGAAGCCTTGCAAGAACAGAAACAAAGTGCTGGCAGTGGCAGCAGGTCACAGCGTTCCTTTCAGCCGTGCTTTCCAGGCTGATGCTCTCTCCCCAAACCTGGGAAGCCTCAGAAAATTCTCCTCCTCTGCCCAAGGGGGTCTGGGCCATCATCTCCCACCTCGATTCCTTGTTCTTATCACCCAGACCTTGGAGAACACTTCATTCTCCTCTTAAAGATTTAGCACATGCCTCCTGACTCTTTACTTGAGGCTAAACAATCCAGATATTCAACTATTTCCACCGATGTTGTGTCTTCAAGCCTGCGCAGCGCTTCTGTTGCTCTCTGTGGTGCTCTCTCCCCTTGCTGTGCTCCCAACACTGGCTGCAGCCTTCAAATGAAGATTTTCCAGGGCTTACACGGAGCAGCAGCACACTTTCAAGAATGTTATTTTCCTTATTTAGATATCTAAGCAGGATATTTGCTTTCTTTTTTTTTTAAACATTTTTTTACAGCAGCACGACTCGCATCTCTCCGGTAACCTATGATAACCGCCCATGGCTGAGTTTCCATTGTCTGTCAATGCAATCAATCATTCCTGCCCAGGTGTCACACTGGGCACTTGTCCCTGCTCCCAGGCCCTTCCGCAGTTTGTCAAGATCTTGCTGAATTTTATCCCTGACAGCCTTCAACCTGCTGCCCATGCTGGCTCTGTCAAGCTTAACGTGCTCTGCAGGGCCATGACAGCACTGACCCAAACCAGGTCCAGGACAGACCCTCGCTAAATGCTTCATCCCATTTTGCCAGGGAGCCGTTGGTAGCTGCCAACGAGATTTATTTGCACCCAGTCCTACCGCAGTTTCATGCAGATCTCGTTTTCAGAGCTTAGTTTTGAGAGCAGCAGCAAGAGCCTTCCCGATGCGAGGATACACGACGACTGCTGCTTTTCCCTTGTTCACACATACTGTCAATCTGCTGTGGAAGGGACTAAAACTGATTTACGTGATGTTTTCCTGATAAGTCCATCACGCCTGCTAATCACAACCTCGTGTGAGCGGGTGAGTTTTTGTCAGAGTATGGCATGCAGGGGTGAGGGGCGAAGTGTCACAGTGGATTTGAATAGGCAATACTAAAATAATAGCGAAGCAGCCAGCAACTTGACAATTAAGTTCAGTCCATCTTGTGGATGGGTAGCTTTGAAATTAAGGAGGGAGATTAGTCACTGAGAAGAAATGATGACTATTAATAGAATATGATCCCTGCTCATTACCAAGCTCCAAGCAGACAATTAACATTAAGAACACATCACATTAACGTGACTAACCACTGGCCCATGGACTTGTATCCCCCAGCCTCCATCTTATGGTTACCTCTGCAAGATGGTAATTCAAACAGCTGTTGGCAAAGGTGTAGCTCAGAAAATTAAGGCATGCTTTAATATTAAGCAGCGACAGAGGAGGTTGCAGGTGGAGTGGGCTGCTAGATCCCTGCTAGATCCCTGCTAGATCCCTGCTAGATCCCTGCTAGATCCCTGGTAGATCCCTGCAGCTGCTGGGGCTCTTTAGCCTGCCCAGGTTGCATTACAATATGGATTGTTTTTTCTGGCTGAGCTCGCCAAGATCGCCGCACTACTGCCTCTGCAGCGTGTCCTCCTCCTCCTCAGGTCCCTCATCTCTGTGTTGCCTGCAAGCTCGGTTAGGGACAAACTTTCCACTTTCTTCCTGCTCATCGATAAAACTTTAAAGCAGCACAAGACTGAGTGGAAGGGCTGATTGGAAGGGACCTGCTGCTCACAGGTTTCTACAATAAAAGCATTTGCTCCATTAGCTGACCATTCCCAAACCTAATTTCCGTGCTGTATCACACATTGCATCGCACTGTTCCTGCCGCTGCACGCGGCTGCTATCATCCTGCCTTTATGTGAAATTCCGGCTCATCAGCTGCATTTGGGCTGCTTCAGCCTAAAAGCAGACCCCTTTTTGAAGACTGCTGTGGGAGCAGCAGGTTCAGCTTGTGCCTTCTTGGCTCCTGCCTGTGGCTGCCCGTGCAGGCAGAGCGCCGGTCTGCGAGAAAAGGTGTTGAGAAACTTCTTGGGGACTATGATGCCCTGTTCCTCCTCCACTCCTCTTTGCATCCCCTGGCAGAGGATGAGTGGAGAATGGGGAGCACCACTCTTCCCGTGGGCAACCCAGCACTATTGGGGTAACACAAATAAAGGTGTATTTATCAAGGCTTAAGATAAAGGCTCAAAAGAAAATATAATATTCAAAAGCAACATAAAGTGTAGTCTAGGCTAGATTTACCTAGAAGACACTTTCCTACACGTTCTTTGAGGCCGAGTATGTGATGTCTAATCTTTTTGTATGATAATTTAACCCTCTGTTAGCCTTCCTAGCTCTCCAAATGAGTCTCTTGTCCTCACACACCAAAGCTCTGAGCCTGTCCCCCATCCAAAATGCCCGTGTCATCGGTGGATCATACTCAGCAGCTGACTACAGCTGCTATTTGCAGCCCTTCCCCCTGCCCGGCCACCTCTCCCCACTTCACACCTTCTTAGCAGGGAGCTATTTTAGGATCAGTCACTTTGTCTCTGCTCACACTACGAGCTTTTAATCTCTGGTTGGGGTTTGTAGCCCTGTTTATGGAAAGCCCTTGCTGCCTGTCTGACTGCTCCAGCCTCCCAAAGCCTCCTCTAGATGGACATCACTCGAGGCTTTTTTGGATGTGTTATTAGAAAGATGCCTAATGCATGAAATCAGTGTTGTCCTGAATAGTTTGAGGTCAATCGCATCCCCTGAAGGCAGCATGTTCCTGCTGCTCCAAGCCCCGAGCCAAGAGGTCTCCACCACCACCGCCTCCAGCAGGACGAAGGTTGCTAATTAGCTACTACTCTAATAACCATGTGTTGCTGCCACCAGCCCCTCTTCCCAGGAGGATTTCTGGCTTGTGGGAAGATGGCATATTCACATACATCAATGAAACTTTTCCTGATCCATCTTTGGTTATCCACATGCTTTCCTATAGGGGATACCTGGCCCCAAACGCAGGGTATCCCAGCAGGTTCAGCTCTCCGGCACCCATTGAATTAAGCAAAGGCTGTCCCACAAACACTGCTGTGACACCCTGAGGAGTGGAAGCCAGATGTTAGAAGTGAAACACGGGCTGCCCCAAAGCTTATCACGCTTTTCCATTTCTTTCAGAGACCTGCCATTTGCAGTTAGTATGGTCAGATAAGGCGCAGGCTTGTTCTTGTATTCATGAAACAAATAGAAAATGTGGCAAGCAATTCCCAAGATGCTAAAACGTGACACATGCTTTTGAAAAAAAAGAAGCTGATAAGAAGTAGAAGCAGTGCACACAGGTGGTGGCTACCAAAGGATGCATGTTTACCGTGCTGGTAAGTGATCTTGTTAACTATTTATATCAGACAACAATTTTCTTAAGGCAAGCTGAATTTGGAGATTTTTCAGATAAGGAAAACCTCTGAAGAGCTCCCATACTCTTGGAGGTCAACTCTAGCCTTAATTCTTGAGTACTTTGACTTTTATCACAGCTTTAATGCAATTTTTTGTTGCAGGAGTATACATGTGGAGCACGCTGCCATCTTCCCAGTGGTCCCAGAAGACCCGAAGGTGGTGGCTGCGTTCCCTCTTTGGGGAGCCAGGACGTACTGGGGGAGCTGCATCTACAACCCTGGATGGCACCCACACTCTGGCCAAGGTTTTTGCTTTAAGTAAGAAGTGAGATTTAGTCACGTGAAGGGGTAATACCGTCATACGCACCTCTGATGCAAGAGAAATACGGCTGGAAACCCACAAACAGCTTCTTTTTCCCATTCCTCACCCCACTCTGAAAGTGCCCTTTCATGTCGAACTAGGAAGATCCAAACCTTGTGTTTCTTGCAATGCCCACACGTGAGGATAAGCTTCCTTTCTCTGCTATATAATCTCATTTTTTCCTCAAAGCCTGAACTCCTGACCTGTTTACTTGTGCTGACCTATTTACCGGTCTGCTGAAAGAAGGGGCTGCCCATGCAGAGAAGCTGATTTATGTGCCACCTTGCAATCATGCCTTCACAGCTCTGGCAGCGTGCACCCAGGTTTGGATGTGACTAGGATTTTTCTAGCACGAACTTACAAAAATGTATTTTGAGTATGTCTGACACAGTTCCATGGCTGGAAAAAAGAAATACTGAGGGCTAGCAAGCAGTTGGCAGGAATTGTTTTCAAATCTGCGTTCCTTAGAGAGCCCATCATCAGCACAGACGATGTAATGGGCATAATTAAATAGTTAGGTCATATGTAAAAGCAATGGGAACAGTGATCTTCCATATTATGACTGATTACATCATTCCTCCCAATGACTTTCAGTGTGATTCCCAACATTTTCCTTTAGGAAATATAGAACATAAATTAATGTGACGTACATTTCGCTGTGTAGCAAACAGCAACAGCAAATTTTGTAAGGAGATTTGAAAATTTGGAGCGGACATTCTGCTGTTCACTTGTATTTATTCTTTCTCCAGGACGACTGGACTTTCCCAGGATGTTTTTTTCTTCCTGCAACTCTTCCTGTGCCTTATTCATTATATTCTTTAAGCCTCACTTAAATGAAAATTTCATTCATTATAACTTCGTCACCTTTAATTTCTAAGAGGTCTGTCTAATCATACTCATAAATACCTCAGGAGAGGAATTGTAATCAAACACCATTCATTTAGCGTCCACATATATTAAAAGCCGCTCTCTGAAACAATGACTCATCTCATTCCACATGCCAAAACACATGCCTTGCATTTTTAATACCTGAAGTATTTTTTTACTTATAAAAGCTTGGCTTATAAAACTTCATCAGATAACATTCATGTTTAACAACTGTGTTTAGATCACATAAATCAACACACACACTGCCTTGATCTGGGAACAAGTGGTCTGCAGGGCTTCCAGCTCCCGTTCTTTATCTCACTCACCGTTTCCATTTCTGCATCGGAATAAAAGCCATCCTCCCTGATGGCCCACTCCATCATCCATTTTTACTGATCTCCTTATTTACTATTTTACCTGCAGCGCATCTTGGACCTCCTTGAGGACGTCTGGGAAGTTTTGGGTGTGTTTCCCACACCTGATGACATTTCATTAAGCAATAAACTGCTGGACCCTGTTTCGCTAAGGCAAGTAGAGGAACTAAGCAGCAGTACATTAGACTGACTCTTACCCTATTGCCTGATACTGTCCCTGACTTACAGTTCTGTTCTTTTAAATCAAATTTATTCCAAATATCATTAAAACTACTGGCCTTATACAAAGTTTAACCCAGCACAAGGCTAAAGGTTTTGAAACAAACCTTTTTCTTAAGCGTAGGAAAAATGTGGCCTCTAATGTAGACTGATAAAAACCAACAGACCTTTTTTCCTGAGCTAGAGGTGTGTGTAAATCACAGAGGTGGGGCAGGATGGCAAGGAGGATTTTATGGTTTCTTGGGGCTGTATAGAAAGGTCTACTTTTTGCCCAGATTTGTCTGGCCCCCAGCTGGTTTTCATTACCTCCAGTGATTTGCAAGGACTATTTATTTCTACTACTTGTAAACAATTTTTCCCCATGCAAATCCTCCCTCCCGATGACCTTTTCCCAGACATATACAGATTACTCAGCCCAGCATCCTCTCAGGCCGAGGATGCGCTGTGACTGCACCCTCTCTGAGGGTTTCCCCAGTGTCCCAGCTCTCCTTTGCTGCGGGAGCCCTTCTGATACGAGTTCATCATCTCGAGCAGTGGTGTTATAAATGTGTGTGTTAAAAAATGACCAAATAAGCAGCGAACCCCACGGCTACCTGATGCTGAATAAGGCTCTTCCGAGACATCACAGCAGATTTTTCCATACATTTCTCTCCCCCCAAGTGCTTGGCAATTTCCCATTCCCCATTGAGAATGTTTTGCTGCCCAGCTGGTTCCCCCATCCCCAGGTTGCCGGGGACCACCGAGGTGGGGATGTCACCGGCGCGGTCCACGCAGCCACGGGGCCAACTAGCCCAAACCTTCGTGGTGACAGCGACGGCGAGCACCTCACTGCTGGCTTGTGCCACTGCGCTTGTGTATCCTATAAAAAGGGACAACGTGGCGTGACACGGCTGAGCGAAACCCCTTGCCACTGCGTCTGTCGGGTGTGCTCGTCTCACATAATGGATTGCTGTCGGCACAGCACGCGCGGGACCCAATTAAGACCGTCTCTTTGAACTTCAGTCTTTAAAGTGTGTCACCAGTTGCATAATTCCGCCTCATCCCCCCGCAGTGAACACCTGGAGGAGGTATTGGTGACGATAAGCATCACGCCTGTTTCAACAAAACCTAGAGGAAGCCTGGAAAACCACTGATGACCAGTTCAGCAAGCTGGTACAAGCCATCCTCTTACAAATGGCTGGCACCCTGCTGTTGTCAGGGTTTGGTTTGTCCTATTTTCCCCGATACACCTGTATATTCTGGAACAACGCTTTTGTAAAAGGACCTGTTACGGGTATTGACCTACTGTGCCCCATGGTCTGCTCTCCCACAGACCGCTCTAACCCGCAGGTTTTTCTGAAGAAATCCCCCCGCTGCAGTTGTCTTGGCCAAAGTCTCGCTCCGTGCTCCTTCCCGGGGAGACCACCTGGACTATCCCAGCAGCCCCAGTCCCAGCTAACTAGCCGTGCCCCTCCCTACCATTAAATTAGCATACATAACTCAATAAATGGCACACATTAATAACATTCCTGATGAATGCCCAGGCTTGCAGGTTTTGACTCAACGCAGCTTCACGGCTCTGCAACTGCTTTCTCACGAGGTGCCTGGGAGCAGTTGGTATTTACAGACCTACAGGGCAAATAAGAAGAGACTGATGTGTTCATGTCAACCCTGCCCCCACCGAAGACAGGCAGCAGATTATATTGAAGCAATCTGAAGATAATGTGTCTAGTGATAAATTAATTGCAATTTAAAGTTAGTTGGTTTTCCTTTACAAATCCCAAGGAAAGCAAGAGGCACTACATAAAGCAGATGGTGGCTTGTCAGTCAAGGGAACAGAATGAACAAAACTTGCAGGGATTCAAACCTGCGTGAAGGAAAACCTCTGCTACGGAGTGGAGGTGAATGATGGATACTGAGACAATCATTAAAAGCTGATGATCTTTTTATTGCCTGTCATATCCGTATCTTGTTCTCCAGGGACCCGTGCTTCTCCCCAGTGGTTTTGTGGAAACCACGCAGAGTTTTGTTTCTTTGGCGATGGGCAGGAGTTTTCAGTGGATAGATGCACTTTTACACTCACTCCCAGTTTATCACCCAGTCTGCATATTATCTGAGTGCTCAGATGCTGTAGTGTCTTAGAGTCAGTCTGTTTTGCTTTTTCTAAAGTATGTCCAAAGTGCCCAAACAGCACACCCCACGTGTCGGTGCTTGTGTGCAGCGGTACACAACCTGCTCCCCGGCTGTGGGATTTCTCACCGTGATCATCATCTGCCGGCCGAGAAAGAGGAAAGGCTTGTCACGGCAGGCTCATCATGTGGCTCCCCAAATTGCACTGCAAGGAGTCAGCTTTCCTTCAAAGCTCAAAGCCATGAATCATGGTGAGCCCATGATCCACCAGAAGCTCAGATACACATAATTAAGGCACTCGTAATATCAGGGGGCAGATTCTTCCTCTCATATAACATTACAGCAGTGCTTAATGTTGCAGTGATAAAGCATACCCTATTGCTTCTGCCCTGACTTAAAATAGCTGACTTGTGGGGCATGCCTCTAAGAGTAACCTTTCATTTCCCATTAGGCGTTTTCAATCTGTTAAACCAGAACTTTAGTTTATTACATTCAGGGAATTTTGGATGGTCCTATTTTGCTTTCTGCAGAAACTTAAAGAGAGGGAGAAATTTTTTTTTTTTTTTCAAGGTTCCTGTTTTTTCCTGCCATATCAAACGAAATGTCCCTGTAAAAAATTGATTTTAAGGTACTTTCAGACAATACCCAAGCATTTTAAGAGTCATATATAACTCAAGTTAGCTGCAGTTGTCAGACTCTGTATGGATCTCTTGGCCTGGGAAAGTCCACTATGAAATAACAGCAGATGTGGATGGGGTTATCATTGCTAGACCTGCACTGCAGAGCTGCCTTCTTTCTGCTATGAAAAGGGTCAAATGAACAAGGAAAAACATCTCCAAAGAAAGTTTTGCAGCGAAGACTTGAATAGCCTCTGTAAGAGAAGTTTGGCAGTTACTTTCCATTTTGCAGCTGCAGGGCATGACGGGGACAGAGGGTGAGATTGCCGACGTTGGGAAGGTTTCAGGGCTGTATCTTCACCCTGACGATGTCTGTCCCTTGAACAACCACTGCGATGCAGCAGCCCATCAGGGGAGCCCCACCATAAAAGAAATGGCACCAGGGTGGCCTCCCAAACGCTTTTTAAGATGTAGGGACACCGACTGAAAAACATGCAGTCACGGCAAGAACCTGTTCTTCCTTTCCCTTCCCCGTTAAAATCCTCACTTGTTGATGATGACCTCGACAGCTGGCAGGAAGATGGAGATACCTGTGCCAAGTTTTTGTCCTGAGACCACCACTGGAAAACCCAGACCCTCGCACATCCAGTGGAGGGGTCAGTTGGTGCTGCCCACTCTCCTGTGCCTATTGAGAAGCTCAGACACTCTTGGTGGGGTGCAAAGACGCTGGTTTCAGGAAAAACTCCTTTTGATCCATCGTGCAATTCCAGGCATGCCCTTTTTAAAAATAAGGCTAGCTGAAAGGCGTCTGAAAACCAAGTGTATGAATCCTGTGTTTTACTCCTTCCTGCTCTTTTTTTCCTCTTGTCTCCGTCTCTCTGTTTGGGGCTTGCTGCTCTATTTCCCCCCTTCTAAGCCTTTATTACCTTTATTCATTTTAATTACGTTCTCCCTCAGATTCGGAAGCTTAATAAGGCTTAAAGAAAGGAAGCGAACTTGCCCAGCAGGCCGGCTTTCCCCAGCTTAGCATTCCACGGTCGCAGTTACCCTTCAGCATCTGCTGGTCTGAGTCCCTGGAGCAACTTCTGCTCTCAGGGTGTGGAGGAGGACGGGAGCCGGAGGGCTGCAGCGGGCCAGCAAGGGGATGCTTTGCTTCCAGAGTCATTGGGACTGAGCAGCTTCGGGGCACACACAACCCTGCGGGGTGACCAGCCCATGGGTTTTGAAGGGCGAACTGCCCTGCTCCCATCCCCACTGGATGCCACGGTCCCGACAAAGCTGGCTGCAGGGGCTCCTGCCAGACGTGTCCCAGGGACACCCACTCACGAGTCCCTCCAGATGAACACCTTTGCTGGCTCTGAGTCCCCACGGTGGCGCTGGGCAACAGGTCGTGGGCTTGGGGGTGGATGATGCCGTGGCCACCTTCACTTCCACGGCTGGGTTCCCCCGCGACAGCCTCCCCGCTCGCTGCACAGGGCATGGTTTCTGCCTCGGACGCCAAAGAGTTAATCCCCATCTGAACTCTGCAGGTAGCAGATTCCTGCAGCATGAAGGTAGACCTTCAGGCTACTCTTTAATAGAGGTGAACACATTTTAACTCTTGGATGGTGGTGATTCACCACGCAGCTCTCCAGCGCTGTCATTAAACTTCCTTCGCTAAGTGCTCTGCAAATGCAGCTCCTTGTTTATCCTGTGATCACACACCGTTACTACCCAAACAGCCCTTGGTCATGTACACCATCTCTGCATTTTATTACACAGTTAACATCTTGTTAGACATAAATATGCTATCCCAGAGCTCGTTACTGTTCAACCAACATTTACATTTACAAAGTAAAATACTTGGCAATCTAGTATTGCTGGCAGTACTTTTCCACACTCCTATAATTAGACGGTATTAACCAAACTATGTGTAGGAGTCTGGCTAGGTCTGGAAATAATAGGTTTATTCTCTAGATACCCTTCTGCT
This sequence comes from Aquila chrysaetos chrysaetos, assembly GCF_900496995.4. NCBI lineage: Eukaryota > Metazoa > Chordata > Aves > Accipitriformes > Accipitridae > Aquila > Aquila chrysaetos. Next base: position 4,573,109 of record NC_044014.1, read on the forward strand.
GTACTGCTCTAAATGGGCACTGAGTTTTTTTTTTTGTTTACAGCAATTATTTATTCTTACTGCATGCCTAGATTTCATCCACACCAGCCTACCTCCTGCTCAGTGTTTCCCCTCTGCTTTACCTTCATTAGTAACCTGACTTCAGAATAAGTTTCTGGAGAAGCCGTAGAAGTTTGAGTGTAATTGGCTTAAAGTTGCCTGACGGGACATCTCACTACAAGTATTCGTTATTTGGGCAGTGCTGTGCTCTGAATCTCCCAGCAGAAAGATGCTGCTGCTTCTTTTTTCTACCACCACTCTTGTGGTCTGTGATCCTCCGCTGATGGAAACTGCCTGAAGAACCATTTTGGAACAAAGTTAGTAGATACTCGGATCACAGAGCCTGTCCAAAAGGCGAGGGATGGACTGGAGAGGTAGGAAAGGGCAAGAGAGCCTGGCCCAAGGTAACCAGAACTGCTGATGCATGCAGACACTGTTAATGTATGGGATAGACCCAGAGGACTAACACCACTTTCTGTGATCTTGACAGTTACCCACAAGTCATATTTTCCACGCTTAAGAATCATCTTTGAAATGCCACTTGCGTCCTGGACACAGTAGCTACTCTCGCCTTTCATGTATTTTTCTTTCTATGTATTTATCTTGGCCACCGCAAGGAAAAATCCCTTCCCTGATGCAACCTCATTTCCCCTGCGCTCGCCCTCAGTCCGCGTGAGCACGTAACACGGCAGTACTTGTAAAATCCTCGCCAAGGCTATACGATACGCTCACATGGCACGGACCACGCTGTGTAGACTCACCATGGGGGTCACATCCCTACGTTAATGATCCTTTTCTACTCGAATTCAGGAGCAAGACTCATTAAGGGATGGTGATTTTGCCATGTGATAATCTGGAGTATTTTCCCGACAACAACGAAAGGAAAATTTCTGCTTGAGCGCAGGGGGAATAAAACTCACGGGGGGCTCTGCAGAAAAATAACACCTTTTCAGTTCCTTTGTGCACCTCGAAGGACGGCTCCTGCTGCCAGCCCAAATGTGCACAGCCTCTCACATCCAAGCAGGGCTGGACACAAAGATGCCAAAGTACAGGGCACATTTTAATATGCTGGAGGTATGGACCAGGATATGAAATTAGTATCCCCAGGGAAGAAGGAGAAAGCAGGAGGCTGCCTCAGGGGTATAAATGCTTGGTCCTTGAGAGGCAGGCTGATGCAGGGGGGTCTCCACAGATGCCCAAGGATTCAGCTTCAGACTAGAGCTAGAGGCTGGATATTAATGGCAGTTAGATGTATGTAACCAAGTCTGAGTGCAAGGTGGAAAATTATGAACAACTAGCAAACCAGCCTGAAAAAAAAAAAAAAATCAAGATACTGGCATAAATTATTTCAAATTAAGCAACTTTCCTCCCCCTGACACATACAAGGAAGAAACAGAAAAAAACCCAAATCTTCACCCCTAGTCCCTGCATATTTCACACCGGCTTGCCAGAGCATCGTGCAGTGCCGGTGGATTGATGTGCTGGTGACAAGCTGGATTGATCCATAGGTGCTGCCAGGCACCGGCGATCCCTGGCTGTCTTGCCGAAATGAGTCCTGACTTGCGGCTCATCAGGCAGCAGCAGCTCAGGAGGCTGCGTTTTAATGAGCAAAGGGGCAGTGGGGTAAAAAAAGAATTTTGCCTCCTGGTTTTCTGCTCTGGGTTCCCCTCTCAGGGACGGCTCCCATCGCCAATTGCTCCGCTCCTGCAGCAAGGCTTTGCCCTCTGCGAATAAAGAGGACAAACCCAGACTAGAGGATTTGTGGTGCATCTGATAAAAAGCCTCATCTGCTCATTTTTTGTTACTGACCGCAACGAGCAGTTGGATTATTGCATATTACAGCCTTCCAGCAGCTGAAACTCAACAAGTTTTATAGCCGGCATTTTGCTCTTGATGGTTCAGCTTATGATGTAGGATTGGATTTGAACATCAGCCCTGGTTTTATGAGCGTACGTTGGGTTAAATGCAGTGAAGTTACACTGCGCACCTGACAGCGAGGCAGGAACACACATTTATAAGCAGTGATGTTATCAGGAATAGCAAAGTTGGCCAGAGAAACGCATTCGACCTCACAAGTGCTGAGTTTTAGTACTGGAAACCATAAACATTACTGCTTCGATTAGGAAACACAACTGCACCGAATGACCAGTCCATCCAGTCCTGGGGGCTTGGCTTTTATTGCTTGCTGGCAATAAAAGACCATAAACAATATTTTTCTCTTAAATACTTATAGGACTTTCTTTACATAGTACACTACAAATCTTAATGCCCTTGCCCTCAGCCTTTCCCTGAGAGGATGGGGAGTGCTACTACCATTTTACAAATAGGTTACGAAGGCACGGAGGAGCTGAACTGCCTTGCTTCATGTCAGACATAAAGTCTGCTCCAGAGTAAGGAGACTTGGCCTTGATTTGCAAACCCCAGCCCTCTGCACTAACCAGGGCACAGTATTTCCTTGTTCTTCTAGCTTCTGAAAGGGCTACTGAGGGTTTGGATAAGAGCCCTGTTTAATAAATGGGAAAAAAAGAGAAAAAAGAATGAACACTTTGGCCTATCAAGTGTTATTTGCTGAAACTGAGCACTGGATTGTGAATCTTCCAGATCAGAGGTTGGCTCTGTTGCGTATTTGTATGTTGTCTGACACAGTGGATAATTAGTCCCAGTTGGGATACTTTGGATGTACAAATTATGCAAATATATTTACTACAAATAATAAAAACAGTTTAAAAAGTGGGCAAAACCCTCCTGCTGTCTAAAACGGTTTTTCATTTGAGCCTGAGCATTTTCAGTTAAAATTCAAACAATTCATTCAATATAGCAGCCTTTGCTTTCAGATTCCCTAATCATCTCCTCTGGGGAAGTAATAAAAAACATTTTTGCAATCATTTTCATTTTAGTTTTTCTAGATAAAAGAGGGCTTATTCCCAGCCTTGATCTATCAATTGTTGCTTGATCTCTTCAAAACCCACTGTCATTCTGCTCAGGGCTGGCGCATAATCAGGTTGTGAACAGAAATGCTGCTCATGGGCAATGAGGCCGGTTAAAAATGAGCAGTCAAGGAAAGATGGGGTTTAAAAGATGCTTGGTTTGGTCTTTGCTCCTGTCCTGGTTTCGGCTGGGATAGCGCTAATTTTCTTTCCAGTAGCTGGTATAGTGTTATGTTTTGGGTTCAGTATGAGAAGAATGTTGATAACACACTGATGTTTTCAGTTGTTGCTAAGTAGAGTTTAGACTAAGTCAAGGATTTTTCAGCTTCTCATGCCCAGCCAGCAAGAAGGCTGGAGGGGCACAAGAAGTTGGGAGGGGACACAGCCAGGGCAGCTGAACCAAACTGGCCAAAGGGGTATTCCATACATTGTGACGTCATGCCCAGTATGTAAACTGGGGGGAGTTGGCCTCAGGGACGGATCGCTGCTCGGGAACTAACTGGGCGTCAGTCAGCAGGTGGTGAGCAATTGCATTGTGCATCACTTGTTTTGTATATTTTTTTTGTATATTGTTGCTATTATCATTATTAGTTTCTTCCTTTCTGTTCTACTAAACTGTTCTTATCTCAATCCACAAATTTGACTTCTTTTTTTTTCCCAGTTCTCTCCCCCATCCCACTGGGGGCGGCGGGGAGTGAATGAGCGGCTGCGTGGTGCTTAGTTGCTGGGGTTAAACCATGACAGCTCCTAGTGACCTTACAGATGATGGGAACAGTTTTAGACCAGTGAGACATAATTTTT